>NC_138778.1:60635524-60971745 GCF_965119305.1 Pelophylax lessonae | reverse complement strand
GGGGCCTAGTGTGGTTGTGTACGTGTGATATACATACACTTTTTTGGGATCATATTTTCTATTCCGCTATTTAATCAAAAACCTTTGGGGATCAGTTAAATTGGGGGATAGTCTGTGTTGGTACGTGTGAGAGAGATCCACCTTTCCAAGTTGTTGGGGTTCATCTCATACTTCTGAAGGTTTGAGGGTGCTGCCTGTTCCATACCCCCCCTACTCCTAGCCTTTTAGGGGTACAAACAATAGTAATTGGGGCCTAGTGTGGTTGTGTACGTGTGATATACATACACTTTTTTGGGATCATATTTTCTATTCCGCTATTTAATCAAAAACCTTTGGGGATCAGTTAAATTGGGGGATAGTCTGTGTTGGTACGTGTGAGAGAGATCCACCTTTCCAAGTTGTTGGGGTTCATCTCATACTTCTGAAGGTTTGAGGGTGCTGCCTGTTCCATACCCCCCCTACTCCTAGCCTTTTAGGGGTACAAACAATAGTAATTGGGGCCTAGTGTGGTTGTGTACGTGTGATATACATACACTTTTTTGGGATCATATTTTCTATTCCGCTATTTAATCAAAAACCTTTGGGGATCAGTTAAATTGGGGGATAGTCTGTGTTGGTACGTGTGAGAGAGATCCACCTTTCCAAGTTGTTGGGGTTCATCTCATACTTCTGAAGGTTTGAGGGTGCTGCCTGTTCCATACTCCCCCTACTCCTAGCCTTTTAGGGGTACAAACAATAGTAATTGGGGCCTAGTGTGGTTGTGTACGTGTGATATACATACACTTTTTTGGGATCATATTTTCTATTCCGCTATTTAATCAAAAACCTTTGGGGATCAGTTAAATTGGGGGATAGTCTGTGTTGGTACGTGTGAGAGAGATCCACCTTTCCAAGTTGTTGGGGTTCATCTCATACTTCTGAAGGTTTGAGGGTGCTGCCTGTTCCATACCCCCCCTACTCCTAGCCTTTTAGGGGTACAAACAATAGTAATTGGGGCCTAGTGTGGTTGTGTACGTGTGATATACATACACTTTTTTGGGATCATATTTTCTATTCCGCTATTTAATCAAAAACCTTTGGGGATCAGTTAAATTGGGGGATAGTCTGTGTTGGTACGTGTGAGAGAGATCCACCTTTCCAAGTTGTTGGGGTTCATCTCATACTTCTGAAGGTTTGAGGGTGCTGCCTGTTCCATACTCCCCCTACTCCTAGCCTTTTAGGGGTACAAACAATAGTAATTGGGGCCTAGTGTGGTTGTGTACGTGTGATATACATACACTTTTTTGGGATCATATTTTCTATTCCGCTATTTAATCAAAAACCTTTGGGGATCAGTTAAATTGGGGGATAGTCTGTGTTGGTACGTGTGAGAGAGATCCACCTTTCCAAGTTGTTGGGGTTCATCTCATACTTCTGAAGGTTTGAGGGTGCTGCCTGTTCCATACTCCCCCTACTCCTAGCCTTTTAGGGGTACAAACAATAGTAATTGGGGCCTAGTGTGGTTGTGTACGTGTGATATACATACACTTTTTTGGGATCATATTTTCTATTCCGCTATTTAATCAAAAACCTTTGGGGATCAGTTAAATTGGGGGATAGTCTGTGTTGGTACGTGTGAGAGAGATCCACCTTTCCAAGTTGTTGGGGTTCATCTCATACTTCTGAAGGTTTGAGGGTGCTGCCTGTTCCATACCCCCCCTACTCCTAGCCTTTTAGGGGTACAAACAATAGTAATTGGGGCCTAGTGTGGTTGTGTACGTGTGATATACATACACTTTTTTGGGATCATATTTTCTATTCCGCTATTTAATCAAAAACCTTTGGGGATAAGTTAAATTGGGGGATAGTCTGTGTTGGTACGTGTGAGAGAGATCCACCTTTCCAAGTTGTTGGGGTTCATCTCATACTTCTGAAGGTTTGAGGGTGCTGCCTGTTCCATACTCCCCCTACTCCTAGCCTTTTAGGGGTACAAACAATAGTAATTGGGGCCTAGTGTGGTTGTGTACGTGTGATATACATACACTTTTTTGGGATCATATTTTCTATTCCGCTATTTAATCAAAAACCTTTGGGGATCAGTTAAATTGGGGGATAGTCTGTGTTGGTACGTGTGAGAGAGATCCACCTTTCCAAGTTGTTGGGGTTCATCTCATACTTCTGAAGGTTTGAGGGTGCTGCCTGTTCCATACTCCCCCTACTCCTAGCCTTTTAGGGGTACAAACAATAGTAATTGGGGCCTAGTGTGGTTGTGTACGTGTGATATACATACACTTTTTTGGGATCATATTTTCTATTCCGCTATTTAATCAAAAACCTTTGGGGATCAGTTAAATTGGGGGATAGTCTGTGTTGGTACGTGTGAGAGAGATCCACCTTTCCAAGTTGTTGGGGTTCATCTCATACTTCTGAAGGTTTGAGGGTGCTGCCTGTTCCATACCCCCCCTACTCCTAGCCTTTTAGGGGTACAAACAATAGTAATTGGGGCCTAGTGTGGTTGTGTACGTGTGATATACATACACTTTTTTGGGATCATATTTTCTATTCCGCTATTTAATCAAAAACCTTTGGGGATCAGTTAAATTGGGGGATAGTCTGTGTTGGTACGTGTGAGAGAGATCCACCTTTCCAAGTTGTTGGGGTTCATCTCATACTTCTGAAGGTTTGAGGGTGCTGCCTGTTCCATACCCCCCCTACTCCTAGCCTTTTAGGGGTACAAACAATAGTAATTGGGGCCTAGTGTGGTTGTGTACGTGTGATATACATACACTTTTTTGGGATCATATTTTCTATTCCGCTATTTAATCAAAAACCTTTGGGGATCAGTTAAATTGGGGGATAGTCTGTGTTGGTACGTGTGAGAGAGATCCACCTTTCCAAGTTGTTGGGGTTCATCTCATACTTCTGAAGGTTTGAGGGTGCTGCCTGTTCCATACTCCCCCTACTCCTAGCCTTTTAGGGGTACAAACAATAGTAATTGGGGCCTAGTGTGGTTGTGTACGTGTGATATACATACACTTTTTTGGGATCATATTTTCTATTCCGCTATTTAATCAAAAACCTTTGGGGATCAGTTAAATTGGGGGATAGTCTGTGTTGGTACGTGTGAGAGAGATCCACCTTTCCAAGTTGTTGGGGTTCATCTCATACTTCTGAAGGTTTGAGGGTGCTGCCTGTTCCATACTCCCCCTACTCCTAGCCTTTTAGGGGTACAAACAATAGTAATTGGGGCCTAGTGTGGTTGTGTACGTGTGATATACATACACTTTTTTGGGATCATATTTTCTATTCCGCTATTTAATCAAAAACCTTTGGGGATCAGTTAAATTGGGGGATAGTCTGTGTTGGTACGTGTGAGAGAGATCCACCTTTCCAAGTTGTTGGGGTTCATCTCATACTTCTGAAGGTTTGAGGGTGCTGCCTGTTCCATACTCCCCCTACTCCTAGCCTTTTAGGGGTACAAACAATAGTAATTGGGGCCTAGTGTGGTTGTGTACGTGTGATATACATACACTTTTTTGGGATCATATTTTCTATTCCGCTATTTAATCAAAAACCTTTGGGGATCAGTTAAATTGGGGGATAGTCTGTGTTGGTACGTGTGAGAGAGATCCACCTTTCCAAGTTGTTGAGGTTCATCTCATACTTCTGAAGGTTTGAGGGTGCTGCCTGTTCCATACTCCCCCTACTCCTAGCCTTTTAGGGGTACAAACAATAGTAATTGGGGCCTAGTGTGGTTGTGTACGTGTGATATACATACACTTTTTTGGGATCATATTTTCTATTCCGCTATTTAATCAAAAACCTTTGGGGATCAGTTAAATTGGGGGATAGTCTGTGTTGGTACGTGTGAGAGAGATCCACCTTTCCAAGTTGTTGGGGTTCATCTCATACTTCTGAAGGTTTGAGGGTGCTGCCTGTTCCATACCCCCCCTACTCCTAGCCTTTTAGGGGTACAAACAATAGTAATTGGGGCCTAGTGTGGTTGTGTACGTGTGATATACATACACTTTTTTGGGATCATATTTTCTATTCCGCTATTTAATCAAAAACCTTTGGGGATCAGTTAAATTGGGGGATAGTCTGTGTTGGTACGTGTGAGAGAGATCCACCTTTCCAAGTTGTTGGGGTTCATCTCATACTTCTGAAGGTTTGAGGGTGCTGCCTGTTCCATACCCCCCCTACTCCTAGCCTTTTAGGGGTACAAACAATAGTAATTGGGGCCTAGTGTGGTTGTGTACGTGTGATATACATACACTTTTTTGGGATCATATTTTCTATTCCGCTATTTAATCAAAAACCTTTGGGGATCAGTTAAATTGGGGGATAGTCTGTGTTGGTACGTGTGAGAGAGATCCACCTTTCCAAGTTGTTGGGGTTCATCTCATACTTCTGAAGGTTTGAGGGTGCTGCCTGTTCCATACTCCCCCTACTCCTAGCCTTTTAGGGGTACAAACAATAGTAATTGGGGCCTAGTGTGGTTGTGTACGTGTGATATACATACACTTTTTTGGGATCATATTTTCTATTCCGCTATTTAATCAAAAACCTTTGGGGATCAGTTAAATTGGGGGATAGTCTGTGTTGGTACGTGTGAGAGAGATCCACCTTTCCAAGTTGTTGAGGTTCATCTCATACTTCTGAAGGTTTGAGGGTGCTGCCTGTTCCATACTCCCCCTACTCCTAGCCTTTTAGGGGTACAAACAATAGTAATTGGGGCCTAGTGTGGTTGTGTACGTGTGATATACATACACTTTTTTGGGATCATATTTTCTATTCCGCTATTTAATCAAAAACCTTTGGGGATCAGTTAAATTGGGGGATAGTCTGTGTTGGTACGTGTGAGAGAGATCCACCTTTCCAAGTTGTTGGGGTTCATCTCATACTTCTGAAGGTTTGAGGGTGCTGCCTGTTCCATACCCCCCCTACTCCTAGCCTTTTAGGGGTACAAACAATAGTAATTGGGGCCTAGTGTGGTTGTGTACGTGTGATATACATACACTTTTTTGGGATCATATTTTCTATTCCGCTATTTAATCAAAAACCTTTGGGGATCAGTTAAATTGGGGGATAGTCTGTGTTGGTACGTGTGAGAGAGATCCACCTTTCCAAGTTGTTGAGGTTCATCTCATACTTCTGAAGGTTTGAGGGTGCTGCCTGTTCCATACTCCCCCTACTCCTAGCCTTTTAGGGGTACAAACAATAGTAATTGGGGCCTAGTGTGGTTGTGTACGTGTGATATACATACACTTTTTTGGGATCATATTTTCTATTCCGCTATTTAATCAAAAACCTTTGGGGATCAGTTAAATTGGGGGATAGTCTGTGTTGGTACGTGTGAGAGAGATCCACCTTTCCAAGTTGTTGGGGTTCATCTCATACTTCTGAAGGTTTGAGGGTGCTGCCTGTTCCATACCCCCCCTACTCCTAGCCTTTTAGGGGTACAAACAATAGTAATTGGGGCCTAGTGTGGTTGTGTACGTGTGATATACATACACTTTTTTGGGATCATATTTTCTATTCCGCTATTTAATCAAAAACCTTTGGGGATCAGTTAAATTGGGGGATAGTCTGTGTCGGTACGTGTGAGAGAGATCCACCTTTCCAAGTTGTTGGGGTTCATCTCATACTTCTGAAGGTTTGAGGGTGCTGCCTGTTCCATACCCCCCCTACTCCTCATCTAGCCTTTTAGGGGTACAAACAATAGTAATTGGGGCCTAGTGTGGTTGTGTACGTGCGAGATACATACACTTTTTTTGATCATATTTCCTATTCCGCTATTCAATAAAAACCTTTGAGGATCAATTGAATTGCGGGATAGTCTGTGTCGGTACGTGTGAGAGAGATCCACCTTTCCAAGTTGTTGGGGTTCATCTCATACTTCTGAAGGTTTGAGGGTGCTGCCTGTTCCATACCCCCCCTACTCCTCATCTAGCCTTTTAGGGGTACAAACAATAGTAATTGGGGCCTAGTGTGGTTGTGTACGTGCGAGATACATACACTTTTTTTGATCATATTTCCTATTCCGCTATTCAATAAAAACCTTTGAGGATCAATTGAATTGCGGGATAGTCTGTGTCGGTACGTGTGAGAGAGATCCACCTTTCCAAGTTGTTGGGGTTCATCTCATACTTCTGAAGGTTTGAGGGTGCTGCCTGTTCCATACCCCCCCTACTCCTCATCTAGCCTTTTAGGGGTACAAACAATAGTAATTGGGGCCTAGTGTGGTTGTGTACGTGCGAGATACATACACTTTTTTTGATCATATTTCCTATTCCGCTATTCAATAAAAACCTTTGAGGATCAATTGAATTGCGGGATAGTCTGTGTCGGTACGTGTGAGAGAGATCCACCTTTCCAAGTTGTTGGGGTTCATCTCATACTTCTGAAGGTTTGAGGGTGCTGCCTGTTCCATACCCCCCCTACTCCTCATCTAGCCTTTTAGGGGTACAAACAATAGTAATTGGGGCCTAGTGTGGTTGTGTACGTGCGAGATACATACACTTTTTTTGATCATATTTCCTATTCCGCTATTCAATAAAAACCTTTGAGGATCAATTGAATTGCGGGATAGTCTGTGTCGGTACGTGTGAGAGAGATCCACCTTTCCAAGTTGTTGGGGTTCATCTCATACTTCTGAAGGTTTGAGGGTGCTGCCTGTTCCATACCCCCCCTACTCCTCATCTAGCCTTTTAGGGGTACAAACAATAGTAATTGGGGCCTAGTGTGGTTGTGTACGTGCGAGATACATACACTTTTTTTGATCATATTTCCTATTCCGCTATTCAATAAAAACCTTTGAGGATCAATTGAATTGCGGGATAGTCTGTGTCGGTACGTGTGAGAGAGATCCACCTTTCCAAGTTGTTGGGGTTCATCTCATACTTCTGAAGGTTTGAGGGTGCTGCCTGTTCCATACTCCCCCTACTCCTAGCCTTTTAGGGGTACAAACAATAGTAATTGGGGCCTAGTGTGGTTGTGTACGTGTGATATACATACACTTTTTTTGGATCATATTTTCTATTCCGCTATTCAATAAAAACCTTTCTAGGGCAAGATCTTAAATTACAGAAATATGAGGAGACCGTCAAATAAGGGCCGTGGCCTGGGTCGTGGTGCTGCTGGTAGAGCTCCTGTTGCAAGGAGAGGACATGGTCGATCTGTGCCAGCTACACGCACAAGTGAAACACCTTCCTCAAGTGTGAGTAGGCGACAGAACCTGCATCAGTATTTGGTAGGGCATCAAACGCCCCTAGAAGTGATGAGGCCAGAACAAGTTGAGGCGATAGTAGATTGGTTTGCTGCTGACAGTGCCTCCAGTTCCTTCACATTGTCTCCCACCCAGTCTACTGCAGAAAGGTCAGAGTTGGCACCTGCAGCCAATGTCCAACCGTCTTTCACCTCACCCCCTTGCAAATCAGGCCAGCAGTCTGAGCCCCAAGCCATACAGCAGTCTCTTATTCTTTTTGAGGACTCTGTCAGCAGGGTTTCCCAGGGCCATCCACCTAGCCCTGCCCCAGAAGTGGAAGAGATTGAGTGCAGCGATGCCCAACCACTTATTTCTCAAGATGAGTACATGCAAGGATCATCGCAGCACGTCTCCGATGATGACGAAACGCAGGTGCCAACTGCTGCGGCGTTCAGCATTGTGGAGACCGACAAGGAGGGCAGGGGTGAAGACTGGGTGGAAGATGATGTGGAGGACGATGAGGTCCTCGACCCCACATGGAATGAACGTCATGCAGGTGACCTGAGTAGTTTGGAGGAAGAGGCGGTGGTCGCACAGAGCCACCAGCACAGCAGAAGAGGGAGCAGGGTGCAGAAGCGGAGCGGCCGTGCCCTAGACACTACGCCCGCTACTGCCCAACGCAGCAAGGGAACGAGCGCACCAAAGTCAGCTCAAAGGAGTTCTCTAGCGTGGAAGTTCTTTAGAAAATGTGCTGATGACAGGACACGAGTGGTTTGCACCCTGTGCAATCAGAGCTTGAAGCGAGGCATGAACCTTCTCAACCTGAGCACAACCTGCATGATCAGGCATCTAAGTGCAAAGCACGAGCTGCAGTGGAGTACACACCTTCAAAACCAAGAAACGTCTCTGGCTCATCCTGCTTCCTCTTCTGCTGCAGTCTCGGCCGCTCCAGCCACATCTGTAGTGATACCGGCACCTGCCACCCCGCAAACAGACGATCTGTCAGCAACACCACCACCTGGGTCACCAACAACCATCTCCACAATGTCCCGTGGAAGCGTTCAGCTTTCCATCTCCCAAACACTTGAGAGGAAGAGGAAGTACCCCCCTACCCACCCGCGATCCCTGGCCCTGAATGCCAGCATTTCAAAATTATTGGCCTTTGAAATGCTGTCATTCCGTCTGGTGGAGACGCACAGTTTTAAAAACCTTATGTCGGTGGCTGTCCCACAGTACGTCGTGCCCAGCCGCCACTACTTTTCCAGGCAAGCCATCCCTTCCCTGCACAACCAAGTGGGGGAAAAAATCAGGTGTGCGCTGCGCAACGCCATCTGTGCCAAGGTCCACCTAACTACGGATACGTGGACCAGTAAGCACGGTCAGGGGCGTTATATCTCCCTAACGGCACACTGGGTAAATGCAGTGGCGGATGGGCCTGAGGCGGATAGCAATTTGGCACATGTCCTTCCACCACCGAGGATTGCAGGGCGCTTCAGTTTGCCTCCTGTTCCTAACTCATCCTACTCTGCTACCTCATCCTCTACCGCCTCCTCATCCGGACAGCGTAATACCTTCACCACCAACTTCAGCACGGCCAGGGCTAAACGACAGCAGGCAGTTTTACAACTTGCCTGTTTGGGGGACAAACCACACACCGCGCAGGAGTTGTGGAGGAGCATGGAACAGCAGACAAATGAGTGGTTGCTGCCAGCGAGCCTCAAGCCCGGCCTGGTGGTGTGCGATAACGGGCGAAATCTCATAGCAGCTCTGGGCCTAGCCGGTTTGACGCACATCCCTTGCCTGGCGCATGTGCTGAATTTGGTGGTGCAGAGGTTCCTTAAAAACTACCCCGATATGTCAGAGCTGCTGCAGAAAGTGCGGGCCGTTTGTGCGCACTTTCGGCGTTCTCACCCTGCTGCTGCTCGCCTGGCAGCGCTGCAGCGTAACTTCGGCCTTCCCGCTCACCGCCTCATATGTGACGTGCCCACAAGGTGGAACTCCACCTTGCACATGCTGGAAAGACTGTGCGAGCAGCAGCAGGCCATAGTGGAGTTTCAGCTGCAGCACGCACGCGTGAGTCGCTCTGCGGAACAGCACCACTTCACCACCAATAACTGGGCCTCCATGCGAGACCTGTGTGCCTTGTTGCGCTGTTTTGAGTACTCCACCAACATGGCCAGTGGCAATGACGCCGTTCTCAGCTTAACTATCCCACTTCTATGCCTCCTTGAAAAAACAATTCGGGCGATGATGGAAGAGGATGTGGCACAGGATGAGGAGGAGGAGGAGGATGAAGAGGTAACATTTCCAAGGCTTTCAGGGCAGTCATTCGCAAGGGGCTCCGAGGGTGGGTTCCTGCACACGCAAACGCCAGGGACGCAATTGTCCAGCAGGGGCACAGTTCTGGAGGATGAGGAGGATGAGGAGGAGGAGGAGCTGGAGGAGGAGATGGAACCATGTTCACAGCAGGGTGGCACCCAGGCCAGCTCATGGCCATCACTGGTGCGTGGCTGGGGGGATACAGAGGACACGGACCATACACCTCCCACAGAGGACAGCCTTTTGTTGCCTCTGGGCAGCCTGGCACACATGAGCGATTACATGCTGCAGTGTCTCCACAACGACCGCCGAGTTGCCCACATTCTAACTTGTGCTGATTACTGGGTGGCCACGCTGCTGGATCCCCGTTACAAGGACAACGTACCGTCCTTAATTCACTCACTGGAGCGCGATCGCAAGATGCGCGAGTACAAGCGCACGCTGGTAGACGCCATGCTGCTGGCATTCCCATCTGACAGCGGGGCCACAGTGGAAGCACAAGGCAGAGGAGGAGGAGGAGGAGGTCGCCAACGCAACCAGGGCACCGCCAGCACCTCAGAAGGCAGGGTTAGCATGGCCGAAATGTGGAAAAGCTTTGTCAGCACGCCACAACAAACAGCAGCACCAGCAGCTCAGATGGAACGTCTTAGCAGGAGGCAGCATTTTACCAACATGGTGGAGCAGTATGTGTGCACACGCCTACATGTAGTGAATGACGGGTCTGCCCCCTTCAACTTCTGGGTCTCCAAATTGGGCACATGGCCTGAGCTTGCCCTTTACGCCTTGGAGGTGCTGGCGTGCCCTGCAGCCAGTGTATTATCTGAACGGGTATTTAGCACGGCTGGGGGCGTTATAACAGACAAGCGCAGCCGCCTGTCCAGAGACAATGTGGACAAGCTCACGTTCATTAAAATGAACCAGGCATGGATCCCACGGGACTTTTCCGTACCTTGTGCAGAATAGCAATGGATACCGACCTTACCCACCCATTGTTCCATTTTTGCTCTTTCTCACTCTTTTGGGGTGTACCCTCATTTAAAATTTGTGAAAAGAAGCAGTGTTGGCTACCTCGTCCTCCTCCTCAGGGCCAGATTAATGTAGGGGCTATTGGAGCTGCAGCTCCAGGCCCCTACCTTTTATATAGGCCCCGGGTTGGCCATATTCACTGTTACCGCTCTTCTGTCACTTGTAAACACAGAAGTCTGGCTTCTATGCTCGCTTCCCCAGGCAGCACCCTCAGAACCTCCCCACACAGCGTGAAGGCCGGACAAGGAGGGACAGTTGGCGATGCATGGATGTGTTTATGGGCTTCAGAGACAGCATCCCATGTTGAATTAGGCATGCATGGCTGCACCCTTCCTCCTCTGGGTGCATGGCAAGGCACGGCCCTAAGGCCCTTCAAAATCCTCAGCACCAAGCCCATGATGCTGTTAATCCGGCCCTGGTCCTCCTCCACCGCCGCTTCCACCTACACCGCCCATAGGTGTGCGCAGCCTATTGCATTAAGGTGTGCACCCCAAAGTTGAAATACACATGCATGTGTTTGCCAGCAGGGAGAGTAATGTATCGGGGCCATGTACCTGTAGGCAAGGAGAAATAGAGCAGAGCAGGTCCCAGGGAGATCTTTCCCATCTCCTCACTGGCAATGCTATGTGCCCTAGGTGATTAGGGTGTGCCCAGGCACACCCAGCACACCCTGTGCGCACGCCTATGTCACCGCCACATCCACCACCACCTCAACCTCCCTCCTACTCCATATGGGCCTCGTCCTTCAGAGATGAAGAAGAACATTGTTTTATTTTTCTGTTTTTTTTTGTTGTTTTAAGTTATTTCCCTATCCACATTTGTTTGCAGAGCACTTGCCATGCTCTTAATTACGTTTTGCTGCCATTTGCAGCACTCTAGCCCTTTCCTTTGGTGTTTTAGAGCCATTTTAGTGCCTTAAAGTTCGGGTCCCCATTGACTTCAATGGGGTTCGGTGTCCGGGAAAAGTTCGGTAAAAGTCCGGGACACGGACCCGGACTTTTTTTTAAAGTTCGGCCGAACCCGTCGAACACGGACATCTAGGTGTCCGCTCAACCCTAGTCCTGAATTATATTAGAGACTAACCTAATATTGTCTGTAAGTTGCCTGCCTGGAATAAAACCAGTTTGATCTGGGTTAATCAGTTGGCAGATGTTTTTAGCTAGTCTATTGGCAAGTAAGCGACCAAATAATTTAAGGTCATTATTCATAACCGAGATAGGCTTAAAGTTGTGTGGGAGAGAATGGTCTTTATCAGGTTTAGGGATGAGGGACATATTTGCATACAGCATCTCCTCCGGAGAGCTACCGCCCATTAGGACGTGGTTAAATAATTTGGTTAATCTGGGGGTCAAAATTGAGGCAAAGGTCTTATAGTAGGAAGAGGAGAAACCGTCTGGACCAGGGGCTGTGGATGACCTCAAGGACTTTATCAAGTCCGAGATCTCATCATCAGTGCAGGGTGCCTCCAACTCCTTCCTCTGAGAAACCGAGAGGAAGGGGATCTGCAGTTTTCCAATCCAGGAATCAAACTCAGCCAAGGATACATTAGAGGACACCGAAAGGAGATTTTTATAGAAATTGGTAAAAACATCCAGTACCTCTTTGGGATGTGAAACCATTTTTCCATCAGGTCTTCTAAGTTTATAAAAATGGGTGGGCTTTGAATCGTGTGTAAGTTTTTTGGCAAACATTGTGGACATGGCATTACTATTAAGCCTAAATTTTGCCTTGGACCACCTAAGAGCCTTTTCTGTGTCATTAGACAGAATTTCGTCCAGGGCCTTCCTTTTGGAGGAAATCTGTTCCATCAGGTTTGAAGAAGGAGCGAGATTATGCAAATTATAGAGTCTATCAAGTTCTTTGGTAAGGGATTTTATATTAGTTAGTCTAGTTTTATTTTAGAGGCTAGGGCGATAATCTTACCCCTTATCACCGCTTTGTGAGCTATCCAAACTGTTGTTGTGGGAGTATCATCATTCTCATTTATGCTAAAGCATTCTTCCAAAGAGGATGAGACCTGAGCTGTAAAGGTAGGGTCGTTCAATAGGGAGTCATTAAGTCTCCAATTAAACGTTGAGCTCTTCATACCCACCCCACTGGCTTCAAATGACACAATCTTATGGTCTGACCATGGACAAACGTGCATTCTGGCATCCGATGAGTTAGCCAACAAGACCGGCGTGCAGAACACATAGTCCAGTCTAGCAGCACTGTTGTGAGGGTGTGAATAAAAAGTGAATTCCTTAATACCCACATTATGGGCACGCCAAGCGTCAATTAACTGAAAGTCACTAAGGAAACGAGTCAGGGTCCTAGGGAAGGCCTTGGAGGAGGACGTAACTCTACTCCTGTCCAGTGATGGGTGAGCAGAAAGGTTGAAGTCTCCCCCAACCACCATATGCGGTGACTCAAATCTGCCCAGGACCTCGAAAAAGTGCTTAAAAATGTGGCATGGGCTTCATTAGGGGCATAAAGGGAAGCAACTGTAATCAATTTGCCTGCTATACTACCTTTGATGATCAGGAATAGTGTTGAGCGAACACGGACTGTATTATTCGTGTTCGTACCGAATAATTGGATTTTTGTTACCCGAACACGGACACTTTACTGTATGTTCGGGTAAAAAATCCATGTTCAGTCGTTTTATTTCCGGGTTTTGCATGTTTTGGCGCTCTTTTCATGGCGGGCTTTCAACAGCCAATCAACAATCGTTTAACTGGTGTGCCTTAAGCTATCCCAGCCATGCCTGCAAATGTATGAGTAGCTGTGATTGGCCGTCTGAAGCATGTGACCAAGTCTTTATAAGTTCGAGGCAGCCGCAGCGGCGTCATTCTGCTGCTTAGCTCAGGGACAGAGCACACATACGTGCTGGCTGCTGATTAGGGAAAGACAGGCAGGGAAAACGAATTGGTGTCCGGATAGAATTTAGGGTCAGGTCGGAGTGTTTAGGCAGGGCGAGTAGTAGGCATTTTAGGGATAGAGTCTGCTGAATTATAGGGTCAGTGTGTTCTACAAACTACAATCGATATTGCTGTGTGGTGTGGGATAGGAGATAGGCAGGTGTCAGTGATCCACATCCATTTTTCTGTGTGTGGGCTGCAGTGAACACAATCTTTTTGGGGTGCAGTGAACACAATCCTTTTGGGGTGCAGTGAACAAAATCTTTGTGGGGTACAGTGAACACAATCTTTGTGGGGTGCAGTGAAGACAATCCTTGTGGGGTGCAGTGAAGACAATCCTTGTGGGGTACAGTGAACACAATCTTTGTGGGGTGCAGTGAAGATAATCCTTTTGGGGTGCAGTGAACACAATCTTTGTGGGGTGCAGTGAACAAAATCTTTGTGGGGTACAGTGAACACAATCTTTGTGGGGTACAGTGAACAAAATCTTTGTGGGGTACAGTGAACACAATCTTTGTGGGGTGCAGTGAAGACAATCCTTGTGGGGTGCAGTGAAGACAATCCTTGTGGGGTGCAGTGAACAAAATCTTTGGGGGGTACAGTGAACACAATCTTTGTGGGGTACAGTGAACACAATCTTTGTGGGGTGCAGTGAAGACAATCCTTGTGGGGTGCAGTGAAGACAATCCTTGTGGGGTGCAGTGAACAAAATCTTTGGGGGGTACAGTGAACACAATCTTTGTGGGGTACAGTGAACACAATCTTTGTGGGGTGCAGTGAAGACAATCCTTGTGGGGTGCAGTGAAGACAATCCTTGTGGGGTACAGTGAACACAATCTTTGTGGGGTGCAGTGAAGACAATCCTTTTGGGGTGCAGTGAACACAATCTTTGTGGGGTGCAGTGAACACAATCTTTGTGGGGTGCAGTGAAGACAATCCTTGTGGGGTGCAGTGAAGACAATCCTTGTGGGGTACAGTGAACACAATCTTTGTGGGGTGCAGTGAAGACAATCCTTTTGGGGTGCAGTGAACACAATCTTTGTGGGGTGCAGTGAACAAAATCTTTGTGGGGTACAGTGAACACAATCTTTGTGGGGTGCAGTGAAGACAATCCTTGTGGGGTGCAGTGAAGACAATCCTTGTGGGGTGCAGTGAACAAAATCTTTGGGGGGTACAGTAAACACAATCTTTGTGGGGTACAGTGAACACAATCTTTGTGGGGTGCAGTGAAGACAATCCTTGTGGGGTGCAGTGAAGACAATACTTGTGGGGTACAGTGAACACAATCTTTGTGGGGTGCAGTGAAGACAATCCTTTTGGGGTGCAGTGAACACAATCTTTGTGGGGTGCAGTGAACAAAATCTTTGTGGGGTACAGTGAACACAATCTTTGTGGGGTACAGTGAACACAATCTTTGTGGGGTGCAGTGAAGACAATCCTTGTGGGGTGCAGTGAACAAAATCTTTGGGGGGTACAGTGAACACAATCTTTGTGGGGTACAGTGAACACAATCTTTGTGGGGTGCAGTGAAGACAATCCTTGTGGGGTACAGTGAACACAATCTTTGTGGGGTGCAGTGAAGACAATCCTTTTGGGGTGCAGTGAACACAATCTTTGTGGGGTGCAGTGAACAAAATCTTTGTGGGGTACAGTGAACACAATCTTTGTGGGGTACAGTGAACACAATCTTTGTGGGGTGCAGTGAAGACAATCCTTGTGGGGTGCAGTGAACAAAATCTTTGGGGGGTACAGTGAACACAATCTTTGTGGGGTACAGTGAACACAATCTTTGTGGGGTACAGTGAAGAAAATCCTTTTGGGGTGCAATGAACACAATCTTTGTGGGGTACAGTGAACACAATCTTTGTGGGGTGCAGTGAAGACAATCCTTGTGGGGTACAGTGAACACAATCTTTGTGGGGTGCAGTGAAGACAATCCTTTTGGGGTGCAGTGAACACAATCTTTGTGGGGTGCAGTGAACAAAATCTTTGTGGGGTACAGTGAACACAATCTTTGTGGGGTGCAGTGAAGACAATCCTTGTGGGGTGCAGTGAAGACAATCCTTGTGGGGTGCAGTGAACAAAATCTTTGGGGGGTACAGTGAACACAATCTTTGTGGGGTACAGTGAACACAATCTTTGTGGGGTGCAGTGAAGACAATCCTTGTGGGGTGCAGTGAAGACAATCCTTGTGGGGTACAGTGAACACAATCTTTGTGGGGTGCAGTGAAGACAATCCTTTTGGGGTGCAGTGAACACAATCTTTGTGGGGTGCAGTGAACAAAATCTTTGTGGGGTACAGTGAACATAATCTTTGTGGGGTACAGTGAACACAATCTTTGTGGGGTACAGTGAACACAATCTTTGTGGGGTGCAGTGAAGACAATCCTTGTGGGGTGCAGTGAACAAAATCTTTGGGGGGTACAGTGAACACAATCTTTGTGGGGTACAGTGAACACAATCTTTGTGGGGTACAGTGAAGAAAATCCTTTTGGGGTGCAATGAACACAATCTTTGTGGGGTACAGTGAACACAATCTTTGTGGGGTGCAGTGAAGACAATCCTTGTGGGGTACAGTGAACACAATCTTTGTGGGGTGCAGTGAAGACAATCCTTTTGGGGTGCAGTGAACACAATCTTTGTGGGGTGCAGTGAACAAAATCTTTGTGGGGTACAGTGAACACAATCTTTGTGGGGTGCAGTGAAGACAATCCTTGTGGGGTGCAGTGAAGACAATCCTTGTGGGGTGCAGTGAACAAAATCTTTGGGGGGTACAGTGAACACAATCTTTGTGGGGTACAGTGAACACAATCTTTGTGGGGTGCAGTGAAGACAATCCTTGTGGGGTGCAGTGAAGACAATCCTTGTGGGGTACAGTGAACACAATCTTTGTGGGGTGCAGTGAAGACAATCCTTTTGGGGTGCAGTGAACACAATCTTTGTGGGGTGCAGTGAACAAAATCTTTGTGGGGTACAGTGAACATAATCTTTGTGGGGTACAGTGAACACAATCTTTGTGGGGTGCAGTGAAGACAATCCTTGTGGGGTGCAGTGAACAAAATCTTTGGGGGGTACAGTGAACACAATCTTTGTGGGGTACAGTGAACACAATCTTTGTGGGGTGCAGTGAAGACAATCCTTGTGGGGTACAGTGAACACAATCTTTGTGGGGTGCAGTGAAGACAATCCTTTTGGGGTGCAGTGAACACAATCTTTGTGGGGTGCAGTGAACAAAATCTTTGTGGGGTACAGTGAACACAATCTTTGTGGGGTACAGTGAACAAAATCTTTGTGGGGTACAGTGAACACAATCTTTGTGGGGTGCAGTGAAGACAATCCTTGTGGGGTGCAGTGAACAAAATCTTTGGGGGGTACAGTGAACACAATCTTTGTGGGGTACAGTGAACACAATCTTTGTGGGGTACAGTGAAGAAAATCCTTTTGGGGTGCAATGAACACAATCTTTGTGGGGTACAGTGAACACAATCTTTGTGGGGTGCAGTGAAGACAATCCTTGTGGGGTGCAGTGAAGACAATCCTTGTGGGGTGCAGTGAACAAAATCTTTGTGGGGTACAGTGAACACAATCTTTGTGGGGTACAGTGAACACAATCTTTGTGGGGTGCAGTGAAGACAATCCTTGTGGGGAGCAGTGAAGACAATCCTTGTGGGGTGCAGTGAACAAAATCTTTGGGGGGTACAGTGAACACAATCTTTGTGGGGTACAGTGAACACAATCTTTGTGGGGTGCAGTGAAGACAATCCTTGTGGGGTGCAGTGAAGACAATCCTTGTGGGGTACAGTGAACACAATCTTTGTGGGGTGCAGTGAAGACAATCCTTTTGGGGTGCAGTGAACACAATCTTTGTGGGGTACAGTGAACACAATCTTTGTGGGGTGCAGTGAAGACAATCCCTGTGGGGTGCAGTGAACAAAATCTTTGGGGGGTACAGTGAACACAATCTTTGTGGGGTACAGTGAACACAATCTTTGTGGGGTGCAGTGAAGACAATCTTTGTGGGGTACAGTGAACACAATCTTTGTGGGGTGCAGTGAAGACAATCCTTTTGGGGTGCAGTGAACACAATCTTTGTGGGGTGCAGTGAACAAAATCTTTGTGGGGTACAGTGAACACAATCTTTGTGGGGTACAGTGAACAAAATCTTTGTGGGGTACAGTGAACACAATCTTTGTGGGGTGCAGTGAAGACAATCCTTGTGGGGTGCAGTGAACAAAATCTTTGGGGGGTACAGTGAACACAATCTTTGTGGGGTACAGTGAAGAAAATCCTTTTGGGGTGCAATGAACACAATCTTTGTGGGGTACAGTGAACACAATCTTTGTGGGGTGCAGTGAAGACAATCCTTGTGGGGTGCAGTGAAGACAATCCTTGTGGGGTGCAGTGAACAAAATCTTTGTGGGGTACAGTGAACACAATCTTTGTGGGGTACAGTGAACACAATCCTTGTGGGGTGCAGTGAAGACAATCCTTGTGGGGTGCAGTGAACAAAATCTTTGGGGGGTACAGTGAGCACAATCTTTGTGGGGTACAGTGAACACAATCTTTGTGGGGTGCAGTGAAGACAATCCTTTTGGGGTGCAGTGAACACAATCTTTGTGGGGTACAGTGAATACAATCTTTGTGGGGTGCAGTGAAGACAATCCTTGTGGGGTGCAGTGAAGACAATCCTTGTGGGGTGCAGTGAACAAAATCTTTGTGGGGTACAGTGAACACAATCTTTGTGGGGTGCAGTGAACAAAATCTTTGGGGGGTACAGTGAACACAATCTTTGTGGATTACAGTGAACACAATCTTTGTGGGGTGCAGTGAAGACAATCCTTTTGGGGTGCAGTGAACACAATCTCATACTTCTGAAGATTTGAGGGTGCTGCCTGTTTCATCCTCCTCCTCCTCATCCATCCTTTTAGGGGTACAAACAATAGTAATTGGGGCCTAGTGTGCTTCTGTACGTGTGAAAAACATACACTTTTTTTTATCATATTTCCTATTCCGCTATTCAATAAAAACCTTTGGGGATCAATTAAATTGCGGGATAGTCTGTGTCGGTACGTGTGAGATCCACCTTTCCAAGTTTTTGGGGTTCATCTCATACTTCTGAAGCTTTGAGGGTGCTGCCTGTTCCATACTCCTCCTCCTCCTCCTCCATCCTTTTAGGTGTACAAACAATAGTAATTGGGGCCTAGTGTGCTTCTGTACGTGTGAGATACATACACTTTTTTTGATCATATTTCCTATTCCGCTATTCAATAAAAACCTTTGGGGATCAATTAAATTGCGGAATAGTCTGTGTCGGTACGTGTGAGATCCACCTTTCCAAGTTTTTGGGGTTCATCTCATACTTCTGAAGCTTTGAGGGTGCTGCCTGTTCCATACTCCTCCTCCTCCTCCTCCATCCTTTTAGGTGTACAAACAATAGTAATTGGGGCCTAGTGTGCTTCTGTACGTGTGAGATACATACACTTTTTTTGATCATATTTCCTATTCCGCTATTCAATAAAAACCTTTGGGGATCAATTAAATTGCGGAATAGTCTGTGTCGGTACGTGTGAGATCCACCTTTCCAAGTTTTTGGGGTTCATCTCATACTTCTGAAGCTTTGAGGGTGCTGCCTGTTCCATACTCCTCCTCCTCCTCATCCATCCTTTTAGGTGTACAAACAATAGTAATTGGGGCCTAGTGTGCTTCTGTACGTGTGAGATACATACACTTTTTTGATCATATTTCCTATTCCGCTATTCAATAAAAACCTTTGGGGATCAATTAAATTGCGGAATAGTCTGTGTCGGTA
This sequence comes from Pelophylax lessonae, assembly GCF_965119305.1. Classification (NCBI taxonomy): domain Eukaryota; kingdom Metazoa; phylum Chordata; class Amphibia; order Anura; family Ranidae; genus Pelophylax; species Pelophylax lessonae. Next base: position 60,952,505 of record NC_138778.1, on the reverse strand, counting down.
CGTGTGAGATCCACCTTTCCAAGTTTTTGGGGTTCATCTCATACTTCTAAAGCTTTGAGGGTGCTGCCTGTTCCATACTACTCCTTCTCCTCCTCCATCCTTTTAGGTGTACAAACAATAGTAATTGGGGCCTAGTGTGCTTCTGTACGTGTGAGATACATACACTTTTTTTGATCATATTTCCTATTCCGCTATTCAATAAAAACCTTTGGGGATCAATTAAATTGCGGAATAGTCTGTGTCGGTACGTGTGAGATCCACCTTTCCAAGTTTTTGAGGTTCATCTCATACTTCTGAAGATTTGAGGGTGCTGCCTGTTCCATACTCCTCCTCCTCCTCCTCCTCATCCATCCTTTTAGGTGTACAAACAATAGTAATTGGGGCCTAGTGTGCTTCTGTACGTGTGAAAAACATACACTTTTTTTTTATCATATTTCCTATTCCGCTATTCAATAAAAACCTTTGGGGCTCAATTAAATTGCGGAATAGTCTGTGTCGGTACGTGTGAGATCCACCTTTCCAAGTTTTTGGGGTTCATCTCATACTTCTGAAGCTTTGAGGGTGCTGCCTGTTCTATACTCCTCCTCCTCCTCCTCATCCATCCTTTTAGGTGTACAAACAATAGTAATTGGGGCCTAGTGTGCTTCTGTACGTGTGAAAAACATACACTTTTTTTTTATCATATTTCCTATTCCGCTATTCAATAAAAACCTTTGTGGCTCAATTAAATTGCGGAATAGTCTGTGTCGGTACGTGTGAGATCCACCTTTCCAAGTTTTTGGGGTTCATCTCATACTTCTGAAGATTTGAGGGTGCTGCCTGTTCCATACTCCTCTTCCTCATCCTCCCTTTAGGGTAGGAAAAAATTAAATCGGGCCTAGTCTGTGTTTGTACGTGTGAGATACACAGTTTTTTATCCTATTCCGCTATTCAATACACACCCTTTTGGTGTAAAAAACATTAAATTGCGGCATAGTTTGCATATTTGACTGTGAGATTGACAGTGACACCCGTGCGATACTGTTGTTCTTTTGTTCCGCTATTCAATAAAGACCTTTCTAGGGCAAGATCTTAAATTTCAGAAATATGAGGAGAGCGTCAAATAGGGGCCGTGGCCTGGGTCGTGGTGGTGCTGCTGCTAGAGCTCCTGTTGCAAGGAGAGGACGTGGTCGATCTGTGCCAGCTACACGCACAAGTGAAACACCTTCCTCAAGTGTGAGTAGGCGACAGAACCTGCATCAGTATTTGGTAGGGCATCATACGCCTCTAGATGTGATGAGGCCAGAACACAGAGAGGCGATAGTAGATTGGTTTGCTGCTGACAGTGCCTCCAGTTCCTTCACATTGTCTCCCACCCAGTCTACTGCAGAAAGGTCAGAGTTGGCACCTGCAGCCAATGTCCAACCGTCTTTCACCTCACCCCCTTGCAAATCAGGCAAGCAGTCTGAGCCCCAAGCCATAGAGCAGTCTCTTATTGTTTTTGAGGACTCTGTCAGCAGGGTTTCCCAGGGCCATCCACCTAGCCCTGCCCCAGAATTGGAAGAGATTGAGTGCAGCGATGCCCAACCACTTATTTCTCAAGATGAGTACATGGAAGGACCATCACAGCACGTCTCCGATGATGACGAAACGCAGGTGCCAACTGCTGCGGCGTTCAGCATTGTGGAGACCGACAGGGAGGGCAGGGGTGAAGACTGGGTGGAAGATGATGTGGAGGACGATGAGGTCCTCGACCCCACATGGAATGAAGGTCATGCAGGTGACCTGAGTAGTTTGGAGGAAGAGGCGGTGGTCGCACAGAGCCACCAGCACAGCAGAAGAGGGAGCAGGGTGCAGAAGCGGAGCGGCCGTGCCCTAGACACTACGCCTGCTACTGCCCAACGCAGCAAGGGAACGAGCGCACCAAAGTCAGCTCAAAAGAGTTCTCTAGCGTGGAAGTTCTTTAGAAAATGTGCTGATGACAGGACACGAGTGGTTTGCACCCTGTGCAATCAGAGCCTGAAGCGAGGCATAAACCTTCTCAACCTTAGCACAACCTGCATGATCAGGCATCTAAGTGCAAAGCACGAGCTGCAGTGGAGTACACACCTTCAAAACCAAGAAACGTCTCTGGCTCATCCTGCTTCCTCTTCTGCTGCAGTCTCGGCCGCTCCAGCCACCTCTGTAGTCATACCGGCACCTGCCACCCCGCAAACAGACGATCTGTCAGCAACACCACCACCTGGGTCACCAACAACCATCTCCACAATGTCCCGTGGAAGCATTCAGCTTTCCATGAACCAAACACTTGAGAGGAAGAGGAAGTACCCCCCTACCCACCCGCGATCCCTGGCCCTGAATGCCAGCATTTCACAATTATTGGCCTTTGAAATGCTGTCATTCCGTCTGGTGGAGACGCCCAGTTTTAAAAAGCTTATGTTGGTGGCTGTCCCACAGTACGTCGTGCCCAGCCGCCACTACTTTTCCAGGCAAGCCATCCCTTCCCTGCACAACCAAGTGGGGGAAAAAATCAGGTGTGCACTGCGCAACGCCATCTGTGCCAAGGTCCACCTAACTACCGATACGTGGACCAGTAAGCACGGTCAGGGGCGTTATATCTCCCTAACGGCACACTGGGTAAATGCAGCCAGATGGGCCTGAGGCGGATAGCAATTTGGCACATGTCCTTCCACCACCGAGGATTGCAGGGCGCTTCAGTTTGCCTCCTGTTCCTAACTCATCCTACTCTGCTACCTCATCCTCTACCGCCTCCTCATCCGGACAGCGTAATACCTTCACCACCAACTTCAGCACGGCCAGGGCTAAACGACAGCAGGCAGTTTTACAACTTGCCTGTTTGGGGGACAAACCACACACCGCGCAGGAGTTGTGGAGGAGCATGGAACAGCAGACAAATGAGTGGTTGCTGCCAGCGAGCCTCAAGCCCGGCCTGGTGGTGTGCGATAACGGGCGAAATCTCATAGCAGCTCTGGGCCTAGCCGGTTTGACGCACATCCCTTGCCTGGCTCATGTGCTGAATTTGGTGGTGCAGAGGTTCCTTAAAAACTACCCCGATATGTCAGAGCTGCTGCAGAAAGTGCGGGCCGTCTGTGCGCACTTTCGGCGTTCTCACCCTGCTGCTGCTCGCCTGGCAGGGCTGCAGCGTAACTTCGGCCTTCCCGCTCACCGCCTCATATGTGACGTGCCCACAAGGTGGAACTCCACCTTGCACATGCTGCAAAGACTGTGCGAGCAGCAGCAGGCCATAGTGGAGTTTCAGCTGCAGCACGCATGCGTGAGTCGCTCTGCGGAACAGCACCACTTCACCACCAATAACTGGGCCTCCATGCGAGACCTGTGTGCCTTGTTGCGCTGTTTTGAGTACTCCACCAACATGGCCAGTGGCAATGACGCCGTTCTCAGCTTAACTATCCCACTTCTATGCCTCCTTGAAAAAACAATTCGGGCGATGATGGAAGAGGATAAGGCACAGGATGAGGAGGAGGAGGATGAAGAGGTAACATTTCCAAGGCTTTCAGGGCAGTCATTCGCAAGGGCTCCGAGGGTGGGTTCCTGCACACACAAACGCCAGGGACACAATTGTCCAGCAGGGGCACAGTTCTGGAGGATGAGGAGGATGAGGAGGAGGAGGAGCTGGAGGAGGAGATGGAACCATGTTCACAGCAGGGTGGCACCCAGGCCAGCTCATGGCCATCACTGGTGCGTGGCTGGGGGGATACAGAGGACACGGACGATACACCTCCCACAGAGGACAGCCTTTCGTCGCCTCTGGGCAGCCTGGCACACATGAGCGATTACATGCTGCAGTGTCTCCACAACGACCGCCGAGTTGCCCACATTCTAACTTGTGCTGATTACTGGGTGGCCACGCTGCTGGATCCCCATTACAAGGACAACGTACCGTCCTTAATTCACTCACTGGAGCGCGATCGCAAGATGCGCGAGTACAAGCGCACGCTGGTAGACGCGATGCTGCTGGCATTCCCATCTGACAGCGGGGCCACAGTGGAAGCACAAGGCAGAGGAGGAGGAGGAGGTCGCCAACTCAACCAGGGCACCGCCAGCACCTCAGAAGGCAGGGTTAGCATGGCCGAAATGTGGAAAAGCTTTGTCAGCACGCCACAACAAACAGCAGCACCAGCAGCTCAGATGGAACGTCTTAGCAGGAGGCAGCATTTTACCAACATGGTGGAGCAGTATGTGTGCACACGCCTACATGTAGTGAATGAGGGGTCTGCCCCCTTCAACTTCTGGGTCTCCAAATTGGGCACATGGCCTGAGCTTGCCCTTTACGCCTTGGAGGTGCTGGCGTGCCCTGCAGCCAGTGTATTATCTGAACGGGTATTTAGCACGGCTGGGGGTGTTATAACAGACAAGCGCAGCCGCCTGTCCAGAGACAATGTGGACAAGCTCACGTTCATTAAAATGAACCAGGCATGGATCCCACGGGACTTTTCCGTACCTTGTGCAGAATAGCAATGGATACCGACCTTACCCAGCCATTGTTCCATTTTTGCTCTTTCTCACTCTTTTGGGGTGTACCCTCATTTAAAATTTGTGAAAAGAAGCAGTGTTGGCTACCTCGTCCTCCTCCTCAGGGCCAGATTAACGTAGGGGCTATTGGAGCTGCAGCTCCATGCAGGCCCCTACCTTTTATATAGGCCCCGGGTTGGCCATATTCACTGTGACCGCTCTTCTGTCACTTGTAAACACAGAAGTCTGGCTTCTATGCTCGCTTCCCCAGGCAGCACCCTCAGAACCTCCCCACACAGCGCGATGGCCGGACAAGGAGGGACAGTTGCCGATGCATGGATGTGTTTATGGGCTTCAGAGACAGCATCCCATGTTGAATTAGGCATGCATGGCTGCACCCTTCCTCCTCTGGGTGCATGCCAAGGCACGGCCCTTAAGGCCCTTCAAAATCCTCAGCACCAAGACCATGATGCTCTTAATCCGGCCCTGGTCCTCCTCCACCGCCGCTTCCACCTACACCGCCCATAGGTGTGCGCAGCCTATTGCATTAGGGTGTGCACCCCAAAGTTGAAATACACATGCATGTGTTTGCCTACATGTACATGGCCCCGATACATTACTCTCCCTGCTGGCAAAGAGAAATAGAGCAGAGCAGGTGCGAGGGAGATCTTTCCCATCTCCTCACTGGCAAACAGAGCGATAATGCTATGTGCCCTAGGTGATTAGGGTGTGCCCAGGTACACCAGGCACACCCTGTGCGCACGCCTATGACACCGCCACATCCACCACCACCTCAACCTCCCTCCTACTCCATATGGGCCTCGTCCTTCAGAGATGAAGAACATTGTTTTATTTTTCTGTTTTTTTTTTTGTTGTTTTAAGTTATTTCCCTATCCACATTTGTTTGCAGAGCACTTGCCATGCTCTTAACTACGTTTTGCTGCCATTTGCAGCACTCTAGCCCTTTCCATTGGTGTTTTAGAGCCATTTTAGTGCCTTAAAGTTCGGGTCCCCATTGACTTCAATGGGGTTCGGTGTCCGGGAAAAGTTCGGTAAAAGTCCGGGACACGGACCCGGACTTTTTTTTAAAGTTCGGCCGAACCCGTCGAACACGGACATCTAGGTGTCCGCTCAACCCTATTTATAGCGCAAAAAGTAAAAATCGCACAGGTGATCAAATACCACCAAAAGAACGCTCGGTTTGTGGGAAAAAAAGGACATAAATTTAATTTGGGTACAGCATCGCACGACTGCGCAATTGTCCGTTAAAATCACACAGTGCTGAATCGCAAAATAGGCCCTGGTCTTTGAGCAGCCAAATCCTCCGGGGCTTAAGTGGTTAATGTCTAAACCGTTGGCAACAAAAGTGAGTACACCCCTAAGTGGAAATGTCCAAATTGGAACCAAAGTGTCAATATTTTTTGTGGCCATCAATAATTTCCAGCACTGCCTTAACCCTTTTGGGCATGGAGTTCACCAGAGCTTCACAGGTTATCACTGGAGTCCTCGTCCACTCCTCCATGAGGACATTACAGAGCTGGTGGATGTTAGAGACCTTGTGCTGCTCCGCCTTTCATTTGAGGATTCCCCACAGATGCTTAATAGGGTTCATCAACCACCATTACCTTCAGTTTCTTTAGCAAGGCAGTGATCGTCTTTGAGGTGTGTTTGGGGTCATTATCATGTTGGAATACTGCCCTGTGACCCAGTCCCTGAAGGGAGGGGATCATGCTCTGCTTCAGTATGTCACAGTACATGTTGAAATTCATGGCTCCCTCAGTGAACTGTAGCTCCCCAGTGCCGGCAGCACTAATGCAGCACCAGACCATGACACTCCCACCACCATCCAAAGAAATGAAGAAAAAAGGAGTTAAAGAGGAAGAAATGGGAGGATAACAAACCTCAAAGTTCATGATATTTCTCTACAACGCCTCCACATATTGAGTGGGGATCAGCCTAACCACATACAATGTAAGCAAAAATATTTCCCCACTAAGGGTGGGGGGAAAAAGAAGGTTTTGGGCTAGATCCTGAATTAGGCAGAGAGACAATAATAAATGATTCCAAGATTTAATGTGTGGTAAAATGATTCATGACATAACATGAGTGTGCGGGCATAAGCAATATGACCAAAAAGAAACAGTGACAACATATAACATAGAGAAAGGAGACAAGACAACATGTGTACAAATAATGGCTACAGCCGGCTGGTGTGCATTAATTCCTGTGACAGGGTTGATGCAGTATATACGCAGCAAATGCTGTATGGTTCAGTGATAATTTAAATATCCCCTGGCAAAAAAAGCTCCCTTGGAATCTCAGACTATGGTAGAAAGTCAGAGACAGACAGAGGCGCCTCTAAGTGTAGACTTTATGCAACAGGTTTAATGAATAAAATGATGCACTCTCGTTAGTAAGTATATATTCATGCCCATAAAACAAAGTTCCAGTGTGGAGAAGTGTACATCATCCGGTCATGGACATCCGTCCTGCTGGAGCCGAAATCCTTTCGCCGTGGCCGGCTTGTACGGCAAAGTTAGAACCAGGAAGTAGGCTCGGTGTATTTGCTTGACAGCGAGACTTGGTGGATAGTCGAACCTGGATGATGTCATCTGCATGTGACGCGTTTCCGAGCATGCTTGCTGCCTGGGGGAAGTATAATAGCAAGTGACACGGTGTACATTTAAATAATGAAATGGGAGGAGAGATGCAAATGAACTAACGAAGGGGAATATATCTAATCAGTGGTCTATACAAATGGGCTAATAATGAAATGGGAGGAGAGATGCAAACGAAGGGGGATATGTCTAATTAGTAATCTATAGTAATCTATATGGGCTAATAATCATTATGTCAATTATATCAAAAGTCACAATATAATATTGCTAGATTAAAATTCAACTTTAAAAGAGTAATTTAAAAGAGAATTTTAATCTAGCAATATTATATTGTGACTTCTGAAGGAAAAGACTTCTGAAGGTTAGGTGGTGTAGACTTTTTCTGTGTGAAAAGAAAACAAATAGACAATTGTTTTTCTGCTGTATGACCAGCAGTGTCTGCCCAGCAGTAGGTTGGGACAGACACCATAGGTAGGTTCCTGTGTTATGAAGGTAGACGCCCCAAGTGGCCAGGGTTTATTTTATGTTTGTTTGATTTATGCTGTTTGGATGCTTGCACTTGTTTCCAGCAAATTGGAAGAATAAACCATAGACCGTTGTTTTCAACCACTCCTCGGCTGTCTCTCTGTGTAACGAACCCACCCAAGGGGTCACCCACACCCGCTACCGAGCCAACCCCTTACAATATATATATATATATATATACTTGAGGGGTTTCCTGACCCTTAAGCAGGGACAGGAAACAACATTTTAACAGGAAGAACCTGTTTGTAACAAGAAGTTCATAGTTAACAGGCAATAATATAAACAACCTCGCAGACAGTGTACAAAAGAACACTTCCCTACACGTATATTAAATTGCTTCTTCAAAATGAAAAAGTGCAAAAAGTACTGAAAAATCAAGCTGCTGAAATGGGATCAAATGGCTACCAGTACAAATACTAGAATACACGAAGAGACCAATCTGCTTAAATAAGAATAATCAGTTTTTCTAAAATAAGGGAAAAAAAAGAACTGAGAGACCAAATTGTTGAAGTAAAAACATTTAACTACTAAAATGAGTACAAAAAAAATTAAGAGACCAAACAGATGAAATAAACTACTCTTTCATCTGATTTTGATCTGGATGTTTTTCTATGGTTTGAGCTACTGTTGGGTGTCCATCGAGAGAAGCCTTGCAGTGTAGGAGCCACCTACTCAAAATTATTGAACTTGTTTTAAGTTGTCCTTCATCTGACTACACATGCACGAATAAAAGCGCCTCTTTGAGTATGTTGTTCTGATGAAAATATAATGGCAGAGATCTCACCAACAAAGCTCTCTAGACCTGTAAGTAGCAAATAGACAAAACAGTTTGTTGGTGTCTTCCCGAAACTGTAATTTCAGTGCAGGACTAAATAACATTACATTAGATTCATTTTAATACTCTAACTTTGGAAGCAGGTTATACATTCCCTGTAGTTTCGCACTCTCTGCACTGTTAAAGGTGGTCAGTGCAACCAGGACAACCCATTTTGTAGCTGAGCGTAGCTCATAATACATACTATCAGAAGAAATTAGTTCCCTTATGACTACTATTTTGCACTTTATTAGAGATGATACTAAACCCATACTTGAATGGGAGATTTTAAAGGTCTCAATATGTTTTATTCCTTACAATCAATAATATAAAGTCACATATCTTTTATTTCTAATATTCATATAAAAATGTAGCTCCTTTAAAATGCTTTTAAGGCAAGGAAAGAAAAAGAATAGCTGATACATGCATAAACCACACTATTTACCTACTGGTATCTAATATTTAGGATATACTCTACATCAAATGACTATCACAGAATATGCCCCAGATTTTTTAGATAGGTGGTGGCTGTAACGCGTTTTACAGTTGACCTCTGCTTCTTCAGACAGAAATGGGAATAATCATATAAAATATATATGATGGCACCTAACTTGTTGGCATAACCAGATCCCTGGGTAACTTCCAGGGGTCATATGGATCAGAAAACTTGGGATTCATAAGGAACCCGATTGCTGATTTCTTTCATTTTCTCTCTCAGGTAGACCGCTTACTCCTTTCTGCTCATAAACAATCAGTGTATATTTTAAAATTACTCTCTTGTCTACTATCGCTCTGTTGTGGAGGAATATCGTAGCGGACTATGTTACATCAAGAGTTTATTGTTCTATATTAGAAAAAAATATGTAGCTGAATGTAGATCTCTAGTGGTAGTGATGTCATATGAAGGCCTAGTGATTCCAATAATCCTCTTTGAGTGTTCCATTCAAAAAAACAGGTGGCATCCCTCCACCAAAAATTGATTTTAAAAACGGCTTCTGAAAGCCTTTTTAATGAGCAACATTTTTATTTTGAATATTACTAATGAAGAATGTATGATTTTATATTATTAATTGGTATTGTAATGAACATAACATATTGCCACCTCAAAAATCTCCAATTTGGCAAGTATGTGTTTAGAATCGAATTGATGGGATGTAGTATCCTGGGATCTAATGAAGGGACTCAACTGTATCCTTATTAGAGATAAAACAAAATTCTTCTGATCTTAAGAAAATTCGTTTTGCAACATGCCATCTGAGGCTTCCAATATGAGATAACCTTGGCCCCCAACTCATTTTAAAGCCAACAGGTCTGAAGCATCTCTTTTTGAGGAGTGGTGAGGTGACAGCTGTCCACCGCTTTGCTGCACACAAGCCTACAAAAACCTGTCAGAGGGTCATTATCTACTAGGTGTTAGTTCCACTGATCTCCAGGTCCAAAAGCTGTCTATTTAACTTTCAAATTATGAACATTGGTCTACTACTCTGCCACTGAATTAATAAGGACATCTGTCTACTGAATTAATAAAATATCTTTAATGTCACTGATTCATAAGAATATCTATAATTTCATAATGCATTTCATATCTAATATTACAGTTTTGAGATTTAATTTGTGTGCCCTTAGCTCTGCTGCTTGTCTTGAGATCGGTTAGCTGCTAGGTCATTTCGAGGTTCTTGGGCAACAGATATAAATTCAGTTCATGAGTATCTTCTTGTGCAAGTCATAACTGGGGCCACCATATTAAAAAGCATGTGTTTAATCAGTAATTTATTGTGCAGAAAGCACACTTCATAAAGTTTTTTTTTTAGATTTTGAGCCATTATACAGCTAAGAGCCGTAAGTACTCCTGCTGCATGCACATGTGCTGACATAACATGCTTGACAGAAGGACATTCTGCTCCTTCATTATCAAATTACAGACTGAGAGAGGTGAGGTTATCAAGCTGTAATGCTTTCCTTCAGCTGAGTAAAGAATAAGGTCTATAGCTGGATGTGCAGCATAAATAGAAGGCTGACATGATTGAGTTTACATAAAAGGCTGGAGTTAACGTATTGTTAAAAATAGTTTTTGTCTCAAAGTTATATGCTCTTACCTGACTAGAGAGAAAGGGTTGGACAGGATGGGACCTTGGTGGGGTGTTAGTTGAAAAGTGCCTCTGCCTCTTGGTCAGTTGGAGCTGTGAAAGTGATGGACCAGCTTCTCCGGCCTTCCTTCCCAATGGCTCCTGTACCACAGTTGTCGTTTTACCATTTCTCCGAACCGCCTTCTCCCCCTTCTTCGTTTTGGGACATGGTGTATTGGGATAGTGAAAAGATAGTTAATGATGATCTGTATTTTAGGGGAGAATGCTTACTTATACCTGGGAATGGTTGTAGCAGCTGGCAGGGGTCTCAGCTTAGGGTCTTTGAAGGTAGTGGATGGTTAAAAATGTGAAGAATAATGGGTTGGGCCCATCTGAGGTATTGGTGTACCTTCCCTATTTAAGTTAGGGCAGTAACGTATTAGTTATTTGGCTGTTCCTAGGGTATATTATTATTATTTATTGATAGTAAATTTTTCTTAAGTCAGTGTGGTAGTGGCTGGGGGTCTTGAAGTGGAATTGTATGGCTGATACAACCATTTGGATGGATACAGGTGCTTTCAAAGGCCCTAGACCTATAGGAAGGTCAGTTATTTACATTGTTGTTTTTCTATTTTTGATAATGCAGATTGCATTTTTGTAATAAAAGAGTGGCTTTTCAATCCCAAAGAAAGACTCTAGTTGTCATGGTTATTTGGCTGGTTATTATTAGTTTGGTGGGGCCTGTTCAGGGTCATGACAGCCAAATATATTGCAATACCTCAATCAAGCTTGGTGATTGACTTACCTGCCTGGCAAGATTGTGTAGATTTCAGGACTGGCAGGCAACACTGCTTATATATGTAATGCAATCAGGGCAGCCATCAGGGGGGGGGGACAGCCCATACACATGTAGGGGGCCCAGGCGTTCCAAGGGGGCCCAGCTGCCCAGGCCCTAACCAACGAGACTGAGTTGTTCCTGCTGTAATAACTAGCAATTGCTAAAGCAGGGCGGCTGCAGAGTAAGCCGATGCAGCTGAAGGGATGTCTCTTTGCTGGATTGCGCTGTCTCTTTGCTGAAAATATGAGGCCTTCTCTTTGCTGGATTGGGATGTCTCTTTGCTAAATATATGAGGCCGTCTCTTTACTGGATTGAGATGTCTCTTTGCTAAATATATGGGGATGTTGCTTTGCTGGATTGGATTAATTTTCATGTATTAAGTTGTAAGAGTGTTAGAATAGAAGTGGGTGCACTGAAGGACTTGGTGGATTGGCCAGTTGGCGGATTTGGTGGGACGGCCAGAGGGCGGGCCCTGCGGAATGTTGGTGGTCAGCCCCCGAGGGGCCCAGGCCTAAAGTTATTTAAGGGGCCCCAAAATTTCTGATGGCTGCCCTGAATGCAATGTATATATAGTGACAGGGAACTAACTCAAACGGTGGCTCACTGACAGTAAGGTACAGTAACCTCTTTAAGGGCGTACTTATCGCATTTTTATTTAAAGGTGTCCAGACAAAATAAAACAGCTTCACATCAGCATAAAGCAAAAAAAAAAAAAAAAAGTCCTGCTTAATTTACCCATGAGTCAATGGCCTTGGCTCAGCCTCAGTGCTAGTGTGGTGGGGGTGGGTGATGTGGACTGGGGTTGACAGGCTGTGGTCCCACCAAAACCTGAAGCTGGAACTCCAGGCTCAACAGAGGAATCTTCCAATCAAACTCAATGAGGGACTATATTGTCAAACATTTTGGGACACCTGCCTTTACACGCATATGAACTTTAATAGCATCCCAGTCCTAGTCCGTAGGGTTCAACATTGAGTTTGCCCACCCTTTGCAACTATAACAGCTTCAACTCATCTGGGAAGTTCTGACCTCAACCCAGAACACCTTTGGGATGATAAAAGGAGAAGAGATGCGGGACTTTAAATGAGTAAATGCAGCCAGGTATATATGTTTCCAAATGAGTATCATATAAAAAACCCCCACACAAGGAGGGGGACCCATGAAGAGCTGACATAATATCAATTGAACAATTTTATTAATCACATATACAATTATTGTAAATAAGGATAAATACACTTAATACATATACAATAAATTTGTAAAGATAATAGGTTACATATGACACCAATTTCTCTATAGATACATGGTCTGGAAACATAAAAACACTTGAATATATAACTGAGTAAATGTAGGCTCTACGCGTTTCGTGGACCTCCGTCCACTCATCAGGAGCTTAAAGATAAATAGGGTATCTAAAAATGAATAAAGGATCTCAATTAAACCAAAGTATTATTGAAGAAAAAAGGAGAAGGGGGAAAAAAAGGGGGAATAAATTAATAATGGAATGGGCACTACCTAAGATAGTGTCACGTATCCAGAAATATTCCAATTGGGAAAAAAAGGAAACGAAGGTTGATCCGAGAAATGCCTGACCCGGGGCTGAGGCATAGACATCATCTGGCACATGGGGGGAAAAAGCAGCAAAGAAGTGGAAAACCGGTAGGTGGTTGATGATATGGCAGATGTGCTGGGATCAATAAGATCTGAAAATATATATTATTTATTTTAATTTGTATTCCTTTCAAGGTAAGGAAACTGATTAATTTGAAACCACCACCAGTTTTAATGAAGAGTAAATAAGAACCAGAGAATCTAAGAATTGCCAAGAAATGTGAGCATCCAGATAATGGAGGGTGCGAAGAGAGTGGTGAAACCACATTGGATGTCTCCAAATGGGGATGAATTAGAGAGGAGACTGTGAGCCAGGCCTTCTCATCCAACATCCGTGCCTGACTTTACAAATGCGCTTCTGGAAGAATGGTCAAACATTCCCATAGACACACTCCTAAACCTCGTGGTCAGCCTTCTCAGAAGAGTTGAAGCTGTTATAGCTGCAAAGAGTGGGCCAACTCAATATTGAACCCTAGGGACAAAGACAGGGAAGCCATTAAAGTTCATGTGCATGAAAAGGCAGGCTTCCCAATACGTTTGACAATATAGTGTATATTCCTCAACAGGTCTCTCTGGAGCCCACCAATTCTCCAATGCGCATTCTGGGCAACAAATACTTTCCATCTCCCAACTTTTGTGCCATTTTCAACCAGACTCTGTAAGAAAAAAAATTATATACACAGTATTTTTACTGTATACCTGTGTGTATTTCATATCTGTATCAAAGTATTTTTCTGGATATTCCAGGAATTAGAAAATAATCTATCCTTGCAGTGAACCCCTTCACAATGCAAGAGCTTTTTGCTCATTCTGTCTAGTGGGTACAGGTACAGGCATTGTTACTTACCATATCCCTCCACTCTTGCTGGCTCCAAAGCTGTCATATTCTCCCTGAAGTTTCGATCTGTGGGTGGTTAATTGACATCATAAGAAACAATGCAGGGCCTTGCATTGTATGTGGAATAGACAGGAGTGTAACCATGGCCATTGGCTTAGAGAGGAGGCTACAAGGAACCAGTCGCACCACTAGAGAGACCTTGCTGGGGCGTAGAGTAACGTAAGTATTTCTCTCTAAAATGGTACCCCTAGACATAACAAGCTTTTAATCCTTTTAATGTGTAGAGGGCACTGCCAGGGGGTACATGTTTTTCTAATTCCTGGTGTTAGGCTTTAAAAGTGTAAATATGTTTTTTTTTTTTACTTTTGAATAGAGTTGTGAATGGTTAGAACCCATGTCAAGCTTTTATTGATGTCTCTGTCCCTTCTAGGAAGATTCCCTCCATTTGTACTTATGACCACTGTTACCAAGAAAATGTGATAGAAAATAAAGGAAATCTAATTTTTTACAGTTTTTGGAGGGGGTGAAATCTCTTTATGGGGATACTTGTTGGTAAAAAACTAAGAGGGGGATTCTTCTCATGTCCTGTTCTGTCTCTTCAATGGGAACCCTATCCAATGGGACAAAGACAAGGAGATATAAACTGATCCTTTGCTACTCTATCTAAAACTGTAAATGTAAGTTTTGGGTATACTGTACATACACTTTAAGCTTTGATCTAAGTTTTAATCATTGCATCCATAATTCTTCAAGCTTACTCGTGTTGTGTTGAGAGTAGCTGCAGCTTCTTGTGTCATGGGAATAGCTTTGGATTTACATGGCTCAGCAATTGTTGCTTCCAGAATATTAGATTACTGGCAACAAGGCCAACAGGGACTGTATAGTGTTTTTATAACTCTTTAAAAAAAGGAAAATTCATAAAGTGCAATTAAAAATCTTCAAACAGCATTTGCATATCAACTAGAAAAATTATTTATTATATTATACAAAATGCAATAGCTACATGAACAGTTAGTTATAGAATGATTCAATGGATATTCGATAAATATCAACATCTGGATTGTTTTTTCAGGTATATTATGGGAAAATAAAGATTCCATTGCAACGGTATTTGTATCAAATGGCACCATCTTTTTAAGTATTTAAGCCCCGATAGTCTTGTGTTTGACATATCTACTGCACCTAAATGATTCTGTCTTTGTGTGTAGGGGGATGGTAGGAAATCCTTCCACTGTACAGGAACTAAAGAACAAGCATCTGTTAGAAAATGATAAATACGTTTTTGCTATGTTTTCATGTCACATTACAAATGTGGAGATATAGGAATTGTGATCCACAAGCAATCTAGTCCCTGCTATAGAAATTTGTAAGAATATAGTTGCATCTCCATATCGATGAAGTTATTAAAAAAACATCTTCGGCAAGCGTACAGACATCGTGATATGGGGGTTACATGAAAGCAAAGTATCACTGCTCACAGGTGAGCAGGCAAGGCTTAACCCAAGTCAGTAGTCCTTAAAGTGGAAGTGCACTGCATCTGCAGCACCACAAACTGAAAAAGCCATTTCATTCATTTTTAGTACTTAACCACTTTACCACCGGAGGATTTTCCTGCTTTACGTCCAGGCCACTTTTTGTAACTTGGCACTGTGCGAATTTAACTGACAATTGCGTGGTCATGCAACGCCGTACCCAAACGAAATTTACGTCCTTTTTTTTTTCCACCAACAGAGTTTTCTTTTGGTGGTATTTGATCACCTCTGCGCTTTTCATTTTTTGCGCTATTAATAAAAAAAGAGTGACAATTTTGAAAAAATAAAAATATTTTTCTACTTTGACAGTTAAAAAATATCCAATATATTCAATTTTTGTCATATATAGATATATATATATATATATATATATATATATATATATATATATATATATATATAGGCCAAAATGTATTTAGCTACATGTCTTTGACAAAAAAATTCTCAATGAGCGTGTTTTTAACTGCTTTAAGACCGGAAGATTTTACCCCATTCCTGACCAGGCCATATTTTGCGATTCGGCACTGCGTTACTTTAATGGACAATTGCGCGGTCGTGAAACACTTTACCCAAATTAAATTTATGTCCTTTTTTTTCCCCACAAATAGAACTTTCTTTTTGTGGTATTTGATCACCTGTGTGATTTTTACTTTTTGCAGGATAAACAAAAAAAGAGCGAAAATTTTGAAAAAAATAACAATATTTTTCAAATTTTTTTATATGAAATTCCCCCCCCCCCAAAAAAATGTAAAAATCTACATTTTTTAACATTTAAACCAATTTGTTTTCTGCTACATATGTTTGGTAAAAAAAATCGCAATAAGCGTATTTTGATTGGTTTGCGCAAAAGTTATCGCAGCTACTAACTACGGGAAAGATTTATGTCATTTATGTCATTTTTATTGTTTTTTTTTAACGAGTAATGGCGGCGATCTGCAATTTTTTTGTGGGACTGCGACATTGCGGCGGACAGATCGGACCCTTGACTGACATTTTTGACACTTTTGGGGGTACCAGTGGCATTACTACAGTAATCAGTGCTATAAATATGCACTTTTACTGTAATAATGACACTGGCAGGGAAGGGGTTAACTTTATTGGTGATCAAGGGGTTAAATGTATGCCTGGTGCTTACTGATGTGTGTGTGGGGGGGAGGGGATTGTGTGACACAGGCACAGATCGCAGGTTCAGCTATGCTGATTCCTGTAATCTGTCCCTACCTGTCACATAGGAGATCCGTCTGCTTTGTTTACACAAGTGAGCGGATTTCCTCACTCGATCCCTGACGAGCAGGGAAGAGCGGCGGTGATCACCGCCTCTCCTCCCCTGGCCCGACTCCCGCTGTGTCTGAATACAGCGGGAGCAAGCCTCCGGGGGCGCGCGTGCGCCGCCCACAAGGGGAGGAGTCCAGCGACGTAGGTCTACGTTGCTGGACGGAATCGAGCCACTTTGCCGCAGTACGCTCAATGCGAGCGGTCGGCAAGTGGTTAAACACTTTAAGACCGGAAGGATTTGCCCCCTTAATGACCAGGCCTTATTTTGCGATTCGGTACTGCGTTATTTTAACTGACAATTGCGCGGTCGTGCGATACTGTACCCAAATAGAATGTTCTTTTTTTCCCAAAAATAGAGCTTTCTTTTGGTGGTATTTGATCACCTGTGCGATTTTAATTTTTTGCGCTATAAGCAAAAAAAAAAAACACAATATTTTTCACATTCTGCTATATGACATTCTAAAAAAAAAAAATTAAAAATCAAACTTTTTTAACATTTAGGCCAATTTGTTTTCTGCTACATATTTTTGGTAAAAAAAAATCACAATAAGCGTATTTTAATTGGTTTACGCATAAGTTATGGCGTCTACTAACTACGGGAAACATTTATGTCATTTTTATAGTTTTTTTATAGTTTTTTTTTTATAGTTTTTATCGGAGCCGCCTGACACACACATCGGCTTCCCCGCTAACGATCAGGGGCAGGAGTGCTCGCCCCCTAGCTGCCACCAGGCGACCAACGTACCGATATGTGGTTTTGCCTGTAGAAGTCACTCTGCTCCTATATATAAAGTAAGCCGTCGGCAAGTGGTTAAAGCAAATCCCCCCCATCTATCCATGTCTCCATGCTTTATTTTGCTGAGAAATCATTTTGAAAAATGCTCCCAGGCATTTCTGGCTGTGGCCATCTTAAGTAAGGGCGGATGATTCATGTAGCATTTACTTCCTGGAATATGTCTTAGACATGGGCTGAGCTGAGAACCCTCCCTTCATTCCTGAAGACTCCTGGGAGTCCTAAATCACCAGGACCGGATGGCTTGCACCAGAGGGTTCTTAAAGAGCTCAGCCAGGTGATTGTCAGACAATTATTCTTGACCTTTAAGGATAGTCTACCGACAGGTGCCAGCTGATTGGAAAAAAGCCAACAGGATACCAATATTTAAAAAAGGGCCGAGATATATCCCGGGTAACTATAGGCCGGTTAGCCTAACATCAGTAATCTGCAAGATTTTGGAGGGGATGTTAAGGGACCACATACAAGGCTTTAGTAATGAAAACGGTATTATTAGTAGTAATCAGCATGGATTCATGAAAAATCGTTCTTGCCAAACCAATTTATTAACCTTCTACGATGAAGTGAGCTGCCACCTTAATAAAGGTAAGCCAGTGGATGTGGTGTATCTGGACTTTGCAAAGGCCTTTGACAACGTTCCCCACAAACGCTTACTGTACAAACTAAGGAAGGTAGGTATGGACCATAGGGTGAGTACCTGCATAGAGAACTGGCTCCAGGGGAGAGTCCAGAGGGTGGTGATTAATGGGGAGTACTCGGATTGGGTGGGTGTGGAAAGTGGGGTCCCCCAAGGTTCTATCCTGGGGCCAATCCTGTTTAATTTATTCATAAATTATCTAGAGGAGGGTATATTGAGTACAATCTCAGTATTTGCGGATGATACTAAACTAAGCATGCCAATATCTTCTATGCAGGATGTGGAAACCTCACAAGCGGATCTGAACATAATAATGGGGTGGGCAACTACATGGCAGATGAGGTTTAATGTTGAAAAATGGAAAGTAATGCACTTGGGCGTCAGAAACACAAAAGCAATCTACTCACTGGGGGGAAACCTCTGGGTGAGTCTAGGATGGAAAAGGACCTGGGAGTACTGGTAGACAACAGGCTTGGCAGTGGCATGAAATGGAACAAGTGGCGCAAGCTGTTAGCACTAGGGATGATCGAACGGTTCGGGTCCACCATCGGTTCGGCCCGAACATTGGGTGTTCGAGGTTTGGCCGAATTTAGAACTTTTTGCCCAAAAAGTTCGGAATTCGGCAACCAGAACCGCCCAAAATGCAATGCTTCAGGAAATGGGCTTTAAAAGCCCGTGATTGGACCAGAACCATTAGCAAAAGCCAATTGAGGGGGCAGGAGAATGCTAGGAATGTGATTGGAGTGACTAGGGGGTCCCTAGACCAATCATTAGTGAATACGCCCCCCAGTATATAAGATCGCCCCCGCCATATTCCCAGCATTGTTATACTGGACATGGAAGAGAGTGGAAGCAGTTCTGTTAATTTTACTTTAAAAGTGTAATTTAGCTATTTTTAGTGTGAGGAAAGGGATATCTAGTGTAGTTAGAGTGCTCCTTTACACTTAAGTTAGCTTCAAAAATTTAGTTTCTGTAGGGAAAGTGTTAAGTGTCAGGGGACCGTAGTGTAGTGTAGGGTTAACTGACAGTGACTGCTATGGCAGGGTGACAAAACCCTTCCATAGCAGGGTGACCGCTATAGAGAAATGATCATTTCTCTGAGTTGCTTCGGGACAGGTATGTGGCTTCTCACCAGCAAGCATTTTTTATGCTGCAGGGGCTGCCACTGCCAGTGTTTTTTTGAGGACATGTTTGATGTCAGACATGACATCTGAACATGTGTATAGGGGGTATATATAGACATATATGTCTGAATATATACCCCTAGACATATATAGGTGTGATAGTAGCAGAAATAAATGCTTGCGCTAATGAAATCATTTACAGTAATATATTTCTGCTACTATCACACCTATATATGTCTAGGGGTATATATTCAGACATATATGTCTATATATACCCCCTATACACATGTTCAGATGTTTTGCCTGCCTCAAAAGAACCCCAAAAAATGCCAAAAAAACGCTAGCGTCAAAAAAAAAAAATGCCCAGGTGTGTTTTTGCTGGCATTTTTTGGGGGGTTTTGGAGGCAGGCAAAACATCAGAACTTGTGCACAGTACCACTATACACAAGTTCAGATGTTTTTCCTGACTGCAAAGAACCCAAAAAAATGCCTGCTATTAAACCGGCAAGGTGTTACAGCAGAGAAGCCATATTCCTGTGCTTAAAGTTTTCTAATACAAACAATCTTTTTTTTTATGGTTCTGGACATGCTACAGAGCTGAAACTTCACAGGTACACCTTTTAGACCCCCCAGACACAAAATCACACAAAAAAAAGTTCTTAAAAATTGTCATTTTTGATAAAAAAGCCAATGATTGAAAAATTATAAAAAAAAAAATAAAAAAAATAAAAAGAGATTTTTTGATTTTTACTTTGGATTTAGTATTTGGGGGGTCTAAAAAGTGTACATGTGAAGTTTCAGCTCTGTAGCATGTCCAGAACCCCCCAAAAATTAGCATTTTCTTATAATTTTTATTAGAACAGGTATACGGCTTCTCTACGGCGCTTTTTCTTGCATTTATCGGGCATTTTTGGAGGCAGGCATGACTTTTTTTGGATTTAGTGTCTGGGGGGTCTAAAAAGTGTACCTGTGAAGTTTCAGCTCTGTAGCATGTCCAGAACCAGAAAAAAGATCATTTTTCAGTAGAGCAGGGATGGTGGGACCCCTCTTTTACACTTATATGATCTTTTTTTGGGGTTCTGGACATGCTACAGAGCTGAAACTTCACAGGTACACGTTTTAGACCCCCCAGACACAAAATCACACAAAAAAAAGTTCTTAAAAATTGTCATTTTTGATAAAAAAGCCAATGATTGAAAAATTATAAAAAAAAAAAAAAAAAGAGATTTTTTTATTTTTACTTTGGATTTCAGATCTGGGGGGTCTAAAAAGTGTACATGTGAAGTTTCAGCTCTGTAGCATGTCCAGAACCATAAAAAAAAAGATCTTTTGTATTAGAAAACTTTAAGCACAGGAATATGGCTTCTCTGCTGTAACACCTTGCCGGTTTAATAGAAGGCATTTTTTTGGGTTCTTTGCAGTCAGGAAAAACATCTGAACTTGTGTATAGTGGTACTGTGCACAAGTTCTGATGTTTTGCCTGCCTCCAAAACCCCCCAAAAAATGCCAGCAAAAACACACCTGGGCATTTTTTTTTTGACGCTAGCGTTTTTTTTGGCATTTTTTGGGGTTCTTTTGAGGCAGGCAAAACATCTGAACTTGTGTATAGGGGGTATATATAGGCATATATGTCTGAATATATACCCCTAGACATATATAGGTGTGATAGTAGCAGAAATATATTACTGTAAATGATTTAATTAGCGCAAGCATTTATTTCTGCTACTATCACACCTATATATGTCTAGGGGTATATATTCAGACATATATGTCTATATATACCCCCTATACACATGTTCAGATGTTTTGCCTGCCTCAAAAGAACCCCAAAAAATGCCAAAAAAAACGCTAGCGTCAAAAAAAAAATGCCCAGGTGTGTTTTTGCTGGCATTTTTTTGGGGGGTTTTGGAGGCAGGCAAAACATCAGAACTTGTGCACAGTACCACTATACACAAGTTCAGATGTTTTTCCTGACTGCAAAGAACCCAAAAAAATGCCTGCTATTAAACCGGCAAGGTGTTACAGCAGAGAAGCCATATTCCTGTGCTTAAAGTTTTCTAATACAAACGATCTTTTTTTTTATGGTTCTGGACATGCTACAGAGCTGAAACTTCACATGTACACCTTTTAGACCCCCCAGATCTGAAATCCAAAGTAAAAATAAAAAAATCTCTTTTTTTTTTTTTTTTTATAATTTTTCAATCATTGGCTTTTTTATCAAAAATGACAATTTTTAAGAACTTTTTTTTGTGTGATTTTGTGTCTGGGGGGTCTAAAAGGTGTACCTGTGAAGTTTCAGCTCTGTAGCATGTCCAGAACCAGAAAAAAAGATCATATAGGTGTTAAAGTTAAAGGAGGCTCCCGAACCACATCCCTGTTCTACTGAAAAATTATCTCTTTTTTTTCATGGTTCTGGACATGCTACAGAGCTGAAACTTCACATGCACACCTTTTAGACCCCCCAGATACTAAATCCAAAGTAAAAATCAAAAAATCTCTTTTTTTTTTTTAATTTTTCAATAATTGGCTTTTTTATCAAAAATGACAATTTTTAAGAACTTTTTTTTGTGTGATTAATAGTTAATGGGGCATGACCCAGAACCCTAGGCACTTTTTAGGGGCATTTATTGGGTTTTGGGGCTTCAAAATGGTGTTTTTTGATTACCGAAGTTCGGGTCCCATTGATTTCAATGGGGTTCTGAAATCCGAACCGAACTTTCGTGAAGTTCGGGTGTTCTGGTCGAACCGAACTTTTCAAAAGTTCGATCATCCCTAGTTAGCACTACATAAAAATGATAGTCCATATAATAGCACATCAAGGCTATGATAAAGTCTTAAGGTGAGATGAGGAAATAGTCTAGATGCTCAGGGCCAGCCTGTTGGGGAGCAGAAGCGATCTCCAAACATGAAACAAACAAAAGAGAAAACAGGCGCTTCTGAGTTAAGACTGTGATTTAATATGGCAAACAAGTAATAAAAACTTACATCAAGGAGGTAAGTATAAGCAAACAAGATGGGTCCTTCCGGTGTCCATGTGGAGGCTGGGGCTTGGAGTTATCACTGTGGGTCTGTAATCATCTCCTCTCTTCCTCTTCCTGTCCAGCAGGAAGTGGGGGGTGTCACGGCAGTGAGATGGAGGCTTGGACAGCAGGATGAAACCGCAGTGAGATGGAGGCTTGGGCGTAACCTGCTGGACAGAAAGAGGAAGAGAGGAGATGGTTACAGACCCACAGTGATGACTCCAAGCCCCAGCCTCCACATGGACACCGGAAGGACCCATCTTGTTTGCTTATACTTACCTTGATGTACGTTTTTATTACTTGTTTGCCATATTAAATCGCAGTCTTAACTCAGAGGCGCCTGTTTTCTCTTTTGTTTGTTGGCAGTGGCATGCAATGCCAAGCCACTGCAAGCAAAGCCACAGAATACTAGCATGTATAAAAAAGGGTATTCACTCCAGAAATAAAGAGATTATTCTCCCTCTCTAAAAGACTCTGGTCCGGCCACATCTGGAGTATGCTGTCCAGTTCTGGGCACCGGTCCTCAGGAAGGATGTGCTGGAACTGGAGAGAGTCCAGAGAAGGGCAACAAAAATAATTAGGGGAATGGAGGGCATCGGCTATGAGGAAAGACTACAAGCACTGAACGTATTCTCTCTGGAGAAGAGACGATTGAGGGGGATATGATATCAATGTACAAATACTGTACTGGCGACCCTAGCATAAGGAACAAACTTTTCAGAGAAAGGGAATACAATAAGACACGTGGCCACTCACTAAAACTAGAGGAAAAATGGTTTAACCTTAAAATACGTAAGGGGTTCTTCACTGTCAGAGCAGTAAGGATGCGGAATTCTCTTCCTCAAGCAGTGGTATCAGCAGGGAGCATCGATAGTTTATTCTTTTATTATAGACCTAAACAACAGAGGGCCCTGATTATACATACAGGAAAAACACACCAGATCCCTCTAGCCTCCAGACTAATTAATCTAGACCAGGGTTTTTCAACGGCACCCTAGGGAGCCCCAAAGGGTCCCCAGGGGTGCCACTGCAAAATGACACAAAGCCTTATACAGTCCAACCATGAAAGGGTTTCTGTGTTACGTTCTGTGTACAGAGAGGAGGGAGAGCCTATCCCATTCCTCCTCTGGGCTCTCTCCTCTTCTATGCTGTTATCTATACTTTTGCCTGCAAAAGCCTTATACAGTCCAACCATGAAAGGGTTTCTGTGTTACTTTCTGTGTACAGAGAGGAGGGAGAGCATATCCCATTCCTCCTCTGGGCCCTCTCCTCGTATATGCTGTTATCTATACTTTTGCCTGCAAAAGCGAAAGCTGTCTAAGCCACCTGCCCACGTCCTACCAACCGTTGACGTCATTGATTGCTAAGGACAGGTCAGGCGGCCCGCACGGTTTTCAGTTTTGCTGGCAAAAATACAAAATGTTCTCTCCCTCCTCTCTATACACACAACTTAACACATTAACCCTTTCATGGTTGGACTGTACACTATGGGGGATTTTTTTTTTTGGGGGGGGGTAGTTTTTGCTAGCAGGGGGGGTGGGGAAATTTACAACCTACTGATCACTTAACTCTGCCATACAAACTACATTTTATGTTTTTTTTCCCATCAGGTGCAGTGTGGTAAAATGTGTGAAATCACGCCTTTTCCTGCATCACAGAAAAATGTGTTGCCTTTTACAGTTGTGCATTAAAGTTGCACACATTAATTCTCAATGGCACCCCCATGCATCCACCAATTGCATGTTTGTTTGCGCCCACTTAAACGCATGGTACCCCAATGCCATGTATTTTGGTAAGGCTCAATTTAAAAATTATGCTGGCACCCTTTTTTGTATGTGTCATGAGCATAGAGCATCCTAATAAAAAACAGAACACACAAAAAAGGACTTGGGCTCAGACGCACTCTCAGATTAGTGTACCCTGAGATTGTGTGCAATTCTAGAGGGTGCCTTGACTACACAAAGGTTGAAAATAACTGGTCTAGACTGACCTTCAACTACATAAAGGTTGCTTCCAACCATGCAGACAATGTTTTAAAGCCAGGTATGTCTTGCAAATTGAGTACTATGAATGTACACCATGTAAAAGGTATGTATGTAAAAAGAAAACGGTAAAGAATTAAAAAAGTGATGTAACCTTAATATATATAACAAAATCTATTATCCTTTCATTTTAGCCAATGGTAACTTATTATTTATTACTTATACTTATCACATCCTCAGCCACCTTTTTGGGCATGATAAATATTCAACTGATCACTTGAATCTCCAGGCCCTATGCTCTGGAAACTTCTTCAAGAGGCAGGTGTGAGTAATCAAACTCTCAACTCAGGAAACAGACCAACACAATCAGTCACTGCTTCATGCACTAAATTAGGGAGAGGGAATAAACATTGGCATAATTACAACAAGATATGTGGCAAATAGCAAAATAGTTCACATACAGTAAGTAAATGGGGCTGTCATTAAGCAATTCACCACCACGTGACAGGTGCTTTTAGAGACACATATTAAAAAAACAACAAATATAGTAGAGCCCAGAGCCCTACCACTAGTTAATTAGAGAAAAGAAATCAGTTTACAAATTGGTGCAAATAATTTCCTTGTTGTTGTTAAACTTATCAGCATGAATGTCAGAGCAATATATAGATTATATCACAACACAGAATTGGAACATCATCTCTGCAGAGATGATTCTCCAGTAAATAATACCACATAAACAGCACATCGTTCTGAGGTATGGAGCTTAGGGTCCATGTATTATTCTTCATAATAATCTACTGCCACCTAGTGGTGCGAACACAACTCCATCTAAACTTGATCCAAATAATCCCCAAAAAGATAAGGTGAAGGTGCCCGCTAGGGCATTCGGTATATGGTGAGCCGAGGGGCTCTTTTAAGGGGGTAATGAGGGTCTTTCCCTATGTCTATCTTTTTTGGTATTATTTGGATTGGATGGACCTGTGTCTATTATAGGCGCACAGTAATGACATCACACTGTTTCGCACCAAAACAGATATATAAAAATGCACACTCAGTATTTGCTGACCTGTTGATGGTGAAGGATTGGTGCTGCTTGTTATTGGTGAGATCAAGATGAGTTTGGACACTAATAGCTTTGCTATAGGCTTTCTTCTAAACTCAGTGATTAGAAGATCCTTCTGTTATGCTTTTTAGGTGCATTGGGGAACTCTTATGTTGGCAGAAGGTGATGGCATTGTTATTTTAATATATAGCCCACTCTTTGGTTATCAACCTACTATGAAGCTGGAATGCTTTAACACAACTACAGGCAATTGTCTCCTTTGTGGGGATTGTTTACAGTTATTGCTTTCAATCAGGATATTATATACTTCTTTGCATAATGGTCTTTTAGGTTGATTGAATATCAGATGGAGGAGTGTATTTGGCTACAGTGTTTGGTGTCACCTTGTTTGTGCTAATTGGTAGCCAAGTCAGTGGATAATGGCCCAGGAATGGGTAGATATACAATTTTGTTGGGCTTTTTTCAATGGCACTAAAATATTAATTTTGTATTTATGCTTTGTTTGACCCTATATAGGGCGTTTTGCTCTAATGCCTCTGTTATGGGAGTTATGTGTACCCCTTTTGCATTATTGTTTGAAATTTACACAGACGCCCTTGTTTCGCCATCGTTGCTGGAGCTCCAATGGTGTTAGGTAAATCAATACAGTGATACAGCTTTTGGTCCATTTTCTTATATGCGTAGAAATGTTGAATATTATGTTTTTTGTTAGATAGGACATATCTCTTTGCTGCCAAGTTATCAAGGTCCCGATGAAGCTAAATGTGAAACGTGTTAACCTCTTGGAATAAACAGCAATGATACAGTGATTGTTGTATTGTTTGGCGTATGTCATATAATGAGAGCAATGTTGTTTGTGTTTACTTAGATTTTTATGCAAAATATGTTTTTTTTTTAATGACAATTCATAATAAACTTTGATATTTTATTATGTAATGAATCCTCCTTTGGTACCAGGAAAGTTCATCATTTTGTTCCCTTCCCCCTTCCCCCCTATTTTTGATCTGCGTTATAAATGGATGAGGTACTTTTTATGCCCTCCCTATCCCCTTTTTTGCAAATCCTAACTAAACCAAACTAGCATTATAGACAGCACTGGTTCCCTGTGTTCAGCCTTTTTGATCACCACCTAAATAAATCATCCCAGACTCCAACTGGCTCTAATATCCACAACCCTTCACCAGAATGAAAGGGAGTTTGGCTTTCTGTAGGGCTTGGGGCGCTGAAGCATTTTCAGACCTACTCGTCACACTACACCTGTCTCCGTTCCTCATTTTCATTTATGACAGCTTCAGGCACATAAGGATACTAAAAAAATATTCCAGCGACATGCACTTTTAAACAAGCCTTTTTAGCTGGGATAACTGAGGCAGCTTATCCCTGTCTCCTCATCCTTCTGGATAAAATCCTAGTGAGCCTCATTCTGGACTAGAGCTCTTGCAAAGGTACAAGGGGTGGGCAAATCTAATCTCTTCAAGCTTCGCTCAGGTGTAGCTCCATGGCGCTTTTTAGCCACTGTCTTTCCCCAGCTCACTCAGAGTCCAGTTCCTAGAGAACTCCCGGCCTCCTGCCGTTCTATGCTATCTTCCTAGTGCCACTCCTACTGAGATAATTCAGCCTCACTCCACTGATACTGCCCTGCTTCTTCCTCCACACTACCAGCCCAAAACTGAGGTGATTCCAGGTCAGTCTCCCCCTCATTGATCTCTCCCACCTTTGTATGAGGCAATGGCTCCAGTTGCGGCAAGCTCACTTACAGTTGTAGGCTCCTCTGGTTCAGCAGCCATAGACTGAATCACAGGCACCTGTTCCTCCTCTCTGGCAGGCACAGGCTTGGCAACACAGGGCTGCCGGCTCCCTGGAGAGGCTCTTTTTTACCTTGGCAATAAAGTGCCCCATAGCCCTTGTTCCTGAAATAATGGTGATTTACTCTGCAGCAGGGGCTGCTGAATATATGGATGAGATATCCTACTTCCAAGCATGGCTGTACGCGGGTGCTTCTGTGCACTGCCTCGAACTTCAGCCTACCCTGAAGATGGTGGGCAGCAGATTGTGCAGAAGCAGATCCATTAGTGGTTCTGCACAGTGTCCACAACAGCTCCAGGCTCTCAACATTGCAGTGGGCCTCCAGCAGCTTCCACAGATGACACACAGAGGTGCACTAACCTCACACCCATGTCACTCAAATAGTCTTGAGCCTCAGCCAGCTGGTCCAAGCACCCTAATGCAGGGGGACTTCTTGTCCCCAGGCTCTCTTAGTGCCTGATGATGTGGAAATCGACCATATTGGTGCTCTCACATGACCTGCTGACTCCCTCCCTCAGGCAGTCACTTCTTTCTGCAAGTAGCACTGTGACTTTGCCTTTTTTCACAGGCCACTCTGATGCCAAAGGTCTCTCCTGGCTAGGTAGTCTTCTCCCACGCTAGGTGTTAACTTCTCGCTACTCCCAGAAAATTCACCCTATACTGACCACTATCTTCTCGGGTAAACTCTGTTTTCCACAGCAAATAAACACTGTAAGAACCTTCTCCTGTTGCATATACACCAAACAATCTATGGAAGCACCTCAATGCTCAGCCTTCTGTTGGTTGCTATGGGCAATAACAACATGCACCACAGGGATATCCTTGATGAGCCCTCACATGTAGTGCTCACCGCAGAGGAAATAGACAGGTTCTCACAAGTGGTACAGAGGCTGCCAGTCACAGAAGCTCATTCCCACTCACACCAACAATTCATGGTCAGTTTAAGGGATGTCTTTTTAATATTTATTGCTGAGGAGGTGTTTATGGTCACAGGATTTTCCAAAACAATGAGTAACAACAATGAGAAAACACTTCTCTCTAATCTTTCAAAAGCAGCTTTCTGGAGGTTGCAAGGAATTTCCAGCATATTTGGAACCCTACCGTGGCAGTTCATAAAGCAATGTCTGCCACTTAGTTCCCTTGTGGCACTTGCATAGCTAACAGTCCTCAGCAAGGTCTTTACTCACAGTGTCCCAGGAGCTGTCTGCCACTTAGCATCTGCAGGTAAATCCTTAGTAAGGGAGATAAAATAAAATCCTCCTCCAGACCCAGGACTTCAGTGCAGTGCCCTCCAGCAAATGTAATCCTCAGACAATCGTACCTAGGCCCTCAGCCCCGCAGCTGCTGAGGCCTGGACTGCAGTTTCTTGTACTAGTGGAACTGTTTTTAAGGACAACATCCCCAAGAGAACTGGAACCCTCCCTGGAGGGAAAAGAACACTCTGTTTAGGTCTCCTGCACATTTATCACCTCCCCAGCCACCTTCTGGATGTCTAATTCCAGGGATTGACTGGAGCATGATAAATATTAACTCTTCTCTTAAATCTCCTGGCCCTATGCTCTGGAAAATTCTTCCAGAGGCAGGTGGGAGTCACCAAACTCTCAGCTCAGGAAACCCTAAGCAGACAAACACAATCAATCACTGTTCTATTCACTACAATGGAGCCAAAAGCTAAATTTACATAAAAGCCTAACTAGAAGAGGGTGCTACATTGGAGACAGATAGCATGAGATTGCTAGAGAGCTCTGCTATTATAACCCTTTCACAAATCAAGTATTATACATTTGTGCTCCATATAGACTTCTTAAAACCATTTTTGTCATAAGCAGAGAAAAGGCATGGGTAGCATAGGAAAAGGTACAATGTTGTTAATGAAGTAAACAAAACCATGCAACATTTAGAACCCAATCTAAATAACATTTCAACCTCACTGGCTTCACTAGTAAGCACTGAAATGGGAAAACATAGTCTGCTAAGTGCAGGCCCCCCAATGACCACAGGGCAGAAAAACAACAGAAAACCTAATGGGGGTTTTGTAATCAGATTGTAAAACAAAGCAGCTGCAAAAAGCCACCTTAAATCTATGTTGTCAGTATTCTAGGAGGGACCTGAGCCCAGAACTACAATACAAGAGTGCCAACCACTTAGTCGCCATGCTGCTGTTTAGTTTCTAGGTCTATTTTAATTGTGACTAGCTAGCATAGACTGTCTAATTAAGATAACCCCACTATAGAAATAAATGGGTTATAAAACAAGTAGAATTTTGCAAAAACACATGATTCAGAGATGTTTTACTTCATTGACATGACAGTAACATGTATTTGAAGTGGAGGTAAGTAATGTAGAAAACTATATCTTCATAGTTCAATTTTCCTGGCCTTTGTCAGTACAAAACTGATGTTAAAGAACATTTCTGAAGCTTAACAAGCCTGGTGTACATAGCCTCTTAAGACCTTAAAGATAGGCTTGTAACTGGCCTCTAAATACTTTATTTTTCCTGTGACATTTCTGCCCACACTTCCACTCCATATCATAAAGATTACATCATGAAAAATGGAGTATTGTGAACAGGTTATTGTTCAGCACTGAAATATAAGAATAGAAAGCAATCAACTCAATTACTATTATTACCTGTTGGGGGCCTGTTCTTGTTTCAAGAATGTACCGTAGAAATAATAAAAGACTAGCAACGTGTGACTACATAAATCAGAAAAAAAAAATTATACTTAGTTATTACCTTAACTATAGCTTCCAAAAAGCCCTTCTTTACCCATATTAGTGTAAAAAAACAAGCCAATCATTAGGATAGATGAATAAGGTATTTTGGAAGTTCTAGTGCTGCAATAGCATAACAAACTATCTGGAAATGTTTATGCAAATAGACAGATATTTTTAAAAAGAGCAAGGAATGCAAATACTATGGCCCCAATTTAATAACCCCTTCTGAGCTGACCATCTTGGGTCATCCTGCAGGTTTGTCTTCAAGGATTCCCTAAAGATGGGCATGATATGCACACAAGTGCAAACTGTGCAAGACATGTCTCCAGAGAGGGACTATGGTTAGGTCTCTAGTGAAGGACTATGCTAAAGACAAGTAAAGCCAAGCATGATATTTACTTTCAAACACAAATCTTACAGCTGCAACTAAAACAATTTTACTACATAAATTTTATTAAATGCAAAGGTAGGTTACTTGTCTTCTAAAAATAAAACCCATTGAAACCATACATAATTGTTTTGGAAAAAAAAACACTTTTTTGAAATGTAATGCACACAAATACAATATATTGCCCAAATGTTTGGTACAATATAAAAGATGATCTCATGCCGAGTATACAGATTACACATGTTTACAC
The DNA here is from genome assembly GCF_965119305.1 of Pelophylax lessonae. Classification (NCBI taxonomy): domain Eukaryota; kingdom Metazoa; phylum Chordata; class Amphibia; order Anura; family Ranidae; genus Pelophylax; species Pelophylax lessonae. The sequence continues at coordinate 60,922,134 of NC_138778.1, read as the reverse complement.
ACCAAACATGACATGCTTTAAAATGTTGCACACCCATGCAGCGGTGACAAACTATGCCCATTTTTAAAAGCCTTTAAAAGCCTTTACAGGTTACCTAGAATTACTGCCCTTGAACTGATATTTGCGGTGATACCTCACATGCAATTGCTGTTTACATACAACACAAGACTCATGCTTGTGTTTGCCTTTGCACACAAACACGGGGGGACATGGGTGCTTTCATTTTTTTTTTTTTTTTTTGCTTTTTTATTTTTTTTTTTACACTGTTCCTTTCATTTATTTTTTTGTTACTTTTATTGATATCACAGGGAATGTAAATATCCCCTATGATAGCATTAGGTAGTGAAAGGTACTCTTTTTTGAAAAAAATGGGGTCCATTAGATTCTTGATCTCTCCACTGCCCTTAAAGCATCTGACCACATCAAGATCGGTGTGATAAGATGCTTTCCCAATTTAAAAATGGCGCTGTTTATATCTGGCAAAACAGAAGTGATAAAATGCTTGAAGCTTCTGGTATCTTAGGCCATAGAGATGATTGGAGCTGTTCTGGTCTCCGATCAGCTCTATGGTCAGCTGCATTCTTGGGTTACCCGGTGGGAACGGAGAGCCTGAGAAAACCGTGGAGGGCAGCGGGAGGGGAAGGAGTCCCCTCCTACTGCTTGTAAAACCTGTCTAGTGTCTATTTAGCCACTTGGATATCTATTACAAGAAAGCGGACCATTGGCTGAAAAAAACAATACCAAGATGATGCCTAAGCCTGCAGGCATCATCCCGGTATAATCAATCAAATTCCAGCGACGTACCAGTACGTCGCTGGTCCTTGTTGGGCATATACTATTGTGTTCTATTATTTCATGCAGCCTGTGGGCTGAACGAAAAAAAAAGAACCTAACAGATTCCTCAATTCACATTAATCAATGTGGATGACGAAATCTCTGCAAGAAAGTGAGTGGTATGCCCACCATTAAACCTCCCAGCATCCACCCACTTCTAATTATGGGCATACATGCAATGTTTTTTTTTTCTTCAGCCCATGGGCTGAACAAAAAAAAAGGACATAACAGATTCCTCCATTCCCATCGATCGATGTGGATGAAGAAATCTCTGCCAAGAAATGTGTTAAAAAAAATCTGGCAAAACATAGGGCAGATCCGGCCTCTGTGTCCACCCCATCCCCTATGCTTCGCCATATATGCTATTTTTTTTAACTGCGGCGATAAAATCACCTTCTACAGAGCTGCAGTTATTGATTTACGTATATGCTAAAAGCAAACACTGTTGCTGTCAGGATAAACAGATCAGTGCTGCAGCGGATGGGTGTACCTGCAAAGCAAACAATGGTTAACAATAATACACAGTAACAATAAAACATTACAATATAATAATATACAATACAGTAAAACAGGAGAATGTCAGTATCTGCAAAGCAAACTATGGTTAACAATGAAAATCACAGTAATAATAAAACATTACAGTTTAGCAGTATATTATAATGTACAGTAAAACAGGAAGATGAGAAAATTAACTCAATAAAACAACAACTATTTTTGGCTGTTTTTTATGCTTTTTTTGTAACTGTAAAAAACATTAAACATTCCAGGCTAGGGTCTCTCAAAATGATATAGCTATCAAACATCTTTCAAGACCCTGTGTGAAAGTGTGCCCTAGACTGTGCCGTGCTGTACCCTATACTAATACTCTATTAGTGTGTGGTAGCTATGGAAACAGTCCCTGATTCAGAGATTAGGTTGGCCATGGCAGGAGGCACAAAAGTAGTGGGTGTCACACCTATATCTGTGTTTTCTTCAGACACGACATCTTCTTTGTGGTTTTCTTTGGGTAGAGGTACAAGGAGGGACATCCGGAAAATGTCTCTCATGCAGTCGGCTCACTACATCTGGATTGTAAATTTGGGCCACAGCCCCTCTGGAAACAAAAGGGCTGTGGTGATCTCTTCCTGGAATTGTAGGAAGGATCCATTTCTTCCTTTATATAGCATATAAGCGTTCAGCAGAGCCAATTCGAATACGTATACAGACATTTTTTTGTACCAGCATCGGGAATTAGGTAGGACACCATCATCTGGTCCTTGAAGTCCACCCCTCCCATGTTAAGCTTGTAGTTGTGGACACAGGGGGGCTTCTCAACAACACCAGTAGCCATTGTATTTTGGACTTTCGTATCTGCGTGAATAGAAGACAGAACAAAAATGTTCAGTGTGTCCTTCCACTTAGCTGCAAGCAATTTATTACATTTCAAGCCGGTTCTTTCCCCATCTAAGTCGGGCATCTACAAGCCGTTGGGGGAAGCCCCGGTGATTAGGTTGCACGGTGTCACATGCGCCAATTCCAGAATCAAAATGGTGACTAATAAGTGGCACGCTTGTGTAATTGTCCACATATAAATGGTACCCCTTTCTGAATAAGGGTGACACCAAGTCCCAAACATTCTTGCTGCTGATTCCCTATGTAGTCTAAGCATTTGGGGGGCACAACACTGCTATCTTTTCCCTCGTAAATCTGTAAACAACATATATAGCCTGTTGCCCTGTCACAGAGCTTATACATCTTGACCCCATATCTGGCACACTTGCTGGGGAGATACTGTTTGAAAACAACACGGCCAGAAATCGCAATCAGGGACTTATCAACGCAGACAGCTGGTGGGAGCATATACAAGGCTGCAAATTTTTGATTGAAGTGATTTATGATGGGCCGAATTTTGTGGAGATGGTCATATCCAGGGTCACCCCGAGGACGACAGAGTTCCCTGTCATTGAAATGCATGAACCGCAAGATTTGCTCGTATCTAGTCCTGGCCATGGCAGCAGAGAACATGGGCATATGGCGAATTGGGTCAGTGGACCAATATGACCACAACTATTTTTAGTAATGCCCATGAGGAGGGATAGGCCCAGAAAGGTTCTAAATTTGGAATCGGTGATACGTTTCCATGCAAATTCTCTGGCAAGGGTCAAATTTGGGTTTGCAGCAATAAATTGATCAGCATATAAATTACTTTGATCCACAATAGATCTATACAGATCTTCAGTGGAAAACAGCTCATAACAGCCAAGGGGAGTAAAATCCGCTGTTTCCACCTGAGTTCCAGGTTGGCCAGTGAATGGGGGAAGTATGGGCACTTCAGAAGTGGTGGGCTTCCAATCAGTATCTGCAAGTTCATCAGGAAGGACACTATGGGCTCTACGGGCCTGTCTTTGAATTCTTGGTAGCTGTGTGACACTACTTGCTAGCCAGCACACCAGTTTGAACTGCACTTTTGGGACTTGCCACGTCACCAAGTGTTACTGCAGTGCTGGTTTGTCTATGACCAGGATGTACTAGGCCGCTGATGCCAGAAGGTTGAGCGGCACTAGTACTGACACTGCTGCATACGAGAACCATGCGATTGCAGCACCTCAGCAACCTGGGAACGGGGTCAGATATGCCTGACCGTAGCAGGGACCACTACTCCCTCATCAGACCTATCTGTCAGGGTGCTGCTGCTCTCTACAGGTTGGAATACTGAGCCGGATTCTGACAGTGAGGCTTCCCCATCGCTCTCATCTGTCATGCTCAGGACAGATGATGGCAGGAGTTGGGGCTGATCCTGCTAATGCTGCGTTTTGGGAACACTATACATACTATTGGGGATGCTAGTATGGAGGTGTTTAGTGTGTGTGTGTCACTGGCAATCAAAGGGTGAAAATGTACTATTGAATATGTGGCGGGCAATCTGACGCTATCCTGGATTGACGCTAACTGATGCTTAAGCTAACTGACGTCACCCGTGACACTAATACAGTGATCAGAAAAAGATCTGTACACTGTACTAATGACACTCTGACAGGGCAGTGAAGGGGTTAACTGGGGGTTATCAGGGGGTTAAAACTTTTTTAGGAAATATATGGTGGGTAGCCTAAACTTATCTGGGACTGCCGCTAACTGCTGCTGACACTAACTGATGTCACCAGTGACATTAATACAGTGGTCAGTAAAATATCTGTACACTGTATATAGTGACACTGTGACAGGGAGTGAAAGGGTTAACTGGGGGGCGTTCAAGGGGTTAAATGAGCCTAACTATGTCTTCTGGTGTCAGTTTAATGCTTGTACTTACTAACTGATTTTATCTCCTCTCACGCTGGAACCAAAGAAGGGTCCAGAAGAGGCAATCATGTAATTTCCTGTGTCTGTGTTTACATTACACAGGCACAGTGAGTTCTGGGGTTCGTCAGAATCGATCAGCAGGTCTAGATCATAAATCATTGGTAGATTGATTGGTTCTGGAATAATTTAGATCCCTGCCTGGGTCGTCAGGCCCGCGCATGTATGACCCCTACCCGCGGGCACCAGTGACATACAGGTGCGTCTATATGCACAGCCGTGCCACCTTGCCACAGTAAATATGCGGTGGGTGGTCAGCAACTGATTAAATACTTACATGGCTCCTTTTTAGATTCAGCGCAGTGCTGCTCACTCACCCTCTTCACTTCATGCAGGACAGAAATGTAGCAGTGGGAGCCATTGGCACCGCCAGATGTCAATCAAATACCGCCAGGGGGGTGACCGACGCTGTGTACCTATGGACGCACACCTCCTGGCTTGGGAATGTACCTGCATGAATGCTCCCACAGCACACAGCATGCTATGGGAGCACTCAGAGAAAAGAAGGAGCAGCGGGCCATAAAAGAGGTAAGGGGCCACTCTGTGCAATACCATTGCACAAAGCAGGTAAGTGTAACATGTTTATTATTTTAAGAAAAAAAGCAGCCTTTACAACTGCTTTAAAGATATTTTTTGATAGTTCTGTCATCAAAAGATATTTTCTCCTAGCTTCCCTGCCTTGTCCAAGATGTGTATAGTAAAATTGATAAAGGATCAGGTTAACCAAATTATCATTTTGCTTGTTTATTAACCAAATCATCAACAAGACAGATTTTAACTTATCTATTAAACGCCTATGCCACTTGGAGCTCCTAAAAGCTCTATGTGTGCATGAGGCCATAGAATAACATGAATGGGCGTTCTGCAGCTGCAAAAAAAAAACGTCTGACGCTGCTAACAGCAGCTCCAAAAACATCCAGTGTGCATGAGGCCTTAGTTATACACATACAGATTGCATGACACCCCTTAATACTAAATGCATAAACCATCAAAAAAAAAAACTATAGAACAGTAATAAAAGTGCATAAACATATGTCTGCATCTCAGTCAGTTTAAGTGCCGTTTCACACTGGTGCGATGCGGGAACCCTGCAAATCCACTGCGGGTTCCCGCATTGCACCTGACTTGCAGGCAGTTCACACTTCCATATGCAAACTGCTGGGAACGTCAATACAAAGTTAATGACACCCCCAGATTAGTTTGCATATCGCAGTGCAAACTGTCAGTTCGGATAGGAATCAGATTGCATAGGTGTGAACACCCATGCGATCCAAATCTGGTGCAGACCAAAAAAAGGGTCCTGCACCACTTTGGTCCAAATGCGATGCGAATTCAGCCATACAATATGTATGGCTGAATTTGCATCGCACAGACATCGCATGTGACATGTGATTTGCATAGCAGTGCGGTGCGAATTACATGCGATGTCTGACATTGCTATAGTGTGAACCGACACTAAAGGTTTTCAAGGACCTTCAAATAAGCCAATACACATGTATGCACCTCTTTTTACTTTGTGAAGTTTATTGGGCATAATTGTCAGACATTGCTTTGATTATTGGGTAAAATACACTCTATTTATCAATGACTGCTTATGAATGAATATGCACTTGCATGAGTCTGCCATATCATATTTACTGATAATATTAGTAGCAGAATAGTGCATGCTAGAAAGTAAAAAAACAAACAAACAAACAAAACAAAAACAAAAAAACCCTAACCTTTTCTTTTAAAAGGTTCTAAATAAATTCTATATATAAAAAAAAAAAAAAAAAAAAATAAATAAATAATTTGGGCATTAACATTATGCTGTGGGGTGTCATCAGAGAATAGTTTCCATTTATTAAAGCTACTGTACATTAAAATGGAAAAAAAATAAACTTTAGGGGCATAAACAACACAGCGTAGCCATAGCACACTAGTTCACCTCATTTGCTTTTGCCATTACACTGGTGACCCTAGAACTCACCTGTTGATAATGCTGGAAGATCCACTTAAGGCCTCTGCCTGCCCCTCACTTACAGAAAGCCCGTTGTACACATTTCCAGTGTTAACATGTTTAGGCCATCAATCAGATTCAAATGTGCCTTAGACATTTACATGTGACTGGTAACTTAGAAGGCGGAGAAAGCAAAAAAAACACCCATACTGCTACTCATCCCGTAAAGATGTGAGTGCTTAAAGCAACCCTGTCCCAAAACTAAGAAACGCCTATCAATAATCTATCTGTAAAGACAAAAGCATATACTTACCTCTCCTTCTGCCCACACACCACTCCTATTCTGAGAAATCCTTCTCTAAATTCTTCCTCGGGTACCAAAACTTCCAGGAGTGTCAATCTCCTGGACCTATATGTCATTCAGTATTGGGGTAGTTACTCAAAAAATGTAATTAGTTACTAGTTACTTCTGTAAATTGTAACGAGATTACTTTACTAGTTACTCCATTTGAAAAGTAACTTCACTACTTATTACTTTACTTTCCTCTTTCTTAATTGACTGTGTAGAAGAAGATTCATGACACTCTTTCTGCATAGAGTTTATTGTATAAACACGGGCTTTGGGAAACATGAGAACAAAACCTGAAAAAACAGAATAAAACATAAAGTGCAACAAAAAGTCATAAACTTCATCCCTCTCTATTCTTCGAAATAACGATTGTATCGCACGGCTTGGGTAACGCAGGAAAGCGTGTTCCTATAGCCTAGTAAAGTAGTGTAGTTACCTCCTATAGCCTAGTAAAGTAGTGTAGTTACCAATATTAGTATTGTAACTAGTTACATTACTTAGTTACCAAAAAAAGTAATGTAGTTACTGTAATCAGTTACTTTGTAACTAGTTACCCCCAACACTGATGTCATTACTGTGTCCTTGTGGCTCTCAATCCCAGCTGTTATTGATAGCATGCAGACTGGAGACTTCTTTGACAAAATAAACTTGCAGATGAACACTGTTACTTTTAGGCTTCTATAACATCCACAGTATAATCTATTTAATACTGTAATTGTCAATTACAATAATGAAAAAGTTAAAAACATTTTTTTACAATTGCACTTTTGTCCAAAAAGATAGATTTTAATTAAAAAAAAACCCCTGTGTATCAAAGACAAGCCTGTGTTTCAAGTCAACCAATGCATGTTGACATGACCGAGTTAAAATAATTAAGTAATACAGGAAATTTAGATTCAGATAAAGTGTGTAAACCACATGACTTCAGCACAGTTGCAGAGTTTGCTGGATGTAATAAGCAATTTACTCAATGCTCTTACTCATTGCCTGGAATTGCTCTTTAACCTGCATTGATTTGAATAATTTTAACTGATGCCTAATATACTCCTGTCACAGTAATAAGTAAACGTGAAGTGTTCAATTATCACATTTTAGTTTAACATCAATAGGAATTCATGTATGATTTTAAGGTAACATCAATAAAATAAATATCAGCATTTAAACAGGCATTTACCATTAGCCTCATAAGACATAAAACAAGCTTATATTAAATGCTTGCTAGCCTTCCTTTGCTATGGGTAATTCCACAAAGAATGAATCAGGACCTATATACTATCCTATTAACCTGTATATACTGAGTCAATACCATGGACTATATGTTTGCATTTCTTCCTATGCATTTATTAAATTGCATTCTCTTCTAACTGCAGGTCACATAAGAAATTGCCTGAAATAGTTTCATAAATATGGAAATGCATTTCCCTTCAGACTTCCCTTTTCATGAACTGTTCATGAGAACTCTATTGCAGAGTAACAATTCTGTCTCGCCGATATTCAGCATCGACCCATATCCAGAGTGCTCCTTGGATATTTTATATGAAAGATATGCACTTCTCTGGTATGCTCATACACAAGATGGTGGCTTATCTCGGTTCAATTAGGAGAGAAATGAGTTGGCCAATATTTTGTCCTTGTTTATTCTCCTGAGTGTGCACATTACACATTGTTGGGTTCTGTTTTAAACTCATTGCTGTTTATTGATTATTTTTAAAAGGATGGATGCATGCATGGATCAAACATATACTCTCCCTGCATATCGTAAGAGAAAACACTAGGAAACCAAATGGCTAGGAAAAAATGCTGAGAAGCTGGGGTAATAAAAAACAATTATTAATATTATTCGTATATACAGGATTTATATAAGGTCAACAGTTTGCACATCGCTTTACAACATTAGAGCAAACAGTTCAGTTACAATACAATTCAATACAGGTGGAATCAGAGGGCCCTGCTTGTTAGAGCTTACAATTATGTCACTGCTTTAATTATAGAAGAGGAAGCAATTTCCTTCAAAAAGTTATGTTGCAAACCTTGATGAACCAAGAATGCATCGCTCTGCAATGACACTATGTGGTGGCAACTTTGGCAAACAAGAACAATTGTTTTGTTTTTTTTAATCGCCCTCTGAAAATAATTCTGATTATGTTTTTCAAATGCTGGAAAAGCAATAAAACTGATAAAACCTAAAAGGCTGAGTAGACTCTCACTATACAGTATGTACCAAAAGAAACCTCACTTGGAAAGAGGCTGTGGAAAGAAAGGCTGCTTTTATCACAATTTGTAGGATGCACTTCTTTAATAGTACTTTTTACAGTACCATTGAAATAACTTCATCAAACCCTGAATTAATAGACCTAATTCTCAATTTATAGAGTATCAGAAAAAATAATAAAAAACATCTGACAGCATGGAGAGGAAAGCAGAGGAAACAAGCAAAGTTCAGAAATGAAAATATATAATAGCAACACCAGCAGCACTTAACAGAGATTTAAAACAGAGCTATTGCGTTTTATTGCAATATAAACTATAAAATTCTTATTAGCTTTGGGCTCTGACCCCACCTGGTCCCTGAATGACTCTCTATATAGTGATGCTCCTCAGCAAATCCTCCTTCGCTTGTATCTTATGGAATATATCGCTCCCCTGATATTTCCACTCTCGCCCACAAAGCTGTAATGAGAGGGCATTGTGTTCAACTGGCTTTCTCGCTAAAGAAGTAACGCACTGCACATCTATGGGCTCCAGATCTCATCTATTATAAAGACCATAGGCCTTTCAGGCAAACCTGACTAGAAGACATAAACTTGTACTGGATAATGCACGACGCAACCTCAATCTCCTCCTTGTGGATCAGGCTGAGAATTCTATCATACTTACGAGACACCTCTTCTACTTGCAGGCTAAAAAACAAGACTATCTCTTAGTGACCCATATAAGGCAAGTGGATCTAAAGCGAAAACTCTATCATTTTAACTTAAGAATGACACCCTCACTAGCAGTCCCCCTAAAATTGTTCAATTGTTTCAACAGCATCTTTCTAGCTTACAGCATATGCATCTATCGACACCTTCTTGACAGAGGTGGCAGACACTTTCCTCTCTTAAATATGCCTTCAACGAGTCTCTGACTTTCTGTGGACCTCATTCGACTTCTCTATCCCTGTAACAGAAGTCCTCACAGCGATAAAAGCATTAAAATTGCATAAACATCTGGGCCAGATGACTTTTCTATTATAAAACATTTTCAAAGATACTGGCTCTGCTGCTACAGCGTTTAACGAGGTTCAGTGTCCACACATCTTCTGTCTGAATTCCATGCTGCCAGCAATTTCCATGTTACCAAAACCCATCTTGCTTTTAAATATAGTTATTAAAATTCTTGCCAAGATCTTGGTAAACAGACTAAATCAGGGATTGGGAGGCCTAATCCACTGAGATCAGGTAGGTTTTATGCCAACTAAACAGGCAAGTGATAATATTTGTAAATTGGCCTTCCTCATTGAACATTGTTAAAAAAAAAAACATTAATGTTGCTCTCTTAATATTAAAAAAGTTTTTGATTCCCCATCTTCACCTCATAATTTTTACACTTTAGAAAAATGGAGCTTTGGCTCATGGTTTCGCACCTGGATATGAGACCTATATCATTCCGAGGGATGAGAATACAAACGTATGCCTCGTACACACATTCAGATAATCGTACCACTTATCGTTCGCATTTTGTTGCATGATACTAATATCGAATTCAACAATGCGTGCTAGCGTATGTTTTTTTTTTTTTGTACGATTCTGGAAAAGCTCCCTAGTTGCGTAGCTACGTATAAGAGTGCAAAACAAAAACAATGGCAGCCAGGCTTTTTCCGAGTTTTTTTTATTTTGTTTCTGATCATGCGTGGTCTTTGTCTATCAATTTTTAGCGGACGCATACTGTACTGATTAAACAATTGTCGTTCGCTAGGCTATTGTACGACAGAAGTTTTCCTGTTTGTCCCTTCGGATTTTGTTGGACGAACTGTCGTGATCGGCTGTCGAAAGCTGTGTAATAATGATCAGATTATCGTGCGATCAAGTCGAAAGTGATTTTTTTCGTACGATTATCTGAACGTGTGTACGAGGCATTAGTCTAGTGCTGCGTACATGGTCCAGCTATACCTTTTTATGGCTTGGTCACATTGCAGCAGTAAAAATGACGTATCTTCCCAAAATACTATATTTATTTTGCATGCCCCTTCCACTATAACACTACAGGTCCTTCACATCCTACAGAAACAGGTAATGCAATTTGTCTGATCTGACCATAGGCCTAGAATTTCAAACCACATTATGTTACAGACCAGATCTAATGGAGGCCTAGGAGTCCCAAACCTTCTCAGATATTGTCAGGCTGCACAACAAGGGCAATTACCAAAATATCATGACACCTTTGAACTCCCTCAACTGTGCCCAGCTGTCAATATATAATTTACTTTGGCTTCATTCCAGGGACAGACCCTTAATTTCCTTTTTTTTTTTCTTAACAGTAATGTTTATTGTGTTTTGCAGTAAAATATATTACAAAACAGTAGCAATGATAATCAAACACACTGGCAGAGAGGGGAAAGACATAAGGGATGACAACCTAGAAAGAGTTCCTTCAGGATACACTTAATATGTGGTAGCATAGGCAAAGCTGCTGGTCATATAATTCAGGTCTGAAAAATTAACATTGTGCCCATGGGATACAGCAAGAGATATAGTGTAATCCATACATTTAAGATCCACAATAATTGGTATCAAAAGCACCCATTATTCCGTTCTGACCTTACACAGGAAAAGACATGAGCTATTTGTGAACCCGAGAACAGCAAGTGCTCAACTTCAAGAGAAAAGGAGGGGGGGGGGGGGCTAGAAAGGAAAAAAAGAGAAAAGTGAGCAGAGTATTGAGGAGGATAAAGGGTGGGGTGGGGGGGGGGCAGGGGAAAGAAAGGGGGAGAGGGAGTTCAAGATAAAAATAGAAATAGGTCAAGGTCCTCGAATTGTGAGGTCCTGAGCCTTAACCCACGCAGTCCATATTGTGTGAAATTTCTTGGGACAGTTACAGCCTAAATATGTAAGTTTGTGTAGCACCCTACAAGTTAGGTGCTAGGTAAAAGCATAGTGGGCCTTGGCTGCCGAACAGCAGGGCCATGATTTTCAGCTCTGCTGTCATGTCTCCCAGGTGTAGCTGCTGAGAGGGGAGTCTACCCACTGGTTCCATGAGAGGATTCTCATTGGGCAGTGATGGAAACCCAATCAGTGGCTCACTCAGGCCTGTATCTACCCCAGAAGGCAGATTCTGCCGCAGAGGATTCTGGGAGTGGGTATAAGTTTGAGGGGAACGCATGATGCAGCGTGTTTGGCAGGAAGCAGAGTCCCAGGAGGGAGGGTACGGCTGTCTCTCCTCCTGTCAGAAGGATCGGGTGTCTCGGGTGGCTGCCTGAGAGTCCAGAGAGAGAGCTGAGCTGAGCTGCAGAGAGGACCATAAAGTGTCAGAGGGGGTGCCCAGTGAGAGGACCCTGAAGTGACAGAGGGGGTGCCTAGTGAGAGGACCCTGAAGTGTAGAGGGGGCACCAGTGGTTGGACCCTGAAGAGTTAAGCATACAGTGTTAAGGGTTGCAGCAGCATAAGCAGTTACAAGGAGTTACCTCAGTCAGTGAAGGGCTGGAGGGAGCTGTTCACCGGACATTTGAGCTAAGCAGAGTGTCAGGAGTCAAATGTCCTAAAGTCCTGGATCTTCTGAGTTAACCTGAGTATTAAAGTCAAAGTTCCAGCACAGTTCAGCAGAACAGTATCTTCAAGCGCCAGGGAGCATTGGCCGGCATTCAGCTGGCGTCAAGACAGCGCTAACAGGCATTTTTCTGTACAGTGTCCCAGTTGAACCTAGTTGAGCCAGAGAAGTATCTCACTCATTCCCTTTTCCCATCCCCATTACAAAATAAACAAAACAAACCAAAGATGAAGGAATGGTCATTGTCTCAGCTCTCACACTTGGGTTTTCAACTTAAATGTGTTGGAAATGTTACCGGTAACAATGGCAGACCCATATCAGGCCCAATGCCTGGAAATATTGCTACATTTGTATAGGACATTATTAATTAGGGAGCGCCATTGAGCTATCAAAGGGGGGTTCGACACCTTCCACTTAAGCAAGATAGCTTTCTAGCATAGTAAAATGCAAAAAAGAAACCAGTCATAGGTATCGTCAATAGGGTTGAGCGGACACCTAGATGTCCGTGTTCGACGGGTTCGGCCGAACTTTAAAAAAAAGTCCGGGTCCGTGTCCCGGACTTTTACCGAACTTTTCCCGGACACCGAACCCCATTGAAGTCAATGGGGACCCGAACTTTAAGGCACTAAAATGGCTCTAAAACACCAAAGGAAAGGGCTAGAGTGCTGCAAATGGCAGCAAAACGTAATTAAGAGCATGGCAAGTGCTCTGCAAACAAATGTGGATAGGGAAATAACTTAAAACAACAAAAAAAAACAGAAAAATAAAACAATGTTCTTCTTCATCTCTGAAGGACGAGGCCCATATGGAGTAGGAGGGAGGTTGAGGTGGTGGTGGATGTGGCGGTGACATAGGCGTGCGCACAGGGTGTGCTGGGTGTGCCTGCACACCCTAATCACCTAGGGCACATAGCATTGCCAGTGAGGAGATGGGAAAGATCTCCCTGGGACCTGCTCTGCTCTATTTCTCCTTGCCTACAGGTACATGGCCCCGATACATTACTCTCCCTGCTGGCAAACACATGCATGTGTATTTCAACTTTGGGGTGCACACCTTAATGCAATAGGCTGCGCACACCTATGGGCGGTGTAGGTGGAAGCGGCGGTGGAGGAGGACCAGGGCCGGATTAACAGCATCATGGGCTTGGTGCTGAGGATTTTGAAGGGCCTTAGGGCCGTGCCTTGCCATGCACCCAGAGGAGGAAGGGTGCAGCCATGCATGCCTAATTCAACATGGGATGCTGTCTCTGAAGCCCATAAACACATCCATGCATCGCCAACTGTCCCTCCTTGTCCGGCCTTCACGCTGTGTGGGGAGGTTCTGAGGGTGCTGCCTGGGGAAGCGAGCATAGAAGCCAGACTTCTGTGTTTACAAGTGACAGAAGAGCGGTAACAGTGAATATGGCCAACCCGGGGCCTATATAAAAGGTAGGGGCCTGGAGCTGCAGCTCCAATAGCCCCTACATTAATCTGGCCCTGAGGAGGAGGACGAGGTAGCCAACACTGCTTCTTTTCACAAATTTTAAATGAGGGTACACCCCAAAAGAGTGAGAAAGAGCAAAAATGGAACAATGGGTGGGTAAGGTCGGTATCCATTGCTATTCTGCATAAGGTACGGAAAAGTCCCGTGGGATCCATGCCTGGTTCATTTTAATGAACGTGAGCTTGTCCACATTGTCTCTGGACAGGCGGCTGCGCTTGTCTGTTATAACGCCCCCAGCCGTGCTAAATACCCGTTCAGATAATACACTGGCTGCAGGGCACGCCAGCACCTCCAAGGCGTAAAGGGCAAGCTCAGGCCATGTGCCCAATTTGGAGACCCAGAAGTTGAAGGGGGCAGACCCGTCATTCACTACATGTAGGCGTGTGCACACATACTGCTCCACCATGTTGGTAAAATGCTGCCTCCTGCTAAGACGTTCCATCTGAGCTGCTGGTGCTGCTGTTTGTTGTGGCGTGCTGACAAAGCTTTTCCACATTTCGGCCATGCTAACCCTGCCTTCTGAGGTGCTGGCGGTGCCCTGGTTGCGTTGGCGACCTCCTCCTCCTCCTCCTCTGCCTTGTGCTTCCACTGTGGCCCCGCTGTCAGATGGGAATGCCAGCAGCATGGCGTCTACCAGCGTGCGCTTGTACTCGCGCATCTTGCGATCGCGCTCCAGTGAGTGAATTAAGGACGGTACGTTGTCCTTGTAACGGGGATCCAGCAGCGTGGCCACCCAGTAATCAGCACAAGTTAGAATGTGGGCAACTCGGCGGTCGTTGTGGAGACACTGCAGCATGTAATCGCTCATGTGTGCCAGGCTGCCCAGAGGCAACGAAAGGCTGTCCTCTGTGGGAGGTGTATGGTCCGTGTCCTCTGTATCCCCCCAGCCACGCACCAGTGATGGCCATGAGCTGGCCTGGGTGCCACCCTGCTGTGAACATGGTTCCATCTCCTCCTCCAGCTCCTCCTCCTCCTCATCCTCCTCATCCTCCAGAACTGTGCCCCTGCTGGACAATTGCGTCCCTGGCGTTTGCGTGTGCAGGAACCCACCCTCGGAGCCCCTTGCGAATGACTGCCCTGAAAGCCTTGGAAATGTTACCTCTTCATCCTCCTCCTCCTCCTCATCCTGTGCCACATCCTCTTCCATCATCGCCCGAATTGTTTTTTCAAGGAGGCATAGAAGTGGGATAGTTAAGCTGAGAACGGCGTCATTGCCACTGGCCATGTTGGTGGAGTACTCAAAACAGCGCAACAAGGCACACAGGTCTCGCATGGAGGCCCAGTTATTGGTGGTGAAGTGGTGCTGTTCCGCAGAGCGACTCACGCGTGCGTGCTGCAGCTGAAACTCCACTATGGCCTGCTGCTGCTCGCACAGTCTTTCCAGCATGTGCAAGGTGGAGTTCCACCTTGTGGGCACGTCACATATGAGGCGGTGAGCGGGAAGGCCGAAGTTACGCTGCAGCGCTGCCAGGCGAGCAGCAGCAGGGTGAGAACGCCGAAAGTGCGCACAAACGGCCCGCACTTTCTGCAGCAGCTCTGACATATCGGGGTAGTTTTTAAGGAACCTCTGCACCACCAAATTCAGCACATGCGCCAGGCAAGGGATGTGCGTCAAACCGGCTAGGCCCAGAGCTGCTATGAGATTTCGCCCGTTATCGCACACCACCAGGCCGGGCTTGAGGCTCGCTGGCAGCAACCACTCATTTGTCTGCTGTTCCATGCTCCTCCACAACTCCTGCGCGGTGTGTGGTTTGTCCCCCAAACAGGCAAGTTGTAAAACTGCCTGCTGTCGTTTACCCCTGGCCGTGCTGAAGTTGGTGGTGAAGGTGTTACGCTGTCCGGATGAGGAGGCGGTAGAGGATGAGGAAGCGGAGTAGGAGGAGTTAGGAACAGGAGGCAAACTGAAGCGCCCTGCAATCCTCGGTGGTGGAAGGACATGCGCCAAATTGCTATCCGCCTCAGGCCCATCCGCCACTGCATTTACCCAGTGTGCCGTTAGGGAGATATAACGCCCCTGACCGTGCTTACTGGTCCACGTATCCGTAGTTAGGTGGACCTTGGCACAGATGGCGTTGCGCAGTGCACACCTGATTTTTTCCCCCACTTGGTTGTGCAGGGAAGGGATGGCTTGCCTGGAAAAGTAGTGGCGGCTGGGCACGATGTACTGTGGGACAGCCACCGACATAAGGTTTTTAAAACTGTGCGTCTCCACCAGACGGAATGACAGCATTTCAAAGGCCAATAATTTTGAAATGCTGGCATTCAGGGCCAGGGATCGCGGGTGGGTAGGGGGGTACTTCCTCTTCCTCTCAAGTGTTTGGGAGATGGAAAGCTGAACGCTTCCACGGGACATTGTGGAGATGGTTGTTGGTGACCCAGGTGGTGGTGTTGCTGACAGATCGTCTGTTTGCGGGGTGGCAGGTGCCGGTATCACTACAGATGTGGCTGGAGCGGCCGAGACTGCAGCAGAAGAGGAAGCAGGATGAGCCAGAGACGTTTCTTGGTTTTGAAGGTGTGTACTCCACTGCAGCTCGTGCTTTGCACTTAGATGCCTGATCATGCAGGTTGTGCTCAGGTTGAGAAGGTTCATGCCTCGCTTCAAGCTCTGATTGCACAGGGTGCAAACCACTCGTGTCCTGTCATCAGCACATTTTCTAAAGAACTTCCACGCTAGAGAACTCCTTTGAGCTGACTTTGGTGCGCTCGTTCCCTTGCTGCGTTGGGCAGTAGCGGGCGTAGTGTCTAGGGCACGGCCGCTCCGCTTCTGCACCCTGCTCCCTCTTCTGCTGTGCTGGTGGCTCTGTGCGACCACCGCCTCTTCCTCCAAACTACTCAGTTCACCTGCATGACGTTCATTCCATGTGGGGTCGAGGACCTCATCGTCCTCCACATCATCTTCCACCCAGTCTTCACCCCTGCCCTCCTTGTCGGTCTCCACAATGCTGAACGCCGCAGCAGTTGGCACCTGCGTTTCGTCATCATCGGAGACGTGCTGCGATGATCCTTGCATGTACTCATCTTGAGAAATAAGTGGTTGGGCATCGCTGCACTCAATCTCTTCCACTTCTGGGGCAGGGCTAGGTGGATGGCCCTGGGAAACCCTGCTGACAGAGTCCTCAAAAAGAATAAGAGACTGCTGTATGGCTTGGGGCTCAGACTGCTGGCCTGATTTGCAAGGGGGTGAGGTGAAAGACGGTTGGACATTGGCTGCAGGTGCCAACTCTGACCTTTCTGCAGTAGACTGGGTGGGAGACAATGTGAAGGAACTGGAGGCACTGTCAGCAGCAAACCAATCTACTATCGCCTCAACTTGTTCTGGCCTCATCACTTCTAGGGGCGTTTGATGCCCTACCAAATACTGATGCAGGTTCTGTCGCCTACTCACACTTGAGGAAGGTGTTTCACTTGTGCGTGTAGCTGGCACAGATCGACCATGTCCTCTCCTTGCAACAGGAGCTCTACCAGCAGCACCACGACCCAGGCCACGGCCCTTATTTGACGGTCTCCTCATATTTCTGTAATTTAAGATCTTGCCCTAGAAAGGTTTTTATTGAATAGCGGAATAGAAAATATGATCCAAAAAAAGTGTATGTATATCACACGTACACAACCACACTAGGCCCCAATTACTATTGTTTGTACCCCTAAAAGGCTAGATGAGGAGTAGGGGGAGTATGGAACAGGCAGCACCCTCAAACCTTCAGAAGTATGAGATGAACCCCAACAACTTGGAAAGGTGGATCTCTCTCACACGTACCGACACAGACTATCCCGCAATTCAATTGATCCTCAAAGGTTTTTATTGAATAGCGGAATAGGAAATATGATCAAAAAAAGTGTATGTATCTCGCACGTACACAACCACACTAGGCCCCAATTACTATTGTTTGTACCCCTAAAAGGCTAGATGAGGAGTAGGGGGGGTATGGAACAGGCAGCACCCTCAAACCTTCAGAAGTATGAGATGAACCCCAACAACTTGGAAAGGTGGATCTCTCTCACACGTACCGACACAGACTATCCCGCAATTCAATTGATCCTCAAAGGTTTTTATTGAATAGCGGAATAGGAAATATGATCAAAAAAAGTGTATGTATCTCGCACGTACACAACCACACTAGGCCCCAATTACTATTGTTTGTACCCCTAAAAGGCTAGATGAGGAGTAGGGGGGGTATGGAACAGGCAGCACCCTCAAACCTTCAGAAGTATGAGATGAACCCCAACAACTTGGAAAGGTGGATCTCTCTCACACGTACCGACACAGACTATCCCGCAATTCAATTGATCCTCAAAGGTTTTTATTGAATAGCGGAATAGGAAATATGATCAAAAAAAGTGTATGTATCTCGCACGTACACAACCACACTAGGCCCCAATTACTATTGTTTGTACCCCTAAAAGGCTAGATGAGGAGTAGGGGGGGTATGGAACAGGCAGCACCCTCAAACCTTCAGAAGTATGAGATGAACCCCAACAACTTGGAAAGGTGGATCTCTCTCACACGTACCGACAGACTATCCCGCAATTCAATTGATCCTCAAAGGTTTTTATTGAATAGCGGAATAGGAAATATGATCAAAAAAAGTGTATGTATCTCGCACGTACACAACCACACTAGGCCCCAATTACTATTGTTTGTACCCCTAAAAGGCTAGATGAGGAGTAGGGGGGGTATGGAACAGGCAGCACCCTCAAACCTTCAGAAGTATGAGATGAACCCCAACAACTTGGAAAGGTGGATCTCTCTCACACGTACCGACACAGACTATCCCGCAATTCAATTGATCCTCAAAGGTTTTTATTGAATAGCGGAATAGGAAATATGATCAAAAAAAGTGTATGTATCTCGCACGTACACAACCACACTAGGCCCCAATTACTATTGTTTGTACCCCTAAAAGGCTAGATGAGGAGTAGGGGGGGTATGGAACAGGCAGCACCCTCAAACCTTCAGAAGTATGAGATGAACCCCAACAACTTGGAAAGGTGGATCTCTCTCACACGTACCGACACAGACTATCCCGCAATTCAATTGATCCTCAAAGGTTTTTATTGAATAGCGGAATAGGAAATATGATCAAAAAAAGTGTATGTATCTCGCACGTACACAACCACACTAGGCCCCAATTACTATTGTTTGTACCCCTAAAAGGCTAGATGAGGAGTAGGGGGGGTATGGAACAGGCAGCACCCTCAAACCTTCAGAAGTATGAGATGAACCCCAACAACTTGGAAAGGTGGATCTCTCTCACACGTACCGACACAGACTATCCCGCAATTCAATTGATCCTCAAAGGTTTTTATTGAATAGCGGAATAGGAAATATGATCAAAAAAAGTGTATGTATCTCGCACGTACACAACCACACTAGGCCCCAATTACTATTGTTTGTACCCCTAAAAGGCTAGATGAGGAGTAGGGGGGGTATGGAACAGGCAGCACCCTCAAACCTTCAGAAGTATGAGATGAACCCCAACAACTTGGAAAGGTGGATCTCTCTCACACGTACCGACACAGACTATCCCGCAATTCAATTGATCCTCAAAGGTTTTTATTGAATAGCGGAATAGGAAATATGATCAAAAAAAGTGTATGTATCTCGCACGTACACAACCACACTAGGCCCCAATTACTATTGTTTGTACCCCTAAAAGGCTAGATGAGGAGTAGGGGGGGTATGGAACAGGCAGCACCCTCAAACCTTCAGAAGTATGAGATGAACCCCAACAACTTGGAAAGGTGGATCTCTCTCACACGTACCAACACAGACTATCCCCCAATTTAACTGATCCCCAAAGGTTTTTGATTAAATAGCGGAATAGAAAATATGATCCCAAAAAAGTGTATGTATATCACACGTACACAACCACACTAGGCCCCAATTACTATTGTTTGTACCCCTAAAAGGCTAGGAGTAGGGGGAGTATGGAACAGGCAGCACCCTCAAACCTTCAGAAGTATGAGATGAACCCCAACAACTTGGAAAGGTGGATCTCTCTCACACGTACCAACACAGACTATCCCCCAATTTAACTGATCCCCAAAGGTTTTTGATTAAATAGCGGAATAGAAAATATGATCCCAAAAAAGTGTATGTATATCACACGTACACAACCACACTAGGCCCCAATTACTATTGTTTGTACCCCTAAAAGGCTAGGAGTAGGGGGAGTATGGAACAGGCAGCACCCTCAAACCTTCAGAAGTATGAGATGAACCTCAACAACTTGGAAAGGTGGATCTCTCTCACACGTACCAACACAGACTATCCCCCAATTTAACTGATCCCCAAAGGTTTTTGATTAAATAGCGGAATAGAAAATATGATCCCAAAAAAGTGTATGTATATCACACGTACACAACCACACTAGGCCCCAATTACTATTGTTTGTACCCCTAAAAGGCTAGGAGTAGGGGGAGTATGGAACAGGCAGCACCCTCAAACCTTCAGAAGTATGAGATGAACCCCAACAACTTGGAAAGGTGGATCTCTCTCACACGTACCAACACAGACTATCCCCCAATTTAACTGATCCCCAAAGGTTTTTGATTAAATAGCGGAATAGAAAATATGATCCCAAAAAAGTGTATGTATATCACACGTACACAACCACACTAGGCCCCAATTACTATTGTTTGTACCCCTAAAAGGCTAGGAGTAGGGGGAGTATGGAACAGGCAGCACCCTCAAACCTTCAGAAGTATGAGATGAACCCCAACAACTTGGAAAGGTGGATCTCTCTCACACGTACCAACACAGACTATCCCCCAATTTAACTGATCCCCAAAGGTTTTTGATTAAATAGCGGAATAGAAAATATGATCCCAAAAAAGTGTATGTATATCACACGTACACAACCACACTAGGCCCCAATTACTATTGTTTGTACCCCTAAAAGGCTAGGAGTAGGGGGAGTATGGAACAGGCAGCACCCTCAAACCTTCAGAAGTATGAGATGAACCCCAACAACTTGGAAAGGTGGATCTCTCTCACACGTACCAACACAGACTATCCCCCAATTTAACTGATCCCCAAAGGTTTTTGATTAAATAGCGGAATAGAAAATATGATCCCAAAAAAGTGTATGTATATCACACGTACACAACCACACTAGGCCCCAATTACTATTGTTTGTACCCCTAAAAGGCTAGGAGTAGGGGGAGTATGGAACAGGCAGCACCCTCAAACCTTCAGAAGTATGAGATGAACCCCAACAACTTGGAAAGGTGGATCTCTCTCACACGTACCAACACAGACTATCCCCCAATTTAACTGATCCCCAAAGGTTTTTGATTAAATAGCGGAATAGAAAATATGATCCCAAAAAAGTGTATGTATATCACACGTACACAACCACACTAGGCCCCAATTACTATTGTTTGTACCCCTAAAAGGCTAGGAGTAGGGGGAGTATGGAACAGGCAGCACCCTCAAACCTTCAGAAGTATGAGATGAACCCCAACAACTTGGAAAGGTGGATCTCTCTCACACGTACCAACACAGACTATCCCCCAATTTAACTGATCCCCAAAGGTTTTTGATTAAATAGCGGAATAGAAAATATGATCCCAAAAAAGTGTATGTATATCACACGTACACAACCACACTAGGCCCCAATTACTATTGTTTGTACCCCTAAAAGGCTAGATGAGGAGTAGGGGGAGTATGGAACAGGCAGCACCCTCAAACCTTCAGTATGAGATTGTGTTCACTGTACCCCACAAAGATTGAGTTCAC
This sequence comes from Pelophylax lessonae, assembly GCF_965119305.1. Taxonomy (NCBI): domain Eukaryota; kingdom Metazoa; phylum Chordata; class Amphibia; order Anura; family Ranidae; genus Pelophylax; species Pelophylax lessonae. The sequence continues at coordinate 60,900,711 of NC_138778.1, read as the reverse complement.
TGCACCCCACAATGATTGTGTTCACTGCACCCCACAAAGATTGTGTTCACTGCACCTCACAAAGATTGTGTTCACTGTACCCCCCAAAGATTGTGTTCACTGCACCCCACAAAGATTCTGTTCACTGTACCCCACAAAGATTGTGTTCACTGCACCCCAAAAAGATTGTGTTCACTGCACCCCAAAAAGGATGTTGTTCACTGCACCCCAAAAAGGATGTTGTTCACTCCACCCCAAAAAGATTGTGTTCACTGCACCCCACAAAGATTGTGTTCACTGCACCCCAAAAAGATTGTGTTCACTGCACCCCAAAAATGATTTTGTTCACTGCACCCCAAAAAGGATTTTGTTCACTGCACCCCAAAAAGGATGTTGTTCACTCCACCCCAAAAAGATTGTGTTCACTGCACCCCAAAAAGATTGTGTTCACTGCACCCCACAAAGGATTTTGTTCACTGCACCCCAAAAAGATTGTGTTCACTGCACCCCAAAAAGGATGTTGTTCACTGCACCCCAAAAAGGATTTTGTTCACTGCACCCCAAAAAGATTGTGTTCACTGCACCCCACAAAGGATTTTGTTCACTGCACCCCACAAAGATTGTGTTCACTGCACACCAAAAAGGATTGTGTTCACTGCACCCCAAAAAGATTTTGTTCACTGCACCCCAAAAAGATTGTGTTCACTGCAGCCCAAAAAGATTGTGTTCACTGCAGCCCAAAAAGATTGTGTTCACTGCAGCCCAAAAAGATTGTGTTCACTGCAGCTCACACACAGAAAAATGGATGTGGATCACTGACACCTGCCTATCTCCAATCCCACACCACACAGCAATATCGATTGTAGTTTGTAGAACACAGTTTCCCTAAAATTCAGCAGACTCTGTCCCTAACAGGATTGAGAAGAGATCGTAGATCAGGATTGAGTGCAGACCCCACCCCCCACACAGCAATATCGATTGTAGTTTGTAGAAGACACTGACCCTATATAATTCAGCAGACTCTATCCCTAAAATGCCTACAACTCGCCCTGCCTAAACACTCCGACCTGTCCCTCAATTCTATCCGGACACAAATGGTTTTTTCCTGCCTATCTTTCCCTAATCAGCAGCCAGCACGTTGATGTGTGCTCTGTCCCTGAATCTAAGCAGCATAATGACGCCGCTGCGGCTGCCTCGAACTTATAAAGACTTGGTCACATGCTTCAGACGGCCAATCACAGCTACTGAGACATTTGCAGGCATGGCTGGGATGGCTTAAGGCACACCAGTTAAACGATTGTTGATTGGCTGTTGAAAGCCCGCCATGAAAAGAGCGCCAAAGCATGCAAAACCCGGAAATAAAACGACCGAACACGGATTTTTACCCGAACATACAGTAAAGTGTCCGTGTCCGTGTTCGGGTACAAAAAATCCAATTATTCGGTACGAACACGAATAATACAGTCCGTGTTCGCTCAACACTAATCGTCAATCCACTTACATTCCCCACTTCTGATGCCACCGTTTCCCAGAAATTTTGCACCCAAGAGCAAGACCAAGCCATATGAATCAATATGTGTATGTAATAAACTCGGCACCACACCAAGTACAACAATTCAGTAAAATCAATTTAAACTATGTGTGTGAAACATATCACCTCAAAAACAAAATTATCATTTAAAGGTACTTGTAAACGACAATGAAGTGAAACAATCCACAAATTAAACAGTCCACAAATAGGTAATTGAGTCCTTCAAAGTTCTTCCAATCACCATGCTGCAAAAGAAAAATGCGCCTTATATGTCCACTCAAAAGTCCTCCACCACAGTGAGGCAAGAATTCACACTCACCAATCACACAAGGCAATGTAAGGCCACACTCGTTTTTTCATGTAGAATCCAATAATGTCTCCTCTTATCACTTTCACGGGACTAGTGGATATTGCGTAAACCAACGTTCCCCAAGAAGTCCTTCCGCTCCATAATGAGTCAATTCCGAAGAAATATAATGGGTAATATAGTGTAGTATTTTTTATGAGCGGCGGAGCATCATCTAGAAAGGCAGTCTGTGTTGGTGCTTACCTAAAGCACCTATAAATGTTAGTGCAATGCATCACTTTTTTTTTTTTTTGAAGCACAGTGATTGGAAGAACTTTGAAGGACTCAATTACCTTTATTATATTTGTGGACTGTTTAACTTGTGGACTGTTTCACTTAATTATTGTTTACAAGTAGTGCCATACCTCTATATAAATGAACCATTGGCAGTAGTGTGGATAGTTGACAATCTTAGGGGAGGGTAGTATACTCTAAGAAGGAATTCACTTGGATCCATCTATCCCTTGCTGATATCATAAGAGGGAGATTTTGTTGGATATCCTCCTCCCAATTCCCATTAGTTAAGGTGGGTAGATTCATGTGCCAAAGGTCATACAAGGGGATCATTCTTGAAGTATCAAACTGAGCTATACAGTGGTAAAGATAGGACAGAGGTTTGTCTAGTTGGTCTGTTAGCAAAAGAGACTCCACTGGATGGCATAGCATCCTCAAGGGAAAGGTAAATTGGGCCTGGGCAGCATGTCGAAGCTGTAGGAAGCAGAAAAACATTTTGTTGGACAACCGGTAAGTAGCTTTAAGCCTCTCAAAGTATAACAAATAACCCCCTGAGATAATAACCTGCAGTGTTTTAACCTCATAGTGCGCCCATACAACAGGATCTGGAATAGTTTGAAAGTACACCAATCTGGGGTTACCCCATAGTTGTGTGTGTGGAGACTACAGCTCGGAAACCACCATACAAGCTGTACACTCACTACTTTACATTATAGCAAAGTGTCATTTCTTCAGCGTTGTCACATGAAAAGATATAATAAATACATTTACTAAAATGTGAGGGGTGTACTCACTTTTGTGAGATGCTGTACTTACAAGTGACTGGAAAAGAAGACTGTGGAATGTACCATTATTGGAGTTATGCGTACATGGTTTATATGCTATTTATCCATCCATATCACATTTACTTTTCTCTATGTCTTCTGTATGACTGAGAACCTTTAATAAAAACTACTGAACAAGAAAAAAGACTATAAAAGCATGAGTGCCAGCACTTATATCACAATTACAATTATAATGGGTATAAAAATTAATAAGCGCTTCCATCATCTATGAATATCTATATTTATATATATATATATATATATATATACAGTATCTCACAAAAGTGAGTACACCCCTCACATTTCTGTTAATATTTTATTATATCTTTTCATGCGACAATACTGAAGAAATTACATTTTGCTTCAATGTAAAATAGTGAGTGTACAGCTTGTATAACAGTGTAAATGTGCTGTCCTCTCAAAATAACTCAACACACAGCCATTAATGTCTAACCGCTGGTAACAAAAGTGAGTACGCCCCTAAGTTAAAATGTCCAAATTGGGCCCAAAGTGTCAATATTTTGTGTGGCCACCCTTATTTTCCAGCACTGCCTTAACCGTCTTGGGCATGGAGTTCACCAGAGCTTCACAAGTTGCCACTGGAGTCCTCTTCCACTCCTCCATGACGACACCACTGAGCTGGTGGATGTTAGAGACCTTGCACTCCTCCACCTAGGATGCCCCACAAATGCTCAATAGGGTTTAGGTCCAGAGACATGCTTGCCAGTCCATCACCTTTACCCTCAGCTTCTTTAGCAAGGCAGTGGTCATCTTGGAGGTGTGTTTGGGGTCGTAATCATGTTGGAATACTGCCCTGCGGCCCAGTCTCCCCAGGGAGGGGATCATGCTCTGCTTCAGTATGTTGCAGTACATGTCAGAATTCATGGTTCCCTCAATGAACTGTAGCTCCCCAGTGCCGGCAGCACTCATGCAGCCCCAGACCATGACACTACCATCACCATGCTTGACTGCAGGCAAGACACACTTGTCTTTGTACTCCTCACCTTGTTTCTGCCACACACGCTTGACACCATCTGAAACAAATAAATGTATCTTGGTTTCATCAGAGCACAGAACATGGTTCCAGTAATCTATGTCCTTAGTCTGCTTGTCTTCAGCAAACTGTTTGCAGGCTTTCTTGTGCATCATCTTTGGAAGATGTTTTCTTCTGGGACAACAACCATGCAGACCAATTTGATGCAGTGTCCGGCGTACTGTCTGAGCACTGACAGGCTGGCGCCCCACCCCTTCAACCTCTGCAGCAATGCTGGCAGCACTCATACGTCTATTTCCCAAAGACAACCTCTGGATATGATGCTGAGCACGTGCGCTCAACTTCTATAGTCGACCATGGCGAGGCCTGTTCTGGGTAGGACCTGTCCTGTTAAACTGCTGTATGATCTTGGCCAACGTGCTGCAGCTCAGTTTTAGGGTCTTGGAAATCTTCTTATAGCCTAAGCCATCTTTATATAGACCAACAATTCTTTTTTTAAAGCCATCTTTATATAGAGCAACAATTCCAGTGCCCAGTATGAGAGAGAGCGATAACACAAAATGTAACATACCTGTTCCCCATTCACACCTGAGACCTTGTAACACTAACGAATCACATGACACTGGGGAGGGAAAATGGCTAGTTTTACCCAATTTGGAAATTTTCACGTAGGGTTGTACTGACTTTTGTTGCCAGCGGTTTAACCATTAATGGCTGTGTGTTGAGTTATTTTGAGGGGACATAAAATTTACACTGTTATACAAGCTGTACACTCACAATTTTATATTGTAGCAAATTGTCATTTCTTCAGTGTTTTCACATGAAAAGATATAATAAACTATTTACAAAAATGTGAGGGGTATACTGTATCTAAGGAACAACCAACACATACAGTATTCTACTTTTCCAATAGCAAAAAATAGATGAGAGTGATTTAATTAACTTGAGCTAATTACCTAGCAGACTTGCCGTCATTGAGCTCATGAAGTACAATACATATTATTATAAGTGTAAACAAACCCCCACAGTAGACTATAGGTGAGTTAATCAGCACAATCAACAACGTGTGGAAGACAGGGGGTTGAGCTGATAACATTAGTATCTGCCATGAGTCTGACTGTGCGGAGCAGTCCCTTATTGGCAATAGGCAGCTAGGCCTTTAACATGGATTGTAGGCCTTGAGTCCCAGAGTATGTGTGTCTTGGGGAGATGTGGACTTGAATCCAAAGTAACATTACTCCAAGGGTCACCCCAGCATACACCCCACAACAAGCCAGGACCCATAGTCAGTAGGCAAGAGGCTAGCCTGCAGTCCCCTACAAAAGCCCCTGTTCTGAGTGAGTTTGTCACAGTGTGTATTTGGTTTCTCACTAAGCTCAGTGAAATGTTGGTCTCTCACTGTTGCCAGTAGGGGTTGCTGCACCACTGGCCATAGTACGAGGGTCTCCTGCAGGCTGAGGTATAAACATTTATATTTTCCCCAGCCATCCCAGTAGGAGGGGAAAGCAATTGGTGCATGGCGAGGGAGTTTATAAATATTTGGAAAAGTCATGTGCTTGCTCTCTTACCTCAGGCTAAGGCCTGAGAAGGTGCATCTAAACTGTCTATGCTGCTGGGACCGAGAGCCTGATGGGACCTAGCACGCACAGGATGTACAACTCTACAAATTTGGTCTAGGAGGTTCACCAGCTGGTAAAGCTGCCTTCTCTGAAGGCTTTACTGCTGATCCGTTTTGCTGTTCATCGAGGTCTTGCTTGTGGCAGAGCCAGAAGGCCCATATCTGCAACTACAGAGACTTCACCCTTGAGGATCCAGTTTACTATCACTTTGTTAGAAGGCAAGAGGAAGCTAAGTCTGGGCAGCTATTCCCTGGCCTCATGAGTAAAAGACTGTTTGCTGATCAGGGTGATGTTTGTTGCTGCAAGAATATAAGAGCCAGCTGAGCTTTATGGGGTGCAGCTCATGCAGTGTCCCTCAAACTTTTCTTTTCTTCCAGTCTAAGGGGTCAAGAAGTGCTACTTTCAAGTCCGGGAAGTTAATGTCCTCTTCATTGAAACTCTTATTTCTACTATTATTATCCTTGTTGCTCATGTTTGCCTGTCTCTCTGGGTAAGCAGCCAAAGCCCTTCTCCCTCACTGACCGTGTTGTTCATCCATGATTGCATTGTGTTGATATTTCCCTGTATTGTTATAGATGAATTGTGTTTAATTCCTCCCGAAGAAACGTTTATTACCACAAAACATGTAGAGGATTCAGCATATTCCCAAAGAGTAACTACACCTTACCAGCAAACACCAGCTTGGAATACTAAGGATTTTTTAAATGTCTCTTTAATTGTATTCTACATTTAATTTTTGTATTCTACATTTATGGACTTTGTTTTTACTATGGATAAATACAACTTTATATTTTTTTAACATGGTATTGTGATCCTTGGGTACTGAGATAGTTCATTCATATTCCCCCCGCGTGTGCCCCCAATCTGCTTTAAAAATTTATTTTATCAGAGTATTCTATGCCCTTTTCCCATCCCAAGTTTCAAGTTTATTCAGCAATAAAATCTATAAAAGACTGCTTACTGGCTCATTGTGCATGGAGATGCTAATGTGTGCGTGCTGCAGCTTCTGCACCATCAGAAAAACTCTGGTCATCATCGTCCTCTGTGTGACTGTATTTTTATCAGATTCTATCATAATCAATCAGCGTCCCCTTATAGGGGGTACCACTGCATTGATATTAGTTTGTGCAGTGTGCTTTAAATGGCTCCTGAGGATTAGAGAAGCTTCTTAAACTGTTGTGAATTGATTTTTTTTTTAATGCAAGCAGTGTGGGTACCTGAATTTGACCTGGTAGCAGTCCTTTTAAGGTTGGGAGGGAGATATGGTAAGCATTCAGGAGGGAGGAAGCAGCTGTGTGTGACACATGGGCACATATAAAAATAATAACACTCAGGGGTGTTTAAGTCCAAAGTATAAAAATTAGATGCAATCAGTCCATATAATGGAGCAGTAGTCCTAGTGTACTTGAAACCCAAAAAGAGAGGGAAGGCATTTGAAAAATAGGCAGCCTGAAGCACTTGAAGGCCTGAGAAAGGCACTATTGCTACAACCCCGTCTCCTTCTGGAGATGTCTGAGCTTTAGGGATGTCTGTGCAAGGAGTTGTTTCCTCCTTTTTCATGCGTGACACAATGAGCTGGAGTGTGGATTACTAGCACAGCCTGATGAAATAAGAAGTGGTTTATTCATTCATACTGAGAGCCTGGATTTGCTGAGAAAGTGTCATCCCAAAGATGAGGCGCTCTTGAGAACGGTTTATGTCCACATGCTGATCGCAGCTAGAACTACCATTGCACGGTATTGGAAACAGTCCACTGCACCATCTCAATTGGAGGTTGTGCGACTGGTAAATGTACAGTGTTCCTTAGAAAAAGCGTACGCCTACTCGGCTCTCCGAGGTCCCAAATTTCATATTGACTGGCAAATCTGGATACACAGTAAATATTTCACACCTTCCTGTTGATAACATCCATAAATATATGGTGCTCCTGAACTGTAACCCCCAACCGACTGTTCATCTATTCCTATGTTTCTTTGATCCCCTTTTGACCACGTTATCATTGTTACTTTTACAACTAGTTCCAATTCTGAATATTGTTTATATAATGCAATATGTTTGTTTTCTAATATCTCAATAAAAATGATTGAAAGTAAAGATGAGGCGCTCTTTATCTGCATCGAAAAAGCTCTAAAAAGATGTGTTAGACCTGCAAAGGTTGATCCATCTGGTAAGAGGCAAATCCTCTTTTGTGTGCAGTGGAGCACAGTGTATTTAAATAGGTTCACAAATATATACATGAAGAATCAACTCTGAATGGTTGTTGGGTATCTATTAGGGATCGACCGATTATCGGCAAAGCCGATATATCGAGGGGCGATATGCACTTTCCCCGATAGAGTATATCGGAATCGTCCCACCGGGAGACCCGGGCAACCAGCCTGCGCTGCCACCGAAGACCCAAAGCCGCATTCGGCTCTGATCGGGTCTCCATGCAAATCTCCATGACATTACTTCCGGAAGTTCCGGGTACTGGCACCAAATTCAAGAAATTACAGCATTCAAAACAGCCAAACTTGGCGTTTTGAATGATTTTAAGTGCAGCGGAGGGGTTTGGGGTCTTTTAGACCCCCCCCCCCCCAAGATCCCTCCACAAGAGTACCTGTAAAGTAAAAAAAAAAAAAAAAATTAAATGTACGAAAATATCGGCCGATACCGATACGCGATGACCAAAATATCGGTATCGGCAATGAAAAAACGATATTGGTCGATCATTAGTATCTATACCTGATCACACTATCTTGTGATGGATTTGGTTTAATTATTTCACTTTGTTTGTAAAAAAACAACCTTTTTTAATTGACGCTATTATTGATTTTTTAGCACTGTTGCTTTGGATAAGAGCATTTACTTTCTATACATGGTATTTTTTATTGCTTTTTGCAATATATTTAAGTGCTGCTACTCCCATATTTGTTTGAATTCACATTTACAGTATATACATATTTGTTTTGATGATTGACACCTTGATATTTCACATATTATTTAAATACTAGAGCAAATATTACACTTTTTTTCTTAGACATCTGAGCTGTACCTGCTTCCTCACCTTAGAGCTCCAGATACCACTGGCATGGCCGGGAGAATGGGAGGCCTTGGACCCTAGCTCTTCAACGGGACAGATCCGGCTGAAGCGTGATCTGCTTGTACATGCCTGCTATCTTCTTACTTCTGTGACTGCATTACCTATAAAAAAAATTGTGTAACCCTTTAGGCTGCATCTAAATTGGCACTGTTTTCTTCTCTTTTAATCCACCTTGTAAGGTTGGGTGCAGATTGGGAGAACTAACAAAAGGAGCCCATCAGTTCTGCTGAAGTGCTCATGTTCTAACAAAAGACAGACTGACAGGACAAGAGAGCAATTTGCTACTTCTTCTTTCACTGTCCAGTTACTTTCAGGAGAAGGGACTAGAACTGTACGTGTTTCATAATTGCATCAGGTCTTCTGCCCTATGGCCAGACAGAGCCTCAGAGGAATTTTGACAAATCATAATAAAAATATGGCACTTTGATTATTATTAGTAATGTGAGGCTGGAGACAGTGACAAAAAGGGGGTTCTGGATTCCCTTTGTTTTTCCTTTTTCCTGTCACTCTGATCTTCTGTCCTTACCACCTTGCCCTCATGTGCTGCAATAGACAAGATTCAGTTTTAGTCCCCTTGAGCTGGCCATACAGTAGTAGAATTTTCTTTAAAAATGTATGAATGTTCATTTGATTTTCTAATTGTTAGTGGGGTTAAATTCGAAATTAGTTTTTGACTGATGTGATGACAAAATACAAAAGGAGCATATGGTCTAATAATGTGGTTTTTCGCTTGGGAAAGCCCATTTATTCCAAAATAAAATATTAAAAACAAACACATGTTGATGTACCATCAAATAACATTCATCATGTCATTCAATAATATTCATTATAGGATTGTAAAATGTTTATTTTTTCCTTTTATTGGTTGAACTGGATGGACTATGTAACTATGCCATCAAATGTACTGATCATTTTTGTACAAATGTAGTTTTAAAATCTATTAGTGTATAGGCAGCTTAAAGTGGTTCTAAAGGCAGAAGGTTTTTTACCTTCATGCATCCTATGCATGAAGGTAAAAAACCTTCTGGGTGCAGCCCCCCCTCCCCCCGCTTATACTTATATGAGCCCCATCTTGATCCAGTGATGTGCATGAGCTGCGGCTCTCCCAAGTGTCTGTCTCATTGGCTCACACAGCAGCAGGAGCCAATGGCTCCCTCTGCTGTCAATCACAACCAGTGAGCCAATGAGGAAAGAGTGGGGCAGAGCCGAGCCACGCTCTGCGTGAATGTCCATTAACAGGAGCGCGGCTTAGGAGCGAGGCTGGGGGGGGGGGGGATCCAGGACTGTGGATCGGGGACCCAAAAAGAATAGGATCAGAGATACTCTGTGCAACACCATTACACACAGCAGGTAAGTATGACAAGTTTGTTATTTTTGTAACAAAAAAAAAACATTACCTTTAGAAACACTTTCTGTCAATTGTTGGCCAAGCATTTGCTGTGTATCAATTGACAGCTGGATAGAATTGAGCCACGTCCAGATCTACACAACAGCAGGTGGGATCCCAGTTCTCAATCCTAGTATAAATGGGCCTATAAGTCCAATAGGGCCATTGTTTAGCTGCACAGTCTGCACAAAAAAAATGCCCAGCCCTGCCTTTTGGAGGAGAGTGAAATGGTGAAATGCTCTAGGCCAGAGAAGAGGAGAATGTTCATGATTCAGATCCTGGAATTAAGTTTTAACTTGAGTGTGATATATATATATATATATATATATATATATATATATATACAGTATCTCAGAAAAGTAATTACAGCCCCCACATTTTTGTAAATATTTTATTATAACTTTCCATGTGACAACACTGAAGAAATTACACTTTGCTACAATGTAAAGAAGTGAGTGTACAGCTTGTATAAAAGTGTAAATTTGCTGTCCCCTCAACATAACTCAACACACAACCATTAATGTCTAAACCGCTAGCAACAAAAGTGAGTACAACCCTAAGTTAAAATGTCAAAATTGGGCCCAAAGTGTCAATATTTTGTATGGCCACCATTATTTTCCAGCACTGCCTTAACTTTCTTGGGCATGGAGTTCCCCAGAGCTTCACAGGTTGCCACTGGAGTCCTCTTCCACTCCTTCATGATGACATCACCGAGCTGGTGGATGTTAGAGACCTTGTGCTCCTCCACCTTTCGTTTGATGATGCCCCACAGATGCTCAATAGGGTTTAGGTTTGGAGATATGCTTGGCCAGTCCATCACCTTTACCCTCAGCTTCTTTAGCAAGGCAGTGGTCATCTTAGAGGTGTGTTTGGGGTCGTTATCATGTTGGAATACTGCCCTGCGGCCCAGTCTGCAAAGGAAGGGGATGATCTGCTTCAGTATGTCATAGTACATATTGGCATTCATGGTTCCCTCAATGAACTGTAGCTCCTCTGTGTCGGTAGCACGCATGCAGCCCCAGACCATGACACTTCTACCACCATGCTTGACTGTAGGCAAGACACACTTGTCTTTGTACTCCTCACCTGGTTGCCACCACACATGCTTGACACTATCTGAACCAAATATGTTTTTCTTGGTCTCATTAGACCAGCAGGGCATGGTTCCAGTTAACCATGTCCCTAGTCTGCTGGTCCTCAGCAAACTATTTGTGGGTTTTCTTGTGCATCATCTTTATAAGAGACTTCCTTCTGGGATGACAGCCATGCAGACCGATTTGATGCAATATGTGTTGTATAGTCTGAACACTGACAGGTTGAACTCCACCTCTTCAACCTCTTTATGTAGAGCAACAATTATTTTTTTCAGATCCCCAGAGAGTTCTTTGTAATGAGGTGCCATGTTGAACTTCCAGTGACCAGTATGAGAGAGTGAGAGCGATAACACGAAATTTAACACCCCTCCTCCCCATTCACACCTGAGACATTGTACACTAATGAATCACATGACACCAGGGAGGGAAAATGGCTAATTGGGCCCAATTTGGATATTTTGACTTAGGAGTGTACTCACTTTTGATGCCAGCGGTTTAGATATTAATGGCTGTGTGTGTTGAGTTTTTCTTTGAGGGGACAGCAAATTTACACTGTTATACAAGCTGTGCACTCACTACTACTACAATGTAGCAAAATGTCATTCCTTCTGTGTTGTCACATGAAAAGATATAGAAAAAATTTACAAAATTTGAGGGGTGTACTCAGTTTTTTGAGATACTATATATATATATCATGGGAAAGTGATGTAAAGGGACACATGTGAAGGGAATCATAAAACCCTCTTCCTCCTCCAACTGAATGAGTGTAATCAGTGTACAGCTGAGCCTTTTTAGAACATATTCATGTCTCATTTCATTGCATATCCCCAATATAAAAGGATTATTTCTCATTACAGGATACTGGTTTGAGCCATGCAAATTATTCATTTACTCTCCAATGGCCAACTGCAGATCCATAGCGCCACATACACCCATGTGCTGGTATATTGTACAGTTACAGCCTAATATTGTAGCCAATGGGGGTATATAATTCATCAAGAAATACAGAATTTTCCCTTCATATTGACATTGTGTTCATTTCAGTTATTTTCTCATATTTTTCCCCACAGAAATCACACATCTTTCACCAGATAACACATGTTCTAGTCTAAATAATTTTATTTGATACACCAACATTTCCCTTTTGTTTCATTTTTTTTTTACACATATTAATGTTTTTTTTCCTGTTTTTCTTTTCTTTAGCAAAAATTAATACCTTTAAAAAAAAAATATATATATATAAATATGTTTTCTGATAAATGTTATAAAAGCAGACAGTAAAGAGCACGTATAGCTTAAATTCCTCCTTGGCAACAGCAGTCTTGTCGCTCCCCTGTTGATATTTAAATGATCTTTGTAGGCTTATTTAAAACACATTTCCAGCCCAAATAATAAAACAATTTAATATCCTATGAAAAGATAAAATGAAATTAAAAAGAAAAATATTTTTGCTGTAATACTCTCCTTCAGAACGGCCAAGACTGGGCATGCTCAGAAAAGAAAAAAGACAAGGAAAGTTAACCATCACATGACATCACTTCTGCAGTCGGCTGTTGTTGGCCGACAAAATTCGTGTGCAGTCTTTTGCAGTTTTCAACAGACACGACAGCCCTGGACAAAAGACGGCCGATCGTTCGGCCGACGATCGGTACGTGTGTACGGGGCTTTACTCTTAGCCTGCATCAAGCTTGTGATTGAACAGTGAAGGAGAAAGGCAGAGTAAAACCAGCCATACATGGATCGAAATTTGACCGTTTCAGCAGGGATCGGGCACGCAGTGAAGAAAGTAGGGATTATAGACAATCACCTCAGAACCGGTTGCAATAAGAAGGCTCAACTCTGGTATACAACTGCAAAGTAACTTTATTGGTAGTGCAATCAAAGACAATGAAAAAAACACATGATAAAAATGTAGCAAATGATGAGGACCAGTGGACCTGCTGTAGCGGCAAATCACACAAGCTCACACACATTCACACACATCAAAGGGCCCCATCCATCCACAGCCACTCACACCTAATCCCTGTTAATCCAAAGGCATGTCCCTGTTAAAAACAAGATGATAAAGCTAATTGGATGTTGACTTTTGGTGCAGTCTAATGACTATAGCTGAATTCTTCAATCAATGCAGATCAAGGACAGTATCTTCAACATATCAGCATTGAGGAGAGCATGATGTAATATTATTAGGCCATCTTGGTATCAAGCCCAGAACAATAGCGTACACTGTCACTACTATGTGAACATGAGGAAGTCCATGGGATGCAAAATGAAAGAAGGGCTGTGATAGTAGCAAACAGTAGGGTATAATACCCAATCTCAAGGGGCCCGTATTCATCAATGCAAAGCCACAGAAAAGTGTGCTGGTCAAAAGCCCTGGGTCACGGTGGGAGGAACCCACGAACGTCCTCCTGTAGATGGAATAAAAGTCCTTATGACATAGGTGAAATGGACATGGGGTATCGTGGTGTCATAGCGCTGAATCAGCGTGCAGCTGATGGAATAGCTCTAATGGGTGGGACAGAGTCACTGAAGTATATGTAGCTCAAATTGCAGGGAGAGGGGCGGTATGCTGGTCAGTGACTTAGAGTGTCCACACAGTCAAGGATCACAAAAGCAAGCCCCTATCCGGACCTGAGTCTCTCTTACCGACCCCTCGGTGTTCACCCGATATTCCTGCCAGTACTTCTGCCACACTTCTTATGCCTCTGTCGCTACCATATCCGGCTATTGAGTTGGAGCTCTCCTGCCGTCTCACACACTCAGAGGTTGTGCTGGGATAGCCGTCCCAGGATGCTGAATCACTTCCTGCCCGCAACCCGGAAGTAAGCCCCGTGATGGAGTGGCGGTGTCCGCAGAGATGGTCAGCTCAGGCGCGGCTTGAATGGATGGATGGAAGGGGCCCAGCGTGTGACGTCAACGCGTTTCACGTGCGTGGCGCACGCTTCATCAGGACATTTTGATCCATGTATGGGCATCCTGGTTGTGGAGAAGTCAATCCACTCTGACCGGTGGACCAACACTGATTATTGTGTTCTCATGAAGAGGAAGGGCAATGAGAACACAATAGCACAGCAAAAGTGATTCTGCATAATTTTTAGCACATTTTTATATTTTATTCAAAGCACTGGTTGAACGAAAAAAAAAAGTATATTATATATGGCCTGCCCAAGGAGCTCATCTCCTAGTCACTCTGCTTTCTCCTCCTTGTGCTGCTTCTTCCTTTTATACTCTATACAGGGACTGCAAGAGTCTGAAACCATGCCTGTATTTAAAAATACATTTAATTGCTTTCTGTCTTTGGTTCAGCATTAGTAAAATAAAGAACAAAATAGCACGCACAAAACACAAATTTGGCAAATTTAGCGGCCTAACAACACTCTTCTGGTGCTATGACCCTTTAAATTGGCCTACGTCAAAGATCCCTGCCGCCCATGTTGGTACCGTTACAATTTACAAAGCGGTGCTATTATTTCTCCCAATGCAAAAGATATTTTACCTCTAGTTCATAGCTGAAAAAATAAAAAAAGAACTGGAGGTAATTAAAAGCAACTCAAATTTGATGTACAAAGACAGGCAGAGTGTCTGTCTCTTTTTGCTGTGTAGCAGGAGGCATGTTTGCTATCACTACCCTCTGCCCTTCACTCCTGGCCCTGAATGCTAAGCACGCTGTTTGCTTCATCAGATAGCAAGAAATTGAGCTGCAAGTTTGAGAATAACTTGCTAAACTATTTCTAGACTTGCCAGGCTTCACAAGTTTGTTGCACAATTGCAGCAAGTCCGCATTGCATGACTCCAGATGAACTTTCTTTAAAAACACTCTGCAAGTCTGCTGCAAGTTCTGGTTCAGTTATGTTGTGCAATAGTCATCCCACCACAGGGGTCACTGTGGCTTAATTTTCATGCTGTCGACTTGTAGAGCTCTTGCAACTTTGCTCTTGCTACAAATTGGAAAAGTGTCAACTAGAACTTGCGCTTCAAGTGTTATGCAAGTGTACAACTTTCCTGTAAAAATGTGCAGCAAGTTAGTAGAGTTACAATTCAACACTGACACAAATGTGTGGCAAGTTATCCTTGCTATCTGGACTGACAGTGGGCGGAGCTGATGGAGAAACCGAGCCACTACTTCTCTATCGGGTCAATACTAGCCAATATTAGGCTCTATTGGTTATGGATCTCCCATGGCCTGCTGTCAATAACAAGGGGAGAGGCCCGGAAACAACAATGGTTGCTAGGTAAGTTACCAACTGTGACGCAAACAGCACTCTTAACATTCTTGGACAGGTGAAGGGGGGGGTAGCATTGTCAAACATTCCGCCTGCTGCCCAGCGTCATCAGTGCTGCATATCAGTGCCCATCAGTGCAGCATATTAGTGCCTCATGATCAGTGCCACTCCATCAGTGCCTCCTCATCAGTGCCTGTCAGTGCGGCCTCATCAGTGCAGGAAAAAACATATCTATTTACAAAATTTTATAACAAACAAAAAAACGTTTTTTTTTTTTTCAAACTTTTCAGTCTTTTTTTATTTGTATAGCAAAAAAGAAAAAACCTTGTGGTGATCAAATACCACCAAAAGAAAGATCTATTTGTGGGGAAAAATTGCATACATTTGGTTTAGGTACAGTGTTTCATGACCGCGCAATTGCCATTCAAAATGCAACAGCGCTAAAAGCTGAAAATCGGCCTGGGCAGGAAGGGGATGAAAGTGCCCTGTATTGAAGTGGTTAATACAGTGTAGCGTTATAATAACCTTATCTTCATACAGTGATATTTAGAAATAAATGTATCCACCATACAACATGTGAAGTAAAACAAAAACAATTAATGAAACAAAAAAATTAAAGTCTTTTAATATATGTTGTCAACCATCATGCTTTTTGAATGAGTTCTACCCATTTTAATAAGTTTAGATATATGTAATCCCCTTTAAAAATACTTTTACCAATGGAAACTATTTTTTTTTTTGCAAGGAAATACCTTTTTTCTTCTTTATTCATCCGCACTTCCCGGTCCGGCCGCCTATAGGCGATAACGTCACTCGGCGATTCGCAAGGGCTGCTGGAATCACGAATCGCCGAGTGACGAAATCTTGCATTACTACACCGGCACCAGCTGTACTCAGCGATGGATTGCTTGGAGTCCGCCCTCTGCCCCGCCTCCGCTCAGGGAGCTCTACAGGATGTAATGCTTTCGGTCCGCACTCACTGAGAGGAGGCGGGGCGGAGCGGGGACTCAAAGCAATACATCCCGTAGAGCTCACTGAGAGGAGGTGGGGCGGAGCACGGGCTCAATGCAATACATCCGAGTACAGCTGGTGCCGGTATAATAATGCAAGATTTCATCACTAGGCAATTCGCAAGGGCTGCTGGGATGTATAGTGAAGTAATCGCCTATAGGCGGCCGGACCCAGAAGTGCAGATGAAAAAAGAAGAAAAAAAGATATTTCCTTGCAAAAAAATAAAATAGTTTCCATTGGTAAAAGTATTTTTAAAGGGGATTACGTACATCTAAACGTATTAAAATGGGTGGAACTCCACTTTAATACATCCAAGTACAATCCCCATAGGCGTGCGCAATGGGTGTGCCAGGTGGGCCTAATAACTACATGCAGTGCCGATTCCTCCTACTTGCGTGGGCTTTCCCCAGTGCTGGCCCCCTCGCCCTGCAGTGCTCCTGGCTCCCCCCCCCGCCTCCAGCTGCTGCAGGGAATGTTTCAGGAGAAGAGTGGGGAAAGGGGCTAGTAAATATATCACTTACCAGCGCCTTCTTTTTCTAAATGAACACAGTAACTCACTGTGGTCATTCAAAGCTGAAGCATAGTAAACTGTGCTTACTATGCTTCAGTTTGTGTATGAAAAGGAAGCCCCTCAGTCAGCACAGAGCACTTCCCATTCATTCACTGTCTAATGCAGCTGATGCTGCAGAGAAAGGCATGTGTGTTTGAGCTTTGGGGTGCACACCCTAATATAACAGGCTGCGTGCACCTATGGCAGTCCCACCACCAGATAAAATACCCGCTCACCTCACAACAGATAGTTAAAAGCCTTTCCATGATGGTTGATAACATATATTGAAAGACTTTATTTTTGTTTCATGAACTTTTTTTGTTTTAGCGCCCATTCAGACTGGCGCGACACGACTTGCTGGGGCGACCTGTGAAGTCTGTGCACCGCGACCTCGGCGCGACTTGCAGGGACTTCATATAATTGAAGTCAATGCAAGTCGCCTCCAGGTCGCCCCAAAGTAGTACAGGACCCTTTTTCTAAGTCGGAGCGACTTGTGTCGCACCTATTAGAACGGGCCCTGTACTATTCAATCTCGAGCGACCAACCGCGACTTGTCAGGTGACCAAGTCGCCTGACAAGTCGCGCTAGTGTGAATGGACCCTTACTTTACATGTTGTATGGTGGATACATTCATTTGTAAATATCCCTGTATGCAGGGGCGTTGCTAGGTGGGAAAAAGACCAGGGGCTTCAGCCCGAAGGTAAATTTGATAACCCCTCCCACATTTTAAAGGAAGTCCCGCCCAAGCTCCTCCCACATTTAAAAGTACCGCCCAAGCTCCACCCAATTCCCCCCTCAGTCAAGGGGTGGTATGGAGAGGAGTACAGAGGGTCAGACATGGAGAGGAGATGAGAGGAGAGGAGAAAAGAGAAGAGAATCAGACATGGGGAGAAGAGAGGAGAGGAAAGGGTCAGACATGGAGAGGAGAGGAGAGGAGAGGAAAGGGTCAGACATGGAGAGGAGAGGGTCAGACATGGAGAGGAGAAGAGGAGAGGGCCAGACATGGAGAGGAGAAGAGGAGAGGGTCAGACATGGAGAGGAGAAGAGGAGAGGAGAAGAGGAGAGGAGAGGGTCAGACATGGAGAAGAGGAGAGGAGAAGAGGAGAGTGTCAGACATGGAGAGGAGGAGAGGAGAAGAGGAGAGGGTCAGACATGGAGTGGAGAAGAGGAGAGGGTCAGACATGGAGAGAAGAGAATGGAGGAGAGGAGAAGAGAAGAAAGGAGAGGGTCAGACATGGAGAGGAGAGGAGAAGAGGAGAGGGTCAGACATGGAGAGGAGAAGAGGAGAGGGTCAGACATGGAGAGGAGAGGAGAAGAGGAGAGGGTCAGACATGGAGAGGAGAGGGTCAGACATGGAGAGGAGAAGAGGAGAGGGTCAGACATGGAGAGGAGAGGGTCAGACATGGAGAGGAGAAGAGGAGAGGGTCAGACATGGAGAGGAGAAGAGGAGAGGAGAAGAGGAGAGGGTCAGACATGGAGAAGAGGAGAGGGTCAGACATGGAGAGGAGGAGAGGAGAAGAGGAGAGGGTCAGACATGGAGAGGAGGAGAGGAGAAGAGGAGAGGGTCAGACATGGAGAGGAGAAGAGGAGAGGGTCAGACATGGAGAGGAGAAGAGGAGAGGGTCAGACATGGAGAGGAGAAGAGGAGAGGGTCAGACATGGAGAGGAGAGGAGAGGAAAGGGTCCGACATGGAGAGGAGAGGAGAGGAAAGGGTCCGACATGGAGAGGAGAGGAGAGGAAAGGGTCCGACATGGAGAGGAGAGGGTCAGACATGGAGAGGAGAGGGTCAGACATGGAGAGGAGAGGGTCAGACATGGAGAGGAGAGGGTCAGACATGGAGAGGAGAGGAGAAGGTCAGACATGGAGAGGAGAAGGTCAGACATGGAGAGGAGAAGGTCAGACATGGAGAGGAGAAGGTCAGACATGGAGAGGAGAAGAGGAGAGGGTCAGACATGGAGAGGAGAGGAGGAGAGGGTCAGACATGGAGAGGAGAGGAGAGGAGAGGAAAGGGTCAGAAATGGAGAGGAGAGGAGAAGAGGAGAGGGTCAGACATGGAGAGGAGAGGGTCAGACATGGAGAGGAGAGGGTCAGACATGGAGAGGAGAAGAGGAGAGGGTCAGACGTGGAGAGGAGAAGAGGAGAGAGTCAGACATGGAGAGGAGAAGAGGAGAGAGTCAGACATGGAGAGGAGAAGAGAGGAGAGGGTCAGACATGGAGAGGAGAGGGTCAGACATGGAGAGGAGAAGAGGAGAGGGTCAGACATGGAGAGGAGAAGAGGAGAGGAGAAGAGGAGAGGGTCAGACATGGAGAAGAGGAGAGGGTCAGACATGGAGAGGAGGAGAGGAGAAGAGGAGAGGGTCAGACATGGAGAGGAGGAGAGGAGAAGCGGAGAGGGTCAGACATGGAGAGGAGAAGAGGAGAGGGTCAGACATGGAGAGGAGAAGAGGAGAGGAGAAGAGGAGAGGGTCAGACATGGAGAAGAGGAGAGGAGAAGAGGAGAGGGTCAGACATGGAGAGGAGGAGAGGAGAAGAGGAGAGGGTCAGACATGGAGAGGAGGAGAGGAGAAGAGGAGAGGGTCAGACATGGAGAGGAGAAGAGGAGAGGGTCAGACATGGAGAGAAGAGAATGGAGGAGAGGAGAAGAGAAGAAAGGAGAGGGTCAGACATGGAGAGGAGAAGAGGAGAGGGTCAGACATGGAGAGGAGAAGAGGAGAGGGTCAGCCATGGAGAGGAGAGGAGAAGAGGAGAGGGTCAGACATGGAGAGGAGAGGAGAAGAGGAGAGGGTCAGACATGGAGAGGAGAGGAGAAGAGGAGAGGGTCAGACATGGAGAGGAGAGGGTCAGACATGGAGAGGAGAGGAGAGGAAAGGGTCAGAAATGGAGAGGAGAGGAGAAGAGGAGAGGGTCAGACATGGAGAGGAGAGGGTCAGACATGGAGAGGAGAGGGTCAGACATGGAGAGGAGAAGAGGAGAGGGTCAGACGTGGAGAGGAGAAGAGGAGAGAGTCAGACGTGGAGAGGAAAAGAGGAGAGAGTCAGACATGGAGAGGAGAAGAGAGGAGAGGGTCAGACATGGAGAGGAGAGGGTCAGACATGGAGAGGAGAGGGTCAGACATGGAGAGGAGAAGAGAGGAGAGGGTCAGACATGGAGAGGAGAGGGTCAGACATGGAGAGGAGAAGAGAGGAGAGGGTTAGACATGGAGAGGAGAAGAGAGGAGAGGGTTAGACATGGAGAGGAGAAGAGAGGAGAGTCGAAGAGAGGAGAGGGTTAGACATGGAGAGGCGAAGAGAGGAGAGGGTTAGACATGGAGAGGAGAAGAGAGGAGAGGGTTAGACATGGAGAGGAGAAGAGAAGAGAGGAGAGGATCAGACATGGAGAGGAGAAGAGAGGAGAGGGTCAGACATGGAGAGGATAAGAGAGGAGAGGGTCAGACATGGAGAGGAGAACAGACCCCCCTACACTGACACCTACACTGACCCCTGCCACACTGACACCTACACTGACCCCCCTACACTGACCCCTCCTACACTGACCCCTCCTACACTAACCCCTCCTACTACACTGACCCCTCCTACACTGACCCCTCCTACACTGACCCCTCCTACACTGACCCCTCCTACACTGACACCTACACTGACCCCTCCACTGACCCCCGCCACACTGACACCAACACTGACCCCCCTACACTGACCCCCGCCACACTGACTCCTACACTGACCCCGGCCACACTGACTCCTACACTGACCCCTCCTACACTGACACCTACACTGACTCCTACAATGACCCCCGCCACAGGTAAGTGAAAAAGATGTGTGATATGAGTGTGTACAAAGAGTACCACAAACGGAACAGCAGCCAATTTTGCTCGGTGTCTCCACCGTAAGATAAAAATGGGAAAATAAAAAAATTGGCGCAGATTCCTGGTACAGATGGATGAGTGGTGAATTAATAAATAATAAACAGAGTATCCAATCCAATGTGGAAGATAGTGTAGACAGATGATATATTCACTAAATCAATACAATAGTAGAGGTGTGGGGTACAGATGGATAAACATGCACAAATCTGTACAAATACGTACAGATGGATAAATGTATGGATGAATCTAAACCTTATAGTGTTCAAAAGGTGTCAGTGGAGAATAATACAGATGTCAAAGATATAAATATAAATAGATGAATGCTCAAAGAAATATCCAAAAAAATGGTACAGATGGATAAATAAGTAAAAATATTATGGTGATATTAAAAAATCAACATAATCTTCTAATACACAGGTCAAAATGGTGAAGTGAAATAACTAAAATGAAGTCTTCATGGAATGAAAAACTAAATAATAATAATAAAGTGCAACAATGCAAGTGGTGAAGTCTGCCAATGCTGACGTGAAATGAATTACAAAAATGTATATAAGATATAACAAAAAACAAGAAAAAAAGTCCATTAAGTGAATAATGTGAACCGGTGATGACTCCAGAATAAATAGTGACTTGAACAGATGAACACAAGATATGACAAGTGACTTCTTGTGAGTGAACCAAGCGTGTTGTCTGATGACAGTGATGTGTCACTCCAGTGAGCTATATAGAGCTTTATGGGATGAATGGATGGATGTAATACTCTGGTCACTTGATCATGCATTGGGAGCTCCGTCAGACAGTGAACACACTCAGCAAAGTGAAAGGAAAGGTGGGAGAGGGGTCTTCTTGAGTGCTGTGCTTGCTTTCACCCCCCTACAGTGCAGCACCTGTGTGATTGAAGGAACCTTTAGTGACCCCGACCCGAGTATTACCTCCAGACACGTACGAGAGGCATTTGGCCACCATCAGCGTTTTGGAGTGATCCACAAGTAGGGGAGAGAGGTACATTGCTTACATCCCACCATCCATTCCATCGTATAAGAGGCCCTGATCATATCCGAGGGGAGGTTTTCTACGCCCATAAAAGTGCTTACCAAGAGGTGCACTCTCCATGCATTCCTCATACACCCCCTGACAGAGAGAGAGAGAACAGGGGTGTGACAGAGAGAGAGAGGGGGTGACAGAGGGAGAGAACAGGGGTGTGACAGAGAGAGAGAGGGTGACAGAGGGAGAGAGGGGAGTGAGAGATAGAGAGAGAGAGGGGGTGACAGGGAGAGAGAGAGAGGGGGGGTGACAGGGAGAGAGAGAGAGGGGGGGTGACAGAAAGAGAGAGAGGGTGACAGAGAGGGGGGTGAAAGAAAGAGAGAGAGGGTGACAGAGAAATGGGGGTGACAGAAAGAGACAGGGGGTGACAGAAAGAAAGAAAGAGAGAGAGGAAGGTGACAGAGAGTGGGGGGTGACAGAAAGAGAGGGGGGGGTGACAAAGAGAGTAATGACTGAAAGAAAGCGGGGGTGACATAAAGAGAGGGGTGACATAGGGGGTAACAGAAAGAGAGAGGGGTAATAGAAAGAGAGAGGGGGTAACAGAACGAGAGGGGGGGTGACCGAAATAGAGAGATGACTGAAAGAAAGCAGGGGGTGACAGAAAGAGAGAGGAGGGGGTGACAGAGAGGGGGTGACAGACGGGGGTAACAGGGAGAGAGATAGGGGGGTGACAGAGAGAGGGAGAGATCGAGAGAGGGGGGGGGTGACAGAATGAGATAGGGGGTGACAGAGAGAGAGGGGTGACAGAGAGAGAGGGGTGACAGAGAGGGAGGGGGGCTTACAGAAAGAGGAGGTGACAGAAAGAGAGGGGGGTGACTGAAAGAAAGCAGGGGGTGACAAAGAGAGAGGAGGGGGTGACAGAGAGGGGGGGGGTGTCTGAAAGCGAAGGGGTGACTGAAAGAAAGCGGGGGTGACAGAAAGGGAGAGGGGTGACAGAGAGAGATAGGGGGGGCGATAGAGAGAGAGAGAGGGGATGACAAAGAGAGAGAGGGGGGGTGACAGAGGGGGGTAACAGAGAGACCCCCCTAGCCCTGTCTGCAGTCCCACTTGTCCCCCCCATGTACCAGTCCCTGTCTGGAAGCAGTGGAAGGTGTGTGTGATGGTCAGAACAGTACCTTTCAGCAGGATGACCAGTAGCAGACAGGACCCGTTTTCTTAGTAATGGAGGTGCACTGCTCTGTGAGGTGGAGCGCTCCCTGGCTGCCTGCACCTCCCGCCCACCCGTAATCTTTGCTCCCCCCGGTCAGCCTGTCCTTCAGGCCCGGGAGCGGAGAGGAGGTTGAACGAGTCCAGCGGGTCCCGCAGAAGGATGGAAGGAGTAAGAGTTCTTGGCGCGGAGGCGGAATTCTCGGGGCCGCCGCGCGCTCTGGCTGCTGCTGTCACCTGACGCTGCTGACATCACGTGACATCACTGGTTGCTAGACGCTAAGCGGCAGGCTAGCAACCAGTGTGTCCGCGATTGCAAGCAAGGAAGAAAGGAAGTCAGAATGACTGAACGGAATGAGTACAGCCAGTCAGCCAGCCAGGTGAGGGGGTGGAGGAGGAGGCTCGGGGCTAACAGCTTTTTAACATGAAGAGGAGACCCGGGGCTTTTCAAAGGGACACTCGGGGCTATAGCCCCTGTCAGCCCCCCCCTGCCGACGCCACTGCCTGTATGATAAGGTTGTGACCAGTAGTGCTGCTCTGTATTAATTAACGTATCTGGCATTTTTAGGAATCCCTAAGTAGGGTATAGCAGCAACTGAAAAAAAAAAAAGTGTTTCACAAAATAATCATTTTTTACATAGCGATTGGGTTATTAATTGTTTGATATTTTAAAAAGAGCGCTTTTTTTTTTTTTGAGGTAGCACTGATTGTACACTTAATATTTAATATAAATTCTATATATTACATATTTTCTTTTTCCTTCTGCATGCGCAGCATGGGCGTAAACTGCATAGTTATCTCAGACAGCCAGACCATTAGAATTCTCAATAACACCGAACATATAATTTGCACAATTACAGCTTATATTGAGTGCAATGGACTCATTTCCAAACAGTTAACCAGTGAGTAACCTCAGGTATTTATTGCTAGCATGCAGCAAAGCTCAACTCCAGGCAAAAAGTTTAATACACAGATGTAATGCACATGTAATCTGTCTTGTTGGCCTTGTAATTCTGTCCAGCCACTTTTGTGATTTATACATATCTATCAGACAGCACAACTGGGAGGGTGAAACAGTTTTTTCTTTTCTCTGTCTGTTTTTATTAATAGGTGCCCCCCTACTGCAGAAATGTCACACTTCCTGTGCGAAAAACAAACACAGACAAAGAGAAAAAAAAAAAAATTACACTTAAAACATTGTTAAAAGTGTTAACCCTGCCTTCTGCTACTGTCTAAGTTAGAACTGCACTTTCTATTTGAAATGAATAGAAATCTAACCAACAGGGTTAGAGAAAGAAATCTAAACTGAAGGGTGAAAGGAGGAAAGTATCAGGCAGACTTTGTAAAGTTCAGAAGTGATTTTTACTGGGAGTTACATTCAGTAAGAAATCCAATGTAATTGGGGAAACCATTGGACCCCCCTTATCGGGACTGAGCAAAATGCTGGAGAAAAAAGCGTATACTTGAATAAAAGGTCAAGAGCAATCCTAAAAAGTATTTTTTGCCAGGAACTTGCATGATTGTTTGACCTGCTGCGGGTACTATAGTTCAGAAGCCACAATTGTGCAGTTCTGGTGTCCCCCAGTGTGTCTTCCAGCAGTCAACAGAGCTAATTATTATTCACCACCTGATGCTGATTGCTGGAGGGGCTATTAAAGTTGTTGTAAACTTCAGAAATGAAAAATGAACAAAGCGCATCCCACTATAGTGTGTACTAGCCTGCATCCAAACTAGGGTTGCCCCCTCATCCCTTTAAACCAGGACACACATTAATTACACAGGTTCTGTGGCTGATTAAGTTGGTAAATAAATTCACTTATGCCTCGTTTCCACTGAGCGGAACGGTTCGGGTCAGTACAGTTTGGAAGGGTTAGAATGGTCCGGTCTATTCAGGTGAGCGTTTCCGCTGCAAGTCGGGCCATCAGGGACCATGCAGGGTTTACACCAAATGAGGTGTTTGTTTTGCTCTTTCATTTGACGTGAGCATTGAAGTTTTCCTGTCCGCCAATCAGTAGAATGTATCGTGTGACGCCAGTAGCTCCGCCCTAACCGTACCGTACCATTTCCTATGGCCCTACATCTGAAGCAGGACCAGGAATGGTGTGGTTTGGTTCGGTTGTATGGGCCACTTTTATAATGGAAACACTCAAATTAGTGTACCGTACAGAACTGACCCGAACCGATCCGCTCAGTGGATACAAGGCATTAGTGCCTTATCTGCATTTAATTAGCCCCAGAACCTGTGTAATTAATATGTGTCCTGGTTTAAAGGGTTGATGTGGCAACCCTAATCCAAACAATCTCTGATCATTCTGCTGTCTGCATGAGTAACTGATGGCTTGCCCCACTTTCACCAGCACACAACAGGTGGCTCATAGATTTAGCTCTGTGTTTTTTTTGAGCCTGTTAGGGGGGGGGGGGGAGCTTCCCTCCAATCAGCTACCAGATTTCACAGAGTTTTCTGCTTTAACTGTGCAGTGTGTGTGATGTCAGATCTCCCCCCCCCCTGCTTTCTGCTGCTGAGAAAAATCTTTTGATCTGCTTGTTTCAGAAGGCTCTATAGGAAAAATGGATGAGAATAAATGGGTACAACTTATGTAGGAGGATTTGTTTTAACTGTTTATCTACAGCCATTTTAAAGCAGATTTTGCATCCCCATGACAAGCTCTGCCTATTCAGGGTGCCCCCCTCTCTAAAACGCTGCATGAAAATAATGAGGGGGGGGGGTGGTGTTGAGAAAGTTGAGTAATATACTCCCCCCTTTATTTTTCCCAACCTGTGGGACTTTCAAGATTTCAGTTATCCTCTTTCCTGTATTGGTCATATGTGCTGGGTCCATTGGGTTTTTAGTTACAGCCAGTCAGTGGGGGATGGGCATTGTTAAGGGACCACATTAAATAGTTGGATCTTTACCCTGTACCCAGTCTGTCCCCCTCCTGACCTGTATACCATCTGCTGCACTCCTTCCCATCTGACTATGATCTGTTTCCTATTTACTTTTCCCTTTGCATTGGTTACTTTGTATACTGTACAGTTAGTTCACTTTGCGTTAGTTTGTATACTTGGTTGTCGTATTAATTTTGTGCTTATTTGTGTTAATGCATTTCACAATGGACCACCCTGATTTCCCCTTAGCAGTAGTGTGGTTAGTGGTATCTCTTTGGTCAAGTCAAAGTTATCTGGTCACACTACACAACAAAATCATTCAAAATATATGTATGTATAATCTGTTAAAAATCCCAAAATTCACTTCCACTACTTACTAAAAAGTGACTCAAACAGTCAAAGTCCTCCTTCTGGTGAGTGAACCCAACTCCGATGTCACCTGGCTCCTCTCCATGTGTAACGCCATAAATCATAATACTGGCTGTCATTAACCACTTGCCTACTGGGCACTTTGCCCCCGCCCCCCCCCCCCCTCCTGCCCAGGTCAATTTTTTAGCTTTCAGTGCTGTCTCACCTTTAATGACAAATATGCAGTTATGTAACATTGTACTCCTTTTATTTATTTTTTTCATTTTTTTTCACACAAATAGAGCTTTCTTTTGTTGGTATTTAATCACCACTGGGTTTTTTATTTTTTGCTAAACAAACTAAAAAATACCAAACATTTTAGGGGAAAAAACGGTTTTCTTAGTTTCTGTTATAAAATTTTGCAAACAGGTAATTTTTTTCCTTCACTGATGTGCACTTATGATGCTGCACTGATGGGCACTGATGATGCTGCACTGATGGGCACTGATGATGCTGCACTGATGGGCACTGATAGGCTGCACTGATGGGCACTGATGAGCCTGCACTGCTGGGCACTCAATAGGCATTACTGATGGGCACTCATAGGCAGCACTGATGGGGCTGCTTTGATATTTAGGACACTGATGATCAGTGCCCTGATTATCAGTGTAGATGTCCCCTTTCGCACTTGCCGGTTACCGGCTCTCCTCTCCTCATGCTGTGAGAGCGTGAGGAAAGGAATGCCAATAATCGGCAAGTGTGTTAACATTGTGATCAGCTGTGATTGGACCCAGCTGATCACCTGGTAATGGGCTGCTGTGATTGGCCCTTTATCCCCATCTGTGATTGGCTGTGTCCGAAGAACACAGTGATCACAGAGCACACCAGATGCTTGCCACAGCGGGCACGTGGAGGCGTGGTTCTAGGACGACATCAATAGACGCCCTTGCAGAACTTGATCGCCACGCTGCAGCCACTATTTAGCTATAGGGCAGTCGGCAAGTGGTTAAACTAAAAGACTGAAAATATTTTGTGGGAAAAATGAAAATCTGTAGTAGACAGCTCCAGAATAAAGGTGATGATTGCAGCCTGGGTTGCGTTATATCTAAATATTTGCTCAGTTGCTTTTCTTCATACCAACGTACTGCATTTTCAACTACATTTGTGAGCCATTGGCCATGCTAATAACAAGTCCCTAGTCTTTTAAATGCTCTGACATTTTTAGTATTCAGTATTTAGGAAAATGATGAATAAAAACTTTAGCCGTTCACTGCAGGTTAAAATTGCTTTTAAATAGCTATTATTATTTACATTAGCTATAGAAGAAGAAGAATTACAATATAGCAAAATGCAAAAAAAATTCCCATAAATTCATATTTTCTGATGGAAATGCACTTATCACACCTTAAAAGTGGTCTCTTAAGAGGCGACGCAAATTTCGGAGAGGCAGACACTGGCGCACTTCAACCAAATGATTTGGAAGTTGAGAACTGGCCGCACGCCAGGCTCAGCTGTCTATTTTAGGAAGAGATAATTTTTATGTTGAGGAGATCAATCCACCTCACTTATCATTAAAAAAAGAAACAGCTCTGAAATATACTAATCTTTATACAGCAAAGCACGCAACAAACATGCATTGTGACAAAGAGCTTGGAGAAAACACATGCCACAAAGCAATAATTCAATTATTATTTAAACTTAACTGCCTATCATTCTCTGTCATAAAGTATTTATTTGGCTTTAGCTGTTCTTTGTTTTCTATCACACTGAGCTGTATTAAAGGGAAAGCACAGTACATGTTTACATGCTTGTTCTAAAGTAGCATATACTATATATTATAGTTAGTGTATTAAATCTAGCAATTTGTGGATTAGCCAGCAGAGGCAGATCTCAGTGTCTCAGTACTATGATTTGTCTAAACTTTTAAAGTGTACTTTTTTATTGCAAACAAGTGACCAAGGCACTGGGCCATGAACTCTAAAATTGTATTTACTAAGCATTAGCTAAAATTTACATGGATGTCTTGGACCACAGTGGGGGGAGGTGAGGGGGGAATCCACAGACTGTCACAGCACAGGTCAGGGGGCGAGCTGGCTGGGTGGTGATGAGTGGAAGCAGGATGTAAACATGAAAGATGCCTGACGTCCAGCGTGGAATGTGATTATCCCCGCACCAAGGAGCAATGCCATCTTAAGAGCATTAACCTTCCTGGCGGTATGATTCTTTCTGATTTTAGGTGCTAAAAGCGGTACAAATATTTTGCATGTAATTCTTAAGAATGAGCAGCCCAAACCAACTATTTACATATGATTCTTCTTTATCAGCGTTCTTCTTTATAACATCTCGGGTATGATAAAGTTTGAAACACAAAATCATAAATTATAATATATATAACATAAATTATAATATAATAAATGACTATAAATAAGTTAAAGTATGTATGTATATATATATATATATATATATATATATATACACATAAAAAGTACAGTAAAACTGCAGGAAAGGGCACTGGGGGGCAATCTAATGTGAATTTTATTTTGCAATGTATCAGTGTGTATGGTTTGTTTTACTTTTGAATTTGCCGCCGGTTCCACCCCCCTGCGAGCGTCACTTCGCAGGAGACAGAAGCCGGGCACACAGAGCATCGGGAGGAAGATCCGCTGCCGCACACTGCCGGGATACATCGCTGGATCCCGGTGACAAGGTAAGTAACCCCTCTACCAGGATCCAGCGTGGCTGGCACTGAAATGTAACCCCGAGCCACACTTGGGAATACCGCTAGGAAGGTTAAAGGGCCCTTGACAATGCAGTGCACTGGGGCCCTGCCTACACAATCACCCATGAGAAGGATAAAAATGCAAATTATCGATAAGGCTATATTTATTGGTTCAGCAGTGCAAGCCTAGTGACAGCTTCCTAGTTCAGCAGCTGGGTCCGATGAACACACACACGAACGGGAGTCAGACTCGACTGTCCTGTGTGTGCCTGTTCCTGTGGAGGCGGACAGGCATTCCTGCAGTTGTGGGCTCCCCCTCCATGGCCCAAGTGGCCTGACAGCAGCACAGGGCCAACAGGCGCTTGCCACCTGCTAAGTTTGGTGGTGGGACTAATGCTTGGCTAGGGCTTGGGCTGGGTTGCTGGGCAGGTGGGGCCACCCGGGTAACTGCCCAGCATGCTCATTCAGTAAGATGGCCCTGCCAAGGAGCCTTGTTCAAGGCAAAGATGGAATGTACAAGCCCTCAGATGATGACCCCCCCCCAAAAAAAAGTGCTGGACAGCAGGGGTGGCAGAGATCTCGATGACTAACACCCCTGGATAGATGTCTCAAAGCAAGGGGTACAAACTACTAGAAAAGCCGGTTCTAAAGCTGCGGCTGTGGTGTATCCTCACACACACTGTGCAGTCCTGTGTAGCAAGGGATAGAAGTGGGTAGGTATACGCGTTCCAGGGTCCCGCCCCTTTTTCAACGTCATACCACTGCAGGGGCAGATCAGGCTGATATACTATACTATATACTATATATCAGGGAAAAAAAGTAAAAAGGGTTTGTTTTAATCGGCTAGGAATCGGATATAACAGCTGCATTGGCCAGTTTATTAGCGGCTAATCGTAACAGCTAATGGGCAAAAATAAAAAATATAACCAAATAATTGAAAATTAAAAATAAAAATAAAAGTCCTGAGAGAGAAAAAAAAAATGTGCTAAAAACATCCATGTAAAAATAAACAAACGAGGCCACCACCAGCCAACTCAAAGAGGAATACCAAAACAATTACTGGATGATCATACAGAGAGAAAATTGTTTCATTTAAAAATATTGTTACTAAACATTTTAGTTTATGGAAAGTGGGTGCACTAGGAAATCACAAAACAATAAATGAAAAAAAAAAAAAAAAAAACTCTGCAGCAATCTAGACACTAATTATAAAATTAATAACTTTAAATTTACATCAGAAGTATCCAATGGCACAAAGACCCTTACCATAAAATAAAACCAATTAAATGTCATCAAATTCCTATCACTAACATCAAATAAGGGACAACCACCCATAATATATTGAGTTATTATGATAGACTCAATTAACTAAAAAATATACATACAGATAATGACAAATGAAACTGTAAGCTGAGGGCTTAATATAGAATAGTATGAATTTCGAACTCTTCATTAAGCCCTTTGGGAGCCAAGGCATTAAACCATTAAAACTTCCAGCAAATGGGATATCGCTGGGTATTTGTTCAATACCCAGACGCAGAAACCATCTGTTGACCGACCATGATGGAGAGTGAAGTGTCTGGGGACACTATGTTCCGCATCTCCATCGTCAATCAGTCACCGGTGGTCCTCAAATCTGGCCCTCACTGTGAGGATGGTACAACCCATGTAAAGGGTCATCATGTGCAGGCTTCTACATTCCATCTTTGCCTTGAAGCAGGTTCCTCGGTGCGGGGATATTCAAATCCCACACTGGCCATCAGACGGCCTTTATGCATCCTGCTTCGTCTCACCATCACCCAGCCTGCTGTCTCCCCCTGATCTGTACTGTGACAGTCTGTCAATTCCCTCTCACCTCCTCCACTGTGATCCAAGACATCCATCTAAGTTTTAGCTAATGCTTAATAAATAAACTTTTACAATTCATGGTCCAGCGCCTTAGTCACTTGTTTGCAATTCTCTGTGGATCTTCCCCCAATCTTTTATATCAAGAGCTGCAGATCATATACTGGAACTTGTGTTTTCCATTTTTAAGAAACTCCATGACAGTTGGTAATCCTCTGGAACCTTTTTACTGCTGTTTCAAGAGTTGGCAATTGTTCTTACCTCGCAAACTTTACGCTTAAACAATAGTGTTGAGTTAGTGTTGAGTTGCTTTTTGTACTTTTTTTAAACTGCTCAATTGTCAAAAACACCTGAAGAGTACAAGTGATATCTAACAGTGAAGAAAAAACCATGCATAGTTACAAACGGATACTACAGCATATTGACTCTGATGCGTTTTGACCATAAAGCAGGGGTAGTGGTCTTGTTCAGGGGAGATTTTTACATCTGCAGAGTATACAAATGTTATAAGCAATATATATATATATATATGCATTTCTATGTTTGGTTTCAGTTTGGTTTCAGTGCGCGCCTACGGCGCACACTGAAAAAGAAAGAGATGTGAAAGAAATATTAGGACATTCTATTAAAAGCTAGAGTAAAAAAGACCCAGCCAAAAAATATACTTAGTAGTATCCAAAAGGAAGAAAGACATTTTCTACCAAGAGCTTTATATGAAAATCATCAAACATATTAGATGGCACCTCTGGGCCTTTCCATCTACACAATTTAAATAATAAGATACTTATGAAAAAAAGCTTTTTCACTATGATAAAAATTGGGGTGCTCTACCCAACTACTAAATAAGTTACCTCACAAGGAAGTGTCAAGGTTGTGGGTGTGTTTCTTGTGGAATTTGGGCCAGCCTTAAGTGTGATCACTCGTAAGCCACTTCTCACTTACAGATGCCTTACAAGCCTTGTGGACTTTCTGGTGAATATACCTGATCAACATCTCTGGTTATAAAACTCTTCTTTTTATCCATTAGCGGAAAATATAATTATCCTTTTCTGAAATCGAACATAGAAATGCATATATATACTGTATATATATATATATATATATATATATATATATATATATATATATGTATATATATATATATATATTGCTTATAATGTTTGTATACTCTGCAGATATAAAAATACCACCCTGAAGAAGACCACTACCCCTGCTTTATGGTCGAAACGTGTTGGGGTCAATATGCTGTAGTATCCATTTGTAACTATGCATGGTTTTTTCTCCACTGTTGGATATCATTTTATCAATATTTTTGGTAACCAGAGCTCATACTTTTATTCTTTGAAAACCTATTTCATAACAGAATTGTAAAATAAAAGAATATTTTGTACTTTTATAAATACTTGTCCTTTGGAATAAATTGCTGCTACAAGAAAAAAAAAAACACTGGGGAAATTTTCTCTGGTCTTTCTTTAGCAACATTTTAACTATCCCCTAAAGTGAATCTAACACTAATCAAACCCCCAAACTAAGCTCTAATATTTAGCATTTTCCCGCTACAAATTCACATCCTGTGCTGTTGTAGCCTAGTGTGTGGCTAGCAAACAGTCTCATGTCAAAATCATTCAGCACCAAAATTCTAGAAGAAAGCTTCTTTTAATTCTTAGTCTTAAAGAATGAATTCTAAAGTCCACACCCAGAAAGTGAATATGAAAGGTGGCACCACCCCAGCCTTAGTCATAGTAAGCACTTTGAGAGGAGGGAAAGTTATGCACAGGAAGTGGGCAGAGCTTTATGTCAAAGATTAGACTAGAAAAAATGAGGGCTGCTGGGGAGAATAAAAAGAAAAGGGGACGAATGGCCTCTTTTATTTATGGGGAAGTGGCAGGTGAGGATAGCTTAGAGTAAGGAATAGGCTGAGTTGGTTGTCAGGCAGTTTAGAGCCTGTCAGATGTAATGTAAGCTGATTGGCTATGGGGTGATAGCTAGTTTACCCGAGTATCCAGGGAGAATAAGCCCCTTACCTGTTTGAGCCGGTTTTTTCCCGCCTGAAAGGTTTGAAGATGATTGGCCAAAAGAGTTCAAGAGGTCCTATTTAAGGGCCTCCTCACAGATGAGTCGTCACGTCGCCGGTCAAGAGGAGAAGAAAGAAGTCAGCCCAGCGGTTCTCCAGACGGAAGAAGCGGACGGTGCAGCGGCGGTCGAGAAGGGTCATCGTCGGTCGGCAGCGGCTTTCCTCCTTCGTAGCGGTACTAGCCCAGCGTTTTCGGGCGGAAGACGGCGGCTTCCGGAGTGGTTCCTGGCTGAAGACAGAAGAAGAGAAGACAGGCGGTTCCGCTTACCTCAGGAGAGATGAGCCTCATGAGAAGACTGATCGAGCGGGCGGGCGAGGCTGGCGGTGAAGATTGGATCCGGCGGTGTCTCGAGCTGCCGCTCGTCGCGGAATCCGGTGGAGCGGCGGGCGAAGATGGAGCGGGACCGGCATCAAGGGCGGCCGCCGGAAGTGAAGTCGGACGGGGATCGGCTGACGTAACGGTCCCGGACGGAAGAGCGTCATCATTGGCGACGACGGGCGGAGAAGACGTCACGGGAAGCGGTGTGAGCAGGCGCGTCACAACCGGAAGAGCCGGCCAGGGGATCGGGCCGGTGAAGAGGCGGCGCAATCCGCGCCATCGTTTCTCCCCTCCGGTGGAGGTCCGACGCGCCGGGAGGGGCAGCGGAGAATCGCCAAGGAGCGGCCAAGCTAGAAGACCTGCTCCGGGTGACGGAGCGAGGGCCCAGTCGGCGGCGGCAAGATCGGTCGGCGGGACGAGGAGTTCGGAAGGGATCGCGCCGGCGAGATCAGGTGAGGAGATCTTCGTGGATACTGTGCTAGCCCCCTCCCTGGTCACTAGGCCCCCCAGGACACAGCAAATAGGACCGGAACACACCACCAGGGGCGCTGTTGCTCAGGACAGTGCACCCCTGCCTGCCATGTCAGGGTTATTACAGAACTTCCTGAAGGACTTTAAGTCCTTATTGGAAACCAGCACAGATGCTGGGTTGTGTACCCCCGCAACTGTGCTACCATCCCCTGCTGCCATATCTGCCCCCACTGCTACTATATCGGGCGACATGGTGGCTCCTCAGCCTGTTCCTTCACCTAGGGATGTATGGATTCCTCCCATGGGCAATTTGGAGGTTGAACCTCATAGGCCCCAGAGCTTACATTCTGATATGTCGGCTTCTTATCTCCTGGCTCAATCACAGAATCTGCCGGAGACTTCCCTTAGGGAAACTCTCACCTGTGAAATGTCCCCGTTAGGATTCCACTTATCTGAGTCCGTCAAAGAGAGGATCTGGCAGGGACATTTTATAGATATGTTGTCACTGTTGCCTTCAGCTAGAGATTTTGTTGCTAGGGGTGATAAGAAGGACGATGATGAGCGGAGGCGCCCTATTTCCAAATCTTTCAACAACTGGTTGCAGGGCTTTTTTATTTTTTCATCGGTTATGTGTGAACGTTTCCCTGCTAAAAGCATCGGGCTATTTCAACATGCCGATATTATACTGGAAGCGTACAAAAATTTTGGTGGGACCTCCTGGTTTCAGTACGATGTGGCTTTTCGCCAAAAGCTGGCGGTGCAGCCTGCTATGAAATGGGGAGTAAAGGATGTCAGCCTTTGGCTGGACCTTTTTCTCCCACAAAGGTCAATGTTTCCCAGGCAGCCCTTTCCGAGCCAGCAGCCCCAAGTCTCCTCCTCGGGTTTTCAATTTAGAAAAGGAGTGTGCTTTAACTTCAATGAATCCGTCTGTAAGTGGCCGGGTTCATGCAAGTACAGGCACGAATGCGCCTTTTGCTCTGGGGCCCACCCCATTGCAAAGTGCTTCAAGAGGCAAGGGGGTCAGGCCACGGGTGTTCTGCAAAAAGGCGGTAACCCCAGTGAGCCTCACCGCCATGCTCCCGTGGCTTCAGCGTTACCCAGACAGGGCGAAAGCCACCCTCCTAACTGAGGGTTTTACGGATGGTTTCCCCCTGCCCAAATTTTATGGTCAGGGTTGTAGGTTGGTGGAGAATCTTAGGTCTGTTGAGGGTTTGGAATCAGTCGTGGCGGAAAAGGTGAGTAAAGAAATTGAATTGGGTAGATTCGCCGGCCCTTTCTCGGTCCCCCCCTTTAGGAATTTTAGGATCTCCCCTTTGGGCATTGTCCAAAAGAAGGAGCCTAATACTTACAGGCTTATTCATCATTTGTCGTTTCCTTTCGGGGATTCTTTAAATGA
This sequence comes from Pelophylax lessonae, assembly GCF_965119305.1. Classification (NCBI taxonomy): domain Eukaryota; kingdom Metazoa; phylum Chordata; class Amphibia; order Anura; family Ranidae; genus Pelophylax; species Pelophylax lessonae. The sequence goes on along the minus strand of NC_138778.1, from coordinate 60,865,726 downwards.
TGAGATAAGCGAGGATTTAGCTACGGTCCAATATTCCTCATTTGACGATGCCCTGGTGAAATTAAGGGGTCTAGGGAGGGGGGTTTTGATGGCCAAGGCAGACATTAAATCGGCTTTTCGGCTGCTGCCGGTACACCCGGACGCATTTAATTCCCTTGGGTTTTTCTTTTCGGGCAACTTTTATTTTGACAGATGTCTCCCTATGGGATGTTCACTGTCATGTTTTTATTTCGAATGTTTCGCAACTTTTTTGGAATGGGTCGTTTCGACATTTTGTGATTCGACCGACATCGTCCACTATTTGGACGATTTTTTGTTCTTGGGACGGGCGGGATCCACAGACTGCTTGCGCTTACTGAATGGTTTTGTCCAGTTGTGCGAGCTTTTTGGGATCCCGTTGGCTCATGAGAAAACGGCTTTGCCGTCTACCTGCATTCAATTTTTAGGTATCACCATCGACTCCGAGGTGATGGAGTTTAGGCTCCCGCAAGAGAAAGTGTCTAAACTCAAGCTTTGTCTATTGTCTTTGATCCGGAGGCGTAAGGTTCGTCTTAAGGAGATGCAGTCCTTGCTTGGTTTGCTGGCATTTGCTTCCAGGGTCATTCCCCTGGGTAAGCTATTTTCCAGGAAACTGTATGCGACGATTGCGGGTCTCAAGTCGCCCAATTCTCATGTGAGGTTAACTCAGGAGGTCAGGGAGGATATGTTGGTGTGGTTCCAGTTTTTGACGGATTTTAATGGCAAAAGTGTTTGGCAGGAGGAATTTATCCTGGACAAGGACTTTTGTCTTTTCACTGATTCAGCGGGTTCGGTTGGCTTCGCCGCCATTTGGCGCACACATTGGTGCGCCGATCGCTGGTGTCAGAGATGGGTTCAGTTGGGTTTCACACGCAACAGCGTTCTTCTGGAGCTCTTTCCCATTGTGGTGGCCCTGGAGGTTTGGGGCCATCACTTTTGGAACAGGAGATTGATGGTTAGGACCGATAACAGGGGGGTGATGTTTGCTATCAATTGTTTGTCTTCAAAATCCCCTCCTGTTATAGCATTATTGCGTTACCTTGTGTCTAAATGCTTGTCCTTTAATATTTGGATTAAGGCGACTTTCGTCCCGGGCAAAGATAATGGTTTGGCGGATGCTTTGTCTCGCTTACAGATGGAGCGCTTTTTTACGCTGTTTCCGGAAGCGGACGAGCTGAGCTGTCATTGCCCGAGCCACTTATGGTACATAGTTTAGACTTGGTAGCAAGGAATGTATTGCGTTCTTTGGCTCCGTCGACCATGGCAGGATACCAATCTGCATGGTCTCTATGGGTGTCGCATCTTCAGTCATCGGGTGTATCCCCGGATAGTTTTTCGGAACATTTGGTACTGTCATTTTTAAATTCATTATTCCATAAAGGGTATGCGTGGTCTCACGTGAACAAAATTTTGGCCGGTGTATCGTTTTTCGTTAAGTTAAGGAATTTCCCTTCATGCATTTCCTTTTTTAAGGTACGTCAAGCCCTGAAGGGATATCGGAAAGCGACTTTTTTGCCTGATTCTAGGAAGCCCGTCACTGTCTCACTTTTGGTGAGTTTGTGTTCAATTACGTCGTCCGTTTGCTTTTCTTATTATGAGTCGGTCCTTTTTCAGGCGGCTTTTTCGTTGATGTTTTTTGCGGCACTGAGAATTTCTGAGCTAGTGCCGACAAATAGGACGCTTAGCTCCGGTCTTTTTATCTCAGATGCAATTTTATCTGACATGACCTGTAGCATTTTGATACGTTTCTCTAAGACGGATCAGTTGGGTGTTGGGAAGCGTGTTGAATTGCACAGGTTTCGCAACTCATCAGTATGTCCGGTGCGTTTACTGAATACATTTTTGGCTATTAGAGCGGCCGGTTCCGTATTCTTGTTCAATCACCAGGATGGTAGGCCATTGACTGGCTATCAATTTAATGCAGTTTTTAGGAAGTGTCTCGTTCAGTTGGGGCTGGATAAGGAAAGGTTGACTTCCCATTCCTTTCGTATCGGTGCCGCTACTGAAGCTGCGAGATTGGGTCTTGATGATCAATTTGTTAAGAAGTTGGGTAGATGGAAGTCGGATGTTTTTCAATCTTATATCCGCCCTGACACTGTTTGTTAAAATTTTCAGGACGATGTCTGACCATATGGATCATCGGACACTCTTTCGTGCACTGGGCTCGTGCACGAGCCAGAAGACGTTCTTATGGTGAAAACCTTGGCTTAGATCCCAATTATTATAGGATTCAGTGGTTTAGCAAGAGAGGAATGCTGTGGTCGGAATTTCGTCCCGAAATTTTTAGACTTCTGCAGTTTCGTTCCCCCCCCCCCCGGATATACTGGTAGTGCACCTTGGGGGGAATGATGTAGGTAGAGCTAGAACTTTGGATCTGATTTTTGCAATCCGGGATGACCTACAATTGTTAAAGTTGTCGTTTCCTTTTATGACCGTGGTTTTTTCGGAGGCATCCCGAGACTCGCTTGGTTCAAGCATTGTTACTTGAGACCATTCGAAAAAATTCGTAAGCGCGTCAACAGGGCTCTAGAAAAGCTGCTGCGCATCGTCAGTATTTTATCTTTCAGGCATAGGGAGTTAGAGGGTGGTACTAGTGGACTGTACAGGTTTGATGACACCCACTTATCAGACATTGGCCTTGATACTTTTAATGCCAACCTGGGTACTTGCATAGAAGAGGCCGCGTGTTGGGGGTGTGCCAGGCGGGTGTGAGCCGCCTGCCTTTTGGATGTTTCGATATATTTATTTGTTAATGGCAACCTGGGTCATTGGGACTGGGTTGTTTTCTATACTGCTGTTTTATTCAAGTTTAAAAAGATTTATCGATCTTTAATGTGTGAAATAATAAATGGCCGCGGCCTCTTTATTCCAAAATTAAGTCTGAAGGTGTCTTATTTAATATTTTAAGATAAGGTTAAGGAAATCCTGCCCCATAAAAAGAAAAGGGGACGAATGGCCTCTTTTATTTATGGGGAAGTGGGAGGTGAGGATAGCTTAGAGTAAGGAATAGGCTGAGTTGGTTGTCAGGCAGTTTAGAGCCTGTCAGATGTAATGTAAGCTGATTGGCTATGGGGTGATAGCTAGTTTACCCGAGTATCCAGGGAGAATAAGCCCCTTACCTGTTTGAGCCGGTTTTTTCCTGCCTGAAAGGTTTGAAGATGATTGGCCAAAAGAGTTCAAGAGGTCCTATTTAAGGGCCTCCTCACAGATGAGTCGTCACGTCGCCGGTCAAGAGGAGAAGAAAGAAGTCAGCCCAGCGGTTCCCCTCCCACCCCCCCCCTTTTTGTTTGTCGCGGTCAGTTTGTTATTTTAGGGTCACCTTCGGTCACAGCGAAGGGGGACGTTATTGCTTTATTTGAGTTGGATGTTTCGATATATTTATTTGTTAATGGCAACCTGGGTCGTTGGGACCGGGTTGTTTTCTATACTGCTGTTTTATTCAAGTTTAAAAAGATTTATCGATCTTTAATGTGTGAAATAATAAACGGCCGCGGCCTCTTTATTCCAAAATTAAGTCTGAAGGTGTCTTATTTAATATTTTAAGATAAGGTTAAGGAAATCCTGCCTACTGCCCCATGCTAAGTTCTGCCTGCAGCTTCATAAGCATCAGCCTGCTGATCTAGTTTTGGGAACTTTGCAGAGGGTATGCTATGTAATGAGTTGATGTGATCAGAGCTCACTTTCTTAACTCTTACTTCCTTAAAAAAATGTGCTATGCTAGGTACTACTCACAGGTCCTCTCAGGTCCTACAGTGGGAAACCTCTTCTTCCCTGGAGCACTTTTCCTGGCAATGGATTCTGCTCTGCTTTTAGGGTTATACACTCTTCTGGATACTCCACTTGCTCAAACTGTAGGGGCAGCAGCAGAGACTCAACTGTCCCTCTGCAAAATGTGGTCCTATCCCTATCAAAAACCTCCCACTACAGGTCCCTGATATTATGTACTTGCCAAAGCATTTGACCTGTTCGAGTGATGACATCACTCCTCTGGTGCAGCAAAGGCCGCCTCCACCCACCTGCCTATATTTCCCCCAAGCTTAAAGATTGTAATCCTTGGCATTTACACAACATAACATGTTAGGTAGCACGCTTAAAAAATAATCTTTTCATTATATTTTTTTACCAGGACTTGTAAGCATGGCCATGCACAGATGGAATCTTGGCCGGTTCAGCAGGAACCGGCCAAGATTTGAACCATGTATGGGCAGGCTGAATGTACCAAGTTGACTGATCAATTTGAGTACATCCAGCCTGCCGGATTTTACTTGTGATTATCGCTAGCGGCTGCTATAGACGCTAGCAATAACTATTGTCTTCTCACAGTGGGGACGGTAGAATCCCACTGGCAATGCCAATCAACCGACACTGGCCAATCCTCAATCCACCGGTGAAGATGAACTATGCCACGGGAATTTAGACCTCTTAAACAATGACTCCGGTATCAGCCGAGGTGTCCACACAGCAAGCCACAATCACATTAGCACATGAAAGAAAAACTCTGTAGTGCATAAATCCTTTAAAAATGTATTAAATCACAGATTGTGCACTTACCTGTGAATGAATATACATAGAGCTCAAATGGTGCATCCTGCTCTGGACTGCTATGTGTAATAACATCACTGCCTGGATTCCACCCCACTGCTTTGCACACTTGCATCTTTAGGAGAATGCAGAGCTGTATTTTTGTTTGCTATATAAATTTAGCTCATCTCACTGTAACCAGTGTGGCTGTAATTGTTGGGTAAATTTAGTTGTGCTCACTGTAATCAGTGCAGCTGAATATGATTAGTTAGGTCTGCTCAGTGTCTCAGCTACTGCTGGTTTGCATGTTTCCTCTGCTTTCCAGAGAGATGGAGAACTCTCTGGAACATAGTTGTAGAGTAATGCAAATAGCAGCATGAATATTTATACAGGCATTGTCAATCCCTAGGAGGGAAGTCCAGCCTGGAGGGCTTGCTGTCCTCCAGGGCAGCGCTGCCATGTGCTTGCTGTTCATGAGGCCTCAGGTGGGTGACCTGAGGGCCTGGATGCTGCAGCTAAAGATAGCTGACCGAGGGTATGTCTTATAAAGATCTAGTCTGAATTCACAGGAGAAAGGTGTCACATGGATGTTGGAAGGCGGAAACCAACTTTCCCTGGAAATTTGTGAGTACAGACTGTAAGAGAGATCTTAGAGACTTTTGGGCTGCTGCCACCTCTCTTGTGCCAGAGAGTCAGCTGTGTGTTTGACCAGTGGGGACAGCGGCTGGTGTCCTGAAGAACTTAGTCTGTCTAGTTCTTTGTGAAGGAACTTTGCTCTGCTTTCTCTAAAGAAAGAAGCTTTTTTGCTTTAACTGGTTCTACTACAGAAGAGCTCAATCTATCTAAGTCTGTGTGAAGGGACTCTGCTCTTGTTGCTCTAAAGCAGGGGTCTCTAAACTTTTCAAACAAAAAGCCAGTTTACTGTCCTTCAGACTTCAGGAGGGCCAGATTGTGGGCAACGGGGTTAGAAAATGTCCCAGGCCTAGCACCAGTTAGAATAAATATGGCCTCAGGGTTGGTGGTCAGTAGGAGAAGGAGTAATGCCCCATATTAGTAGGAAGAATAGTATCCCATCATTGGTATCAATGGAAGAAATAGTGACCCATTGTTAGTGTCAGTGTGAGGAATAGTCCTTTATATCATTTGGAGTAATAGTGCCCCAAAAGCCAGATAAAGGCTAGCAAAGGACCACATCTGGCCTTCAGGCCACAATTTGGAGACCCCTATTTGAAAGAAAGAAGCTTTTACCATTTTAACTGCTTCTACTACAAAGCCAAGTCCACAGTTTGCTATTGCAAGGAGTTCTGCTTCAGCTTTTCAGAGTTTATTGTCCTTAACCTGTACATAGTTATTTTTTTTGGAGTATCCCACTCAATTCCCTCAGCCCTATCCAAGTTCTCCAAAAACACCAAAAAGAAGAACTCCCCCTAGACTGGTTATCGAGGGAAAGAGTGACTGTAATTGTGTGCCTGGCTGCAGGGCAATCAATTGGTAAAGAACCTAAGAAATTTCCAGGGACTTCTTTGGGGGTAGCGCTACAAAGGTATAATCCTTCATGGTAACTAGGGATGAATCGAACTTTTGAAAAGTTTGGTTCGACCAGAACACCCGAATTTCAGGAAAGTTCGGTTCGGATTCCAGAACCCCATTGAAATCAATGGGACCCGAACTACCTGGAATCAAAAAACACCATTTTGAAGCCCTAAAACCCAATAAATGCCCCTAAAAAGTGCCTAGGGTTCTGGGTCATGCCCCATTAACTATTAATCACACAAAAAAAGTTCTTAAAAATTGTCATTTTTGAAAAAAAAGCCAATTATTGAAAAAAAAAAAAAGAGAGATTTTTTGATTTTGACTTTGGATTTAGTGTCTGGGGGGGGGGGGGGGTCAAGTGTACATGTGAAGTTTCAGCTCTGTAGCATGTCCAGAATAGGGTTGAGCGAACACGGACTGTATTATTCGTGTTCGTACCGAATAATTGAATTTTTGTTACCCGAACACGGACCCGAAAACTTTACTGTCTATTCGGGTAAAAATCCGTGTTCGGTCGTTTTATTTCCGGGTTTTTCATGCTTTGGCACGCTTTTCATGGCAGGCTTTCAACAGCAAATTAACTAGCGTTTAACTGGTGTGCCTAAGCCATCCCAGCCATGCCTACAAATGTATCAGTAGCTGTGATTGGCCGTCTGAAGCATGTGACCAAGTCTTTATAAGTTTGAGGCAGCGCCGCTGCGGCGTCATTCTGCTGTTTAGTTCAGGGAGAGAGCACACATCAACGTGCTGGTTGCTGATTAGGGACAGACAGGAAAAAAAAAACATTTGTGTCCGGATAGAATTGAGGGACAGGTCGGAGTGTGTTAGGCAGGGCGAGTTGTAGGCATTTTAGGGAGAGAGTCTGCTGATTTTTAGGGTCAGTGTGTTCTACAAACTACAATCGATATTGCTGTGTGGGGTGGGGTTTGCAGTAACCGATCTACGATCTTAGCAATCCTTTTAGGGACAGAGTCTGCTGATTTTTAGGGTCAGACAGTGTGTTCTACAAACTACAATCAATATTGCTGTGTGGGGTGGGGTTTGCAGTGACCGATCTACGATCTTAGCTATCCTTTTAGGGACAGAGTTTGCTGATTTTTAGGGTCAGACAGTGCGTTCTACAAACTACAATCGATATTGCTGTGTGGAGGGGGGTTTGCAGTCACCCGATCTACGATCTTATCAATCCTTTTAGGGACAGAGTCTGCTGATTTTTAGGGTCAGTGTGTTCTACAAACTACAATCGATATTGCTGTGTGGTGTGGGATAGGAGATAGGCAGGTGTCAGTGGTCCACATCCATTTTGCTGTGTGTGGGCTGCAGTGAACACAATCTTTTTGGGGTGCAGTGAACACAATCTTTTTGGGGTGCAGTGAACACAATCTTTTTGGGTGCAGTGAACACAATCTTTTTGGGGTGCAGTGAACACAATCTTTTTTGCCCACTGAGGAGGAGGGAGAAAAGTATTTTTCTATCAGGCACTGTGTGCAGCATTTTTCCTTCAGCTGTGCTGAGTGACTGATCATACACTGCTGTGTTCAGTTCACATGTGCTAATATTGAGTGGTTTCAGAAATCATACACTTTTTTTCTATTCCACTATTCAATATACAACCTTGGGTTAAAAAAAAAATTAAATTGTGGCCTGCAGCAGAGCTGAATGATATTTGGGGTTTTTGGGGTTCATCTCATACTTCTGAAGATTTGAGGGTGCTGCCTGTTCCATACTCCTCCTACTCCTCATGCAGCCTTTTAGGGGTACAAACAATAGTAATTGGGGCCTAGTGTGGTTTTGTACGTGTGAGATACATACACTTTTTTTGATCATATTTCCTATTCCGCTATTCAATAAAAACCTTTGGGGATCAATTAAATTGCGGGATAGTTTGTGTTGGTATGTGTGAGATCCACCTTTCCAAGTTTTTGGGGTTCATCTCATACTTCTGAAGATTTGAGGGTGCTGCCTGTTCCATACTCCTCCTACTCCTCATTCAGCCTTTTAGGGGTACAAACAATAGTAATTGGGGCCTAGTGTGCTTCTGTACGTGTGAGATACATACACTTTTTTTGATCATATTTCCTATTCCGCTATTCCATAAAAACCTTTGGGGATCAATTAAATTGTGGGATAGTTTGTGTTGGTACGTGTGAGATCCACCTTTCCAAGTTTTTGGGGTTCATCTCATACTTCTGAAGATTTGAGGGTGCTGCCTGTTCCATACTCCTCCTACTCCTCATTCAGCCTTTTAGGGGTACAAACAATAGTAATTGGGGCCTAGTGTGCTTCTGTACGTGTGAGATACATACACTTTTTTTGATCATATTTCCTATTCCGCTATTCAATAAAAACCTTTGGGGATCAATTAAATTGTGGGATGGTTTGTGTTGGTACGTGTGAGATCCACCTTTCCAAGTTTTTGGGGTTCATCTCATACTTCTGAAGATTTGAGGGTGCTGCCTGTTCCAAACTCCTCCTACTCCTCATCCTGCCTTTAGGGGTACAAACAATAGTAATTGGGGCCTAGTGTGCTTCTGTACGTGTGAGATACATACACTTTTTTTGATCATATTTCCTATTCCGCTATTCAATAAAAACCTTTGGGGATCAATTAAATTGTGGGATAGTTTGTGTTGGTACGTGTGAGATCCACCTTTCCAAGTTTTTGGGGTTCATCTCATACTTCTGAATATTTAAGGGTGCTGCCTGTTCCATACTCCTCCTACTCCTCATTCAGCCTTTTAGGGGTACAAACAATAGTAATTGGGGCCTAGTGTGCTTCTGTACGTGTGAGATACATACACTTTTTTTGATCATATTTCCTATTCCGCTATTCAATAAAAACCTTTGGGGATCAATTAAATTGCGGGATAGTTTGTGTTGGTACGTGTGAGATCCACCTTTACAAGTTTTTGGGGTTCATCTCATACTTCTGAAGATTTGAGGGTGCTGCCTGTTCCATACTCCTCCTACTCCTCATTCAGCCTTTTAGGGGTACAAACAATAGTAATTGGGGCCTAGTGTGCTTCTGTACGTGTGAGATACATACACTTTTTTTGATCATATTTCCTATTCCGCTATTCAATAAAAACCTTTGGGGATCAATTAAATTGCGGGATAGTTTGTGTTGGTACGTGTGAGATCCACCTTTCCAAGTTTTTGGGGTTCATCTCATACTTCTGAAGATTTGAGGGTGCTGCCTGTTCCATACTCCTCCTACTCCTCATTCAGCCTTTTAGGGGTACAAACAATAGTAATTGGGGTCTAGTGTGGTTTTGTACGTGTGAGATACATACACTTTTTTTGATCATATTTCCTATTCCGCTATTCAATAAAAACCTTTGGGGATCAATTAAATTGCGGGATAGTTTGTGTTGGTACGTGTGAGATCCACCTTTCCAAGTTTTTGGGGTTCATCTCATACTTCTGAAGATTTGAGGGTGCTGCCTGTTCCATACTCCTCCTACTCCTCATTCCGCCTTTTAGGGGTACAAACAATAGTAATTGGGGCCTAGTGTGCTTCTGTACGTGTGAGATACATACACTTTTTTTGATCATATTTCCTATTCCGCTATTCAATATACACCCTTTTGGAGTGTAAGAAAATTAAATTACGGCATAGTCTGTATCGGTACGTGTGAGATACACCTTTTAAATTTGTTTGGCGCATCTCCTTCCACCGCCAAGGATTGCAGGGCGCTTCAGTTTGCCTCCTGTTCCCAACTCCTCCTACTCCTCTTCCTCATCCTCCCTTTAGGGTACAAAAAAATTTAATCGGGGCCTAGTCTGTGTTTGTACGTGTGAGATACACCGTTTTTTTTATCCTTTTTCCTATTCCGCTATTCAATATACACCCTTTTGGGGTAAAAAACATTAAATTGCGGCATAGTTTGCATATTTGACTGTCAGATACACCCGTGCGATACTGTTGTTGTTTTGTTCCGCTATTCAATAAACATCTTTCTAGGGCAAGATCATAAATTACAGAAATATGAGGAGACCGTCAAATAGGGGCCGTGGCCTGGGTCGTGGTGCTGCTGGTAGAGCTCCTGTTGCAAGGAGAGGATGTGGTCGATCTGTGCCAGCTACACGCACAAGTGAAACACCTTCCTCAAGTGTTAGTAGGCGACAGAACCTGCATCAGTATTTGGTAGGGCATCATACGCCTCTAGAAGTGATGAGGCCAGAACACAGAGAGGCGATAGTAGATTGGTTTGCTGCTGACAGTGCCTCCAGTTCCTTCACATTGTCTCCCACCCAGTCTACTGCAGAAAGGTCACAGTTGGCACCTGCAGCCAATGTCCAACCGTCTTTTACCTCACCCCCTTGCAAATCAGGCAAGCAGTCTGAGCCCCAAGCCATACAGCAGTCTCTTCTTCTTTTTGAGGACTCTGTCAGCAGGGTTTCCCAGGGCCATCCACCTAGCCCTGCCCCAGAAGTGGAAGAGATTGAGTGCAGCGATGCCCAACCACTCATTTCTCAAGATGAGTACATGCAAGGACCATCGCAGCACGTCTCAGATGATGACGAAACGCAGGTGCCAACTGCTGCGGCGTTCAGCATTGTGGAGACCGACAAGGAGGGCAGGGGTGAAGACTGGGTGGAAGATGATGTGGAGGACGATGAGGTCCTCGACCCCACATGGAATGAACGTCATGCAGGTGACCTGAGTAGTTTGGAGGAAGAGGCGGTGGTCGCACAGAGCCACCAGCACAGCAGAAGAGGGAGCAGGGTGCAGAAGCAGAGCGCCCGTGCCCTAGACACTACGCCTGCTACTGCCCAACCCAGCAAGGGAACGAGCACACCAAAGTCAGCTCAAAGGAGTTCTCTAGCGTGGAAGTTCTTTAGAAAATGTGCTGATGACAGGACACAAGTGGTTTGCACCCTGTGCAATCAGAGCCTGAAGCGAGGCATAAACCTTCTCAACCTGAGCACAACCTGCATGATCAGGCATCTAAGTGCAAAGCACGAGCTGCAGTGGAGTAGACACCTTCAAAACCAAGAAACGTCTCTGGCTCATCCTGCTTCCTCTTCTGCTGCAGTCTCGGCCGCTCCAGCCACATCTGTAGTGATACCGGCACCTGCCACCCCGCAAACAGAGGATCTGTCAGCAACACCACCACCTGGGTCACCAACCATCTCCACAATGTCCCGTGGAAGCGTTCAGCTTTCCATCTCCCAAACACTTGAGAGGAAGAGGAAGTACCCCCCTACCCACCCGCGATCCCTGGCCCTGAATGCCAGCATTTCAAAATTCTTGGCCTTTGAAATGCTGTCATTCCGTCTGGTGGAGACGCACAGTTTTAAAAACCTTATGTCGGTGGCTGTCCCACAGTACGTCGTGCCCAGCGGCCACTACTTTTCCAGGCAAGCCATCCCTTCCCTGCACAACCAAGTGGGGGAAAAAATCAGGTGTGCACTGCGCAACGCCATCTCTGGCAAGGTCCACCTAACTACCGATACGTGGACCAGTAAGCACGGTCAGGGGCGTTATAGCTCCCTAACGGCACACTGGGTAAATGCAGTGGCGGATGGGCCTGAGGCAGATAGCAATTTGGCGCATGTCCTTCCACCACCGAGTATTGCAGGGCGCTTCAGTTTGCCTCCTGTTCCTAACTCCTCCTACTCCGCTTCCTCATCCTCTACCGCCTCCTCATCCGGACAGCGTAACACCTTCACCACCAACTTCAGCACGGCCAGGGGTAAACGACAGCAGGCAGTTTTAAAACTTGCCTACTTGGGGAACAAACCACACACCGCGCAGGAGTTGTGGAGGAGCATGGAACAGCAGACAAATGAGTGGTTGCTGCCAGCGAGCCTCAAGCCCGGCCTGGTGGTGTGCGAAAATGGGCGAAATCTCATAGCAGCTCTGGGCCTAGCCGGTTTGACGCACATCCCTTTCCTGGCGCATGTGCTGAATTTGGTGGTGCAGAGGTTCCTTAAAAACTACCCCGATATGTCAGAGCTGCTGCAGAAAGTGCGGGCCGTCTGTGCGCACTTTCGGCGTTCTCACCCTGCTGCTGCTCGCCTGTCAGCGCTGCAGCGTAACTTCGGCCTTCCCGCTCACCGCCTCATATTTGACGTGCCCACAAGGTGGAACTCCACCTTGCACATGCTGCAAAGACTGTGCGAGCAGCAGCAGGCCATAGTGGAGTTTCAGCTGCAGCACGCACGCTTGAGTCGCTCTGCGGAACAGCACCACTTCACCACCAATAACTGGGCCTCCATGCGAGACCTGTGTGCCTTGTTGCGCTGTTTTGAGTACTCCACCAACATGGCCAGTGCCGATGACGCCGTTCTCAGCTTAACTATCCCACTTCTATGCCTCCTTGAAAAAACAATTCGGGCGATGATGGAAGAGGATGTGGCACAGGATTAGGAGGAGGAGGAGGAGGATGAAGAGGTAACATTTCAAAGGCTTTCAGGGCAGTCATTCGCAAGGGGCTCCGAGGGTGGGTTCCTGCACACACAAACGCCAGGGACACAATTGTCCAGCAGGGGCACAGTTCTGGAGGATGAGGAGGATGAGGAGGAGGAGCTGGAGGAGGAGATGGAAGCATGTTCACAGCAGGGTGGCACCCAGGCCAGCTCATGGCCATCACTGGTGCGTGGCTGGGGGGATACAGAGGACACGGACGATACACCTCCCACAGAGGACAGCCTTTCGTTACCTCTAGGCAGCCTGGCACACATGAGCGATTACATGCTGCAGTGTCTCCACAACGACCGCCGAGTTGCCCACATACCGCCGAGTTGTGCTGATTACTGGGTGGCCACGCTGCTGGATCCCCGTTACAAGGACAACGTACCATCCTTAATTCACTCACTGGAGCGCGATCGCAAGATGAGCGAGTACAAGCGCACGCTGGTAGACGCGATGCTGCTGGCATTCCCACCTGACAGCGGGGCCACAGTGGAAGCACAAGACAGAGGAGGAGGAGGAGGAGGAAGAGGTCGCCAACGCAACCAGGGCACCGCCAGCACCTCAGAAGGCAGGGTTAGCATGGCCGAAATGTGGAAAAGCTTTGTCAGCACGCCACAACAAACAGCAGCACCAGCAGCTCATATGGAACGTCTTAGCAGGAGGCAGCATTTCACCAACATGGTGGAGCAGTATGTGTGCACACGCCTAGACGTACTGAATGAGGGGTCTGCCCCCTTCAACTTCTGGGTCTCCAAGTTGGGCACATGGCCTGAGATTGCCCTTTACGCCTTGGAGGTGCTGGCGTGCCCTGCAGCCAGTGTATTATCTGAACGGGTATTTAGCACGGCTGGGGGCGTTATCACAGACAAGCGCAGCCGCCTGTCCAGAGACAATGTGGACAAGCTCACGTTCATTAAAATGAACCAGGCATGAATCCCACGGGACTTTTCCGTACCTTGTGCAGAATAGCGATGGATACCGACCTTACCCAGCCATTGTTCCATTTTTGCTCTTTCTCACTCTTTTGGGGTGTACCCTCATTTAAAATTTGTGAAAAGAAGCAGTGTTGGCTACCTCGTCCTCCTCAGGGCCAGATTAACGTAGGGGCTATTGGAGCTGCAGCTCCAGGCCCCTAGCTTTATATAGGCCCCAGGTTGGCCATATTCACTGTTACCGCTCTTCTGTCACTTGTAAACACAGAAGTCTGGCTTCTATGCTCGCTTCCCCAGGCAGCTCCCTCAGAACCTCCCCACACAGCACAAAGGCCGGACAAGGAGGGACAGTTGCCGATGCATGGATGTGTTTATGTGCTTCAGAGACAGCATCCCATGTGGAATTAGGCATGCATGGCTGCACCCTTCCTCCTCTGGGTGCATGCCAAGGCACGGCCCTTAAGGCCCTTCAAAATCCTCAGCACCAAGCCCATGATGCTCTTAATCCGGCCCTGGTCCTCCTCCACCGCCACTTCCACCTACACCGCCCATAGGTGTGCGCAGCCTATTGCATTAGGGTGTACACCCCAAAGTTTAAATACACATGCATGTGTTTGCCTACATGTACATGGCCCCGATACATTACTCTCCCTGCTGGCAAAGTGAAATAGAGCAGAGCAGGTCCGAGGGAGATCTTTCCCATCTCCTCACTGGCAAACAGAGCGATAATGCTTTGTGCCCTAGGTGATTAGGGTGTGCCCAGGCACACCCGGCACACCCTGTGCGCACGCCTATGACACCGCCACATCCACCACCACCTCAACCTCCCTCCTACTCCATATGGGCCTCATCCTTCAGAGATGAAGAACATTGTTTTATTTTTCTGTTTTTTTGTTGTTGTTTTAAGTTATTTCCCTATCCACATTTGTTTGCAGAGCACTTGCCATGCTCTTAACTATGTTTTGCTGCCATTTGCAGCACTCTAGCCCTTTCCATTGGTGTTTTAGAGCCATTTTAGTGCCTGAAAGTTCGGGTCCCCATTGACTTCAATGGGGTTCGGTGTCTGGGAAAAGTTCGGCAAAAGTCCGGGACACGGACCCGGACTTTTTTTTAAAGTTCGGCCGAACCCGCCGAACACGGACATCCAGGTGTCCGCTCAACTCTAGTCCAGAACCATGAAAAAAAAAAGATAATTTTTCAGGAGAACAGGGATGTGGGACCCTCCTTTAACACCTATATGATCTTTTTTTCTGGTTCTGGACATGCTACAGAGCTGAAACTTCACAGGTACACCTTTTAGACCCCCCAGACACAAAATAACACAACAAAAAGTTCTTAAAAATTGTCATTTTTGATAAAAAAAAGCCAATTATTGAAAAAATAATTTTTTTATTTTTACTTTGGATTTAGTATCTGGTGGGTCTAAAAAGTGTACTTGTGAAGTTTCAGCTCTGTAGCATGTCCAGAACCATATAAAAAAAGATTGTTTGTATTAGAAAACTTTCAGCACAGGAGGTTGGCTTCGCTGCTGTAACACCTTGCCGGTTTAATAGCAGGCATTTTTTTGGGTTCTTTGCAGTCAGGAAAAACATCTGAACTTGTGTATAGTGGTACTGTGCACAAGTTCTGATGTTTTGCCTGCCTCCAAAAACCCCCAAAAAATGCCAGCAAAAACACACCTGGGCATTTTTTTTTTGACGCTAGCGTTTTTTTTGGCATTTTTTTGGGGTTCTTTTGAGGCAGGCAAAACATCTGAACTTGTGTATAGTGGTGTATATACACACATACATATATTTATATACACACCTAGACATATATAGGTGTGATAGTAGCAGAAATATATTACTGTAAATGATTTCATTAGCGCAAGCATATATTTCTGCTACTATCACACCTATATATGTCTAGGTGTGTATATAAATATATGTATGTGTGTATATACACCACTATACACAAGTTCAGATGTTTTGCCTGCCTCAAAAGAACCCCAAAAAATGCCCAAAAAAAACGCTAGCGTCAAAAAAAAAATGCCCAGGTGTGTTTTTGCTGGCATTTTTGGGGGGTTTTTGGAGGCAGGCAAAACATCAGAACTTGTGCACAGTACCACTATACACAAGTTCAGATGTTTTTCCTGACTGCAAAGAACCCAAAAAAATGCCTTCTATTAAACCGGCAAGGTGTTACAGCAGCAAAGCCATACTCCTGTGCTGAAAGTTTTCTAATACAAACAATCTTTTTTTTATGGTTCTGGACATGCTACAGAGCTGAATCTTCACATGTACACTTTTTAGACCCCCCAGATCTGAAATCCAAAGTAAAAATCAAAAAAATCTCTTTTTTTTTCTTTTTTTTTTTTCAATAATTGGCTTCTTTATCAAAAATGACAATTTTTAAGAACTTTTTTTGTGTGATTTTGTGTCTGGGGGGTCTAAAAGGTGTACCTGTGAAGTTTCAGCTCTGTAGCATGTCCAGAACCAGAAAAAAAAGGATTGTTTGTATTAGAAAACTTTCAGCTCAGGGGGTTAGCTTCTCTCCTCGGTTTTCACACCTTGCCATTTCAAAGCAGGCATTTTTTTGGGTTCTTTGCAGTCAGGAAAAACATCTGAACTTGTGTATAGTGGTACTGTGCACAAGTTCTGATGTTTTGCCTGCCTCCAAAAACTCCCAAAAAATGCCAGCAAAAACACACCTGGGCATTTTTTTTTTTGACGCTAGTGTTTTTTTTGGCATTTTTTTGGGGTTCTTTTGAGGCAGGCAAAACATCTGAACTTGTGTATAGTGGTATATATACACACATAATTATATGTATATAGACACCTAGCCATATATAGGTGTGATAGTAGCAGAAATATATTACTGTAAATGATTTCATTAGCGCAAGCATATATTTCTGCTACTGTAACACCTTGCCGGTTTAATAGCAGGCATTTTTTTGGGTTCTTTGCAGTCAGGAAAAACATCTGAACTTGTGTATAGTGGTACTGTGCACAAGTTCAGATGTTTTGCCTGCCTCCAAAACCCCCCAAAAAATGTCAGCAAAAACACACCTGGGCATTTTTTTTTTGACGCTAGCGTTTTTTTGGCATTAGTAGCAGAAATAAATTACTGTAAATGATTTCATTAGCGCAAGCATTTATTTCTGCTACTATCACACCTATATATGTCTAGGGGTATATATGAAGACATATATGTGTATATATACCCCCTATACACATGTTCAGATGTCATGTCTGACATCAAACATGTCCTCAAAAAAGCACTGGCAGTGGTAGCCCCTGCAGCATAAAAAATGCTTGGCTGGTGAGAAGCCATATTCCAGTTCCGAAGCAACTCAGAGAAATGATCATTTCTCTATAGCGGTCACCCTGCTATGGAAGGGTTTTGTCACCCTGCCATAGCAGTCACTGCCAGTTAACCCTACACTACACTACGGTCCCCTTACACTTAACACTTTCCCTACAGAAACTAAATTTTTGAAGCTAACTTAAGTGTAAAGGAGCACTCTAACTACACTAGATATCCCTTTCCTCACACTAATAAATGCTAAATGACACTTTTAAAGTAAAATTAACAGAACTGCTTCCACTCTCTTCCATGTCCAGTATAACAATGCTAGGAATATGGCGGGGGCGATCTTATATACTGGGGGGCGTATTCACTAATGATTGGTTTAGGGACCCCCTAGTCACTCCAATCACATTCCTAGCATTCTCCTGCCCCCTCAATTGGCTTTTGCTAATGGTTCTGGTCCAATCACGGGCTTTTAAAGCCCATTTCCTGAAGCATTGCATTTTGGTCGGTTCTGGTTGCCGAATTCCAAACTTTTTGGGCAAAAAATTCTAAATTCGGCCGAACCTCGAACACCCAATGTTCGGGCCGAACCGATGGTCGACCCGAACCATTCGATCATCCCTAATGGTAACCTAAGATCCATTATCTATCAAATAGAACACTGACTGACCATTCATAACTGCTGTTGTTACCAGGCGAGAAGCAGCCATTTTATTTTAAAGTCACGGGCTAGATAAGGTAGTTTCTGCAGCTTGTTCCACTGCCAGGAGATACTTGAGTTTAAAGGTGTGCAGTGCTGAGGCTTAATCCTTTTTAATCTGCAATTCTTAGTAATGCGGTCCAAGACCTACATTGCCAACATCTTCGATCCATGTTGGGCTCCTCTGGCAAGAATTATTACCATTCAACATCTGATTTCTCGTGATTTCCCGTTAAACAGCCACCTGCCTAATGGAGCCAATTTACAGGACAGACAATGGAGAGGAAACTGCTGTGTCACCAGTTGCCGAAGGCAACACAGTCTCTTGGGCAGCCTTCACTCATGCTCCTTCATCCTCCTGATGATGTTCTATACCATTTAAAAAAAATAACCGAGAATCCATAATTGCCATTTTTTTTCTAAATTAATCTTATAGTGCCTTCTTCAGGGATCCTGTTTGAAACCCAAAGATAAACTTGTCATGCATATATTGATCAGGATTCACTGCTGCACAGCCAGCTCTGTCTTTATTCTCCAAATGGTTTTATGTATCTGCATGGCCACTGCAAATTGTGGGAGAATCTGGTCATCTTGGCTCAGAGTAAAAAATTTATTTTTGAGTTTTGCCACAGAGGTAACTTCACCATACAGGCTTTCCAGCCATGCCATCACTGCATCCAAAGTGGCTTATTCCCTTTCAGGCAAAACTAACAGAGCCCTGTGGGCCCCACCCATCAGGGAATTGATGGCCAGGCCAGGAAGGTGTGTAGAAGTTACTTGATACATGCGAGCAGAGATTATCACTTATTTTGCCCAGTGTGTGAAGGGAACTTTTGTGCCATTATATTGTGTAATCAGTAATTATACCACTCCTGTTGGCACTACCATTGCTCTCCCAGATGCCCCTGAAAAATAAAGAGGGTTGTTTTGACATCCTGCTGACTATGCCAAATATGTTGCGGGTGCTGTCAACAAAGTGAGGTGTTACCTGAGAACACAAGGACAATCGATTTTCCAGAAACACTTGATATAATATACCGAGATAGCTTGACCAGTACAAGTTCAACAGATTCAGTATACAGAGATGTTCTTCATTTATAAAGCAATAGTAATTGCCAGAGCCCCCCGCACCCCCCCCCCTCTTCCTCCCCTTTCAACTTTCAGTTTCTCAAAACACTGTGTTTCTCTTGCCATTTCTCACAGATCCCCTTAAAGTTTTAAGTGCACTGGTGAGCCCTACACTAGGAAAATTCTTCTTCCAGGGAACCCTGTACCTGGCAATGCACTTTGCTATACTTTCATGGTTGTAGGCTTCTCTAGGTCCTCCACCTGCTCAGACTGTATGGGTGTGGCAACACCAGAGCTCTTACTGTCCTTCTACAAAATGGGGTTCTCCCCCTACCTACAACTTTCCCCTATATGACCCTGAGATGATGTAGAAAAACTATGTATAGTCATCCTGTGTCCCAAGATTGCCACTACATCACAGTGAAAAGTGATTTAGCAATGGTACAGTCATTGTATCACTTCCTAGTGCAGCTCACCCCAGTACCATCACTCCTCAAGTGCAGTATAGTCTCCCTTTCACCTGCCTATATTTGTACATAACATACTCAAGACTGCCTTGTTCAGAATGCTGTGCATTACATTACATACTCCACATTATTTCACTCTAGATGCTGTGCTCTTTGCTATATATTCTACAGCATTTATCATTACTTTAGTGACATATTGGTAAGCATAAGGTATTGGTATCATATATACTACTGAATTCTACCCCTTTTAATAAACAGGTACACATTTGCTAATAACTAGTAACAAATACATCAAGTATGTGACACATATCAAAGTTTAAAAACTTGTTAACATATTTATACTATATTTTGAAGACTTAGCAACCCTCAAATGCATATAGATAATATGTATAAGTAAACAAGCCAGTAACTTTTCTGCAATGTGACAAATTATGTACTTACAGGCGGCAGTTGTCACAGACTCACAGGTGATTTAACTGCTCACAAAACGACCTACTCCATAATTAACGGTTTTATTCAGGACAGCACTATGCTTAGACAGAGGAAGCCCCATATACAGCTATATTAATTGCCACATTTCTCTAAATAAATAGGCTGAAATGACTTGTTTCGTTTCATATGACATATTAGAGATTGCACATTTATGCTAATTCTGCTTTAATATCTTAACTAAGGAGGTTTTTCCTGGGCAAACTCAGCTCATTACACAAACGACTAAGTTTGTCACAATTAATGGATGTAAATGCATATATTTGCCTTGATCTTAGAGTAATTTGAAGATGAAAATAAACATTATTCCACGCCTAATTCACCTTTTGAATCTAGTGTATAAGGGGAAAATAATGAGGGAAACAGACGAACAGCGCAATCACCTCCAAGACACCATCCTGTCTAAATTTTACTATACGTGTCATGATATTCGTAGCTCGTCAATAAAACTGAGGTTGGTGGTCACACATAGCTATGCACTACATGCTGTTAATATATCTCTTATCTCTGCACAGCAATTTTGTTTATATGCAAATAGGTTATCAGAAACATTGTAACTAATTAATGTAATAAGATATTTGTAACATTTCTGCTGGGATGCAAAGCTTAATTAACCCAGATATGACCTTACCATTTGTTAGGTAAATGAATCAAGTCATCATTGCAGTTAATAAATACAAACTGTTCCTCTGACTATTTTGGTTTTAAAGGAGACACATGATTTTTCTTTACCTACTGTCAACCTCTTTCGACACTAATCTTATGATCTACAGCACAATGCGTCTTGAAAAAAATGCATCTTAAAATATTTATAAAAAATGTGGGGTGAGTCACACGCTGTCTGGGGGAATGTACAAACTAAACAAACCTTTCCCAAATGCTGCATGTACCAGTACTGAAAACCATGCAGTAAAAGGCTGATAAATATGGGGTGGGGGATACTGCGCTTCTGGGAAATGTTAAGACTAGTCAATCAATAAATAAATAAAACTCAGATGTGTAATACAAAAATGTGCATAAGTATAGAAAAGGATCCCCCAAAAAGTGGGGAAAATTAAAATGATATTAGTATGTATAAGATAAATTCAGTGTAGACAATCCATACATAGATAATAAAAATAGGTATTAAAATAGGTAATCAAATCTTCATGAAAAACATTAGGTGTAAAGTAAATTGGTGTAGTTCTTAATTTAAATAGATAATAAAAAATTTTAATAAATCAAGTGACAGGTAAAGTGCTCAGTGCTTTAAACAAACTGTGCATAAGATCACTCAGTCCATTATAAAACGTTACTGGTGACCTAAAAAGATTCACAAAACAAAAAATAAATAGTCCAAATGATGTATCCAAATCAACAAGATATCAAAAGTGGTATTAACCCTCCACCTAACACCATGAACAAATCGTGGGGTGCTTCTTCTCTCTCATGTACCCCTCTGGGTGTGCTAGTCGCTCACCTCAATCTCTCAGAACCTGCGCCTTATCAGAAATCCCAAGGGCTTCTCTCCACTCCTACTCTGTTAATGAGTGACGGTGTTCATCCTGCCTCCTATCCTCTCCCGGTGGCCAGCGAATCTCGAAATTAAAAGGCTCAAGATAGTGCAATATTGTCGTATAAAATCGACTTTATTTCAACAAAGATTAAAAAAACTCACATTTGTTGCTCAAATCGTGCGCATACAGTAAAATAACAGGGAAGATCGCGGTCCTCACTTCCGCGTACATACGTCACTTCCGGTCTAGCGTCCCTACGCGTTACGCCACTTCCACTCATGTGGCTTCTTCAGGGGATTGCTATTGGCCGTGAGTGATGCTCATTTATGTGTCTGGAGCCGGATATGCTTCGTTCGCCATTTTTTCACTTATTGTTTACTTTTTGTAATACCGGAACCGGATGTCCTAGTTCCGCCATATTTTTTCACTTATTGTTTACTTTTTGCAATACCGAAACCGGATGTCCTAGTTCCGCCATATTGGAAAATCTACCTCCCTAGAATACAAGATTCTAAACATCAGCAATTATTGATATATCTTTGGAGTGAACTCATATTTTTTAGCTCAATATTTAAAGTGATTATAGCTAGAATTATATAGATCAGAAATTATTAATCAGATTATATAAATAATACCGAGAGTGTATGGACCGGAAGTGAGGTACACGGTCCTTCTAAATCCTTATCTATACAAACATATAATAAAATCAACATATTATCCAAAAGAGTGAATCATTGCAAGATAAAATGCATTCTAAAATCGACAATTTTCCAAAAAAGATTAAATTCATTCTAAAATCAATATACCATAAATATCCTCATATTGTGCAGGTGATATACTGATGGCGTAAACTAATTATTTAAAAACCGGACCATATGAAAGAAGGAGGGGATATAAGTTTTAGGGAATTATACTTATGCTATTCCTCAGAAAATACTACTCTAAAATCTATGTTTGTATATACGGCCAGTTAATGCTTCAACCGGCTATATCAATGGTTGATTCTTTTTAATTTAAAAGGAGAGAGGGTAGGGTGGTACCATATACCAGCAAAAAGTTACTAAAACCTAATACTTTAAAATTAATTAATATAAGATGAAAATATTATTAAAAAATCGCACTATTTTTATCATTAATCAATGGTGGATTCATTCATGAATATAAATTAATTCTAAAATACAGTTAAAAATCACTGATAAAACAATTTAAATCAAATTCTATATTCAAACCAATCGGGGTAAGTGTATCTAAAGTGTGTATCCAATAAGATTCACGTTGATCTTACTTTGTGGTTCCCTCTCCAGTGTTTCCTATATGGTTCTATTGCCCAGAATCTTAATTTTGAAGGATTTCTGTTGGTATATTTGTCAAAGTGTCTAGACACGCTATGTTTTTCGAAGCCTTTCTCTATATTCTTAATGTGTTCTTTCACTCTGATTCTCAGTAACCTCTATGTTCTCCCGACATATTGGTAGCCACAGTCGCATTCTAGAGCATACACTACTCCTTCAGTGTTACAACATACAAAGTCATTTATTTTATGAATTAAATCGTTTCTTGTAGATTTAAACTCAAAGACTTTCTTTTTGGGGTATTTACTCTTTAAACAAGCGTAGCACTGCTTAAAGGGATAGAAACCCTTTCCAGAAAAGAATGTAAGATTCCTTTTTGGCGGATCTACAACCGTTTTAATGATCATGTTTTTAATTATTGGTGCTTTTTTATAAACAAAGACGGGTTTATCCGGAAGATAGCAGCCAAGGTGTTTGTCAAATTTTAAAATCTCCCAATGTTTTTTAATAATTTTTTCTATTTTTTTGTGTTGCATGTTATAATCCAGTAATATGGGCAGTTTATCTATAATTTTTTTTTTCTGTTTTTTGTTTATTTATTATTAAAGTTTTTCTTTCTAGAGCTCCGACTACCTTTATTTTGTCTGCAATAAAAGTTGGATCATAGCCTTTTTCGACAAATCTATTACCAATCACTCTGGCTTGTTCTTCATAGTCATTATTTCTGGTACAGTTCCTTTTTATTCTAAGTAATTGGCCTTTCGGGATGTTGCATATCCAGTTCGCATGGTGGCAACTATCTGTAGGGAGATAACTATTCTTATCAACTTCTTTAAAATGATTTTTTGTAATTATTCTTTTTTCTTCTGTTTACACCCAAGTGTAAAAGTTGTTCAAGTTCCTTTCTATGTTTAAAGAGGGAATTAGTAGACAGTTTTTCATACGTCACAGTGTCTTCCAGCATTTTTTTCATTATATTCTCATACTGTCCCTTAGTTAAAATAACGATTCCACCTCCCTTATCCGCTGGTCTTATTATAATATTGTTTCTCTTTTGTAAT
This sequence comes from Pelophylax lessonae, assembly GCF_965119305.1. Taxonomy (NCBI): domain Eukaryota; kingdom Metazoa; phylum Chordata; class Amphibia; order Anura; family Ranidae; genus Pelophylax; species Pelophylax lessonae. Next base: position 60,842,437 of record NC_138778.1, on the reverse strand, counting down.
TTCTTTAGTCCACTTTGTAAAGCTCTTGATTCATCATATTTTTTTTATTTTAAGATTTTTAATGTCTTCTAAAACCATATCTTTAAAAACTGTTATATGTCTATTGTCTTTGATTTGAGGATTAAAAACAGATCGATTTCTTAAAGTGCTGTGCTGTATATCGTCCAAATTTGCGGTAGAAGTTGTACTCTTAATAGGGTTACTCAATAAATATTTTTTTACATTTAATTGCCGAATATATTTCTGAATCCCTATGTAGGTTTCAAATTTGTTACAATTCTTTTTAGGGGCGTATTTCATTCCTTTATCCAGGACTTTTAATTCTTCCTGTCCTAATGTTTTTCACTGATATTGAATCCTCCTTGTCCTATCTGTTTCTTTTCCTCTTGTTTTCTCTTTCCTCCTCTACTTCCTCTCTTTTTTCCATGCTTCTTCTTGGATTTCTTGGATTTCACTATAATTAACCATCAGGAAGCTTGCGAATCAGTGAAATGGGCGCTGAGAAAGCACACATCGTTAGTCTGCAAGCAGAGAAAATTTATAATAAGATGCCTAGATTTTTGTCTGGATAAAAATTATTTCTGGTACAACAGAACCTATCACCACCAAAAAATTGGAGTTGCCATGGGTGCAAAATTTGCACCGAGTGTTGCTAATATTTTTATGGCAAGATGGGAAGAAGACAGTGTTTTTAAAGATACTCCAAATTAATTACTTTTATACAGAAGATTTATTGATGATGTGTTTTTAATATGGAATGGCACTTTAGAGACTTTGCAAAACTTTTTAACTAAATTAAATGAGAACGATAAAAATATCAAACTAACATGGGAGATTAGCAATGAACAAGTGACCTATTTAGATCTGGAAATTATACAAGATACAGAAGAAAAAAGAATAATTACAAAAAATCATTTTAAAGAAGTTGATAAGAATAGTTATCTCCCTACAGATAGTTGCCACCATGCGAACTGGATATGCAACATCCCGAAAGGCCAATTACTTAGAATAAAAAGGAACTGTACCAGAAACAATGACTATGAAGAACAAGCCAGAGTGATTGGTAATAGATTTGTCGAAAAAGGCTATGATCCAACCTTTATTGCAGACAAAATAAAGGAAGTCAGAGATCTAGAAAGAAAAACTTTAATAATGAATAAACAAAAACAGAAAAAATAATTTATAGATAAACTGCCCATATTACTGGATTATAACATGCAACACAAAAAAATAGAAAAAATTATTAAAAAACATTGGGAGATTTTAAAATTTGACAAACACCTTGGCTGCTATCTTCCGGATAAACCCGTCTTTGTTTATAAAAAAGCACCAATAATTAAAAACATGATCGTTAAAACGGTTGTAGATCCGCCAAAAAGGAATCTTACATTCTTTTCTGGAAAGGGTTTCTATCCCTGTAAGCGGTGCTACGCTTGTTTAAAGAGTAAATACCCCAAAAAGAAAGTCTTTGAGTTTAAATCTACAAGAAACGATTTAGTTCATAAAATAAAAGACTTTGTATGTTGTAACACTGAAGGAGTAGTGTATGCTCTAGAATGCGACTGTGGCTACCAATATGTCGGGAGAACAAAGAGGTTACTGAGAATCAGGGTGAAAGAACACATTAAGAATATAGAGAAAGGCTTAGAAAAACATAGTGTGTCTAGACACTTTGACAAATATCACAACAGAGATCCTTCAAAATTAAGATTCTAGGCAATAGAACCATATAGGAAACACTGGAGAGGGAACCACAAAGTAAGATCCCTTCGTCAACGTGAATCTTATTGGATACACACTTTAGATACACTTACCCCGAATGGTTTGAATATAGAATTTGATTTAAATTGTTTTATCAGTGATTTTTAACTGTATTTTAGAATTAATTTATATTCATGAATGAATCCACCATTGATTAATGATAAAAATAGTGCGATTTTTTAATAATATTTTAATCTTATATTAATTAATTTTAAAGTATTAGGTTTTAGTAACTTTTTGCTGGTATATGGTACCACCCTACCCTCTCTCCTTTTACATTAAAAAGAATCAACCATTGATATAGCCGATTGAAGCATTAACTGGCCGTATATACAAACATAGATTTTAGAGTGAAGAACTAATTTAAAACCCGCGCTAATGAATGATCTCTTAAACTTAAAGTTTCAAGTGAAAAAGTGTAAATTAAAAACGTGTATATAAGGTGCAGCTGCTGCAACACTAAGAAAAGCTTAGGGAAAATGGTAAACACAAATTTAAGCAGCGCTAGCACTCAATAATAAAAAAATATAAGTAACTCTATGTGTGTACTTCAATTAAATATGTATGACACTCTAGTGATGATACAAGTTGTAAAAAAACAGTGTGTATGGTTATACCAACCTTAATAAATAGCATTCAATAGTGATATAAAATATAAAGTGCTGAAATTTAGTGAATAAAAAACTTTAAAAAACTTTAAATATGAATAAATTGCTAAAAATTAGTGAAAAAAGTCCATAAATATATTGAAATCAACAATCAGGTGAAATATTATAGTCCTTATAGTAATCCCAAGATAAGGTGCTCCAGTGCTAGTAAACAATAGAGTGCTCCAAGAGTGAAGGGTGCCCCTCTCAGTTCCCTACTCACCAAAACGCCAATAATTAGGAGCCTTAGAAATATTGCACATAAGCCTTGGCACCAGGATTCTTAAAAGGATTCCTCCATATGCTTTTCCCTAAATATTCATGGGTCCGCTTGCGCATCCACCATTAGAATAAAAGAAAAAAGCCATGCATAGTGAAGTATGTATATGTAGGTTTAATTGTGCTTGGAAGCCAAATACATACTTACAATGTAGCCGATCATATAAGCAAAATACACAAACTCGCCTCGTGGTTACGCCGCTCGGCGTGCGTTCCACGGGCAGGAAGTGACCAACCGGAAGTGACGTGCCGCTCCGTGCGTGACAGGAAATACGTCAACGTCTGGCTTATGTGCAATATTTCTAAGGCTCCTAATTATTGGCGTTTTGGTGAGTAGGGAACTGAGAGGGGCACCCTTCACTCTTGGAGCACTCTATTGTTTACTAGCACTGGAGCACCTTATCTTGGGATTACTATAAGGACTATAATATTTCACCTGATTGTTGATTTCAATATATTTATGGACTTTTTTCACTAATTTTTAGCAATTTATTCATATTTAAAGTTTTTTATTCACTAAATTTCAGCACTTTATATTTTATATCACTATTGAATGCTATTTATTAAGGTTGGTATAACCATACACACTGTTTTTTACAACTTGTATTATCACTAGAGTGTCATACATATTTAATTGAAGTATACACATAGAGTTACTTATATTTTTTTATTATTGAGTGCTAGCGCTGCTTAAATTTGTGTTTACCATAGATTTTAGAGTAGTATTTTCTGAGGAATAGCATAAGTATAATTCCCTGATACTTATATCCCCTCCTTCTTTCATATGGTCCGGTTTTTAAATAATTAGTTTACGCCATCAGTATATCACCTGCACAATATGAGGATATTTATGGTATATTGATTTTAGAATGAATTTAATCTTTTTTGGAAAATTGTCGATTTTAGAATGCATTTTATCTTGCAATGATTCACTCTTTTGGATAATATGTTGATTTTATTATATGTTTGTATAGATAAGGATTTAGAAGGACCGTGTACCTCACTTCCGGTCCATACACTCTCGGTATTATTTATATAATCTGATTAATAATTTCTGATCTATATAATTCTAGCTATAATCACTTTAAATATTGAGCTAAAAAATATGAGTTCACTCCAAAGATATATCAATAATTGCTGATGTTTAGAATCTTGTATTCTAGGGAGGTAGATTTTCCAATATGGCGGAACTAGGACATCCGGTTTCGGTATTGCAAAAAGTAAACAATAAGTGAAAAAATATGGCGGAACTAGGACATCCGGTTCCGGTATTACAAAAAGTAAACAATAAGTGAAAAAATGGCGAACGAAGCATATCCGGCTCCAGACACATAAATGAGCATCACTCACGGCCAATAGCAATCCCCTGAAGAAGCCACATGAGTGGAAGTGGCGTAACGCGTAGGGACGCTAGACCGGAAGTGACGTATGTACGCGGAAGTGAGGACCGCGATCTTCCCTGTTATTTTACTGTATGCGCACGATTTGAGCAACAAATGTGAGTTTTTTTAATCTTTGTTGAAATAAAGTCGATTTTATACGACAATATTGCACTATCTTGAGCCTTTTAATTTCGAGATTCGCTGGCCACCGGGAGAGGATAGGAGGCAGGATGAACACCGTCACTCATTAACAGAGTAGGAGTGGAGAGAAGCCCTTGGGATTTCTGATAAGGCGCAGGTTCTGAGAGATTGAGGTGAGCAATAGTGATGTCGCGAACATAAAATTTAATGTTCGCGAACGGCGAACGCAAACACGGCAAATGTTCGCGAACCGGCGAACATTGCGAACCGCCATAGACTTCAATAAGCAGGCGAATTTTAAAACCCACAGGGACTCTTTCTGGCCACAATAGTGATGGAAAAGTTGTTTCAAGGGGACTAACACCTGGACTGTGGCATGCCGGAGGGGGATCCATGGCAAAACTCCCATGGAAAATTACGTAGTTGATGCAGAGTCGGGTTTTAATCCATAAAGGGCATAAATCACCTAACATTCCTAAATTGTTTGGAATAACGTGCTTTAAACCGTCCAGTGTGTGTATACGATCAGGTATGATGTTGTATCGATCAGGTAGTGTAAGGGTTACGCCCGCTTCACAGTGACAGACCAAACTCCCCGTTTAAGGCACCGCAAACATCCGCAAACAGACCACAACCGACCAAAATGGGACAGGAACTGGGCTTTAAGGGTTAGGGTTAGTGTTAGGGGATAGGGTTAGGGTTATGGTGAGATACTTAGGGTTAGAGTTAGTAACCCTACCCCTACGCCTCTAACCCTAACCCTCTAACCCTAAGCACTAAAAATAACCCTAACCCTAGCCCTAACCCTAACCCTATAGCCCTAACCCTAATTCAATTTTTTTTCTGGTTCTGGACATGCTACAGAGCTGAAACTTCACAGGTACACCTTTTAGACCCCCCAGACACCAAATCACACAACAAAAAGTTCTTACAAATTGTCATTTTTGATAGAGAGCCAATTATGGGAAAAATTAAAACAAAATAAAAATAAAAAAAAATAAAAAAATTCTTTGGATTTAGTGTCTGGGGGGTCTAAAAAGTGTACCTGTGAAGTTTCAGCTCTGTAGCATGTCCAGAACCAGAAAAAAAATTAGAATTAGGGTTAGGGCTAGGGTTAGGGTTAGGGCTAGGCTTAGGGTTAGGGCTAGGGTTAGGGGGTTAAGTTTAAGGTTAGAGGGTTAGGGTTAGGATTAGGGTTAGGGCTAGGTTTAGGGTTAGGGTTATTATTATTATGGCTAGGCTTAGAGGGTTAGGGTTAAGGTTAGACGGTTAGGGTTATGGTTAGAGGGTTAGGGTTAGGTTTAGTGTTAGGGGATAGGGTTAGGGTTACGGTGAGATACTTAGGGTTAGAGTTAGTAACCCTACCCCTACCCCTCTAACCCTAACCCTCTAACCCTAAGCACTAAAAATAACCCTAACCTTAGCCCTGACCCTAACCCTAGCCCTAACCCTAACCCTAGCCCTATCCCTAATTCTAAAGACGTCCACAAAAAAGCCCAATAAACGCCTGCAACAAAGACGGCCAGGTGTGAAAATAGCGGAGCCATATGCCTGCTCTACTGCAATTCTAAGACAAACAATCTTTTTTTTTCTGGTTCTGGACATGCTACAGAGCTGAAACTTCACAGGTACACTTTTTAGACCCTCCAGACAATAAATCCAAAGACATTTTTTTTAATTTTTTTTTTTTATTTTTCCAATAATTGTCTCTCTATCAAAAATGACAATTTTTAAGAACTTTTTTTGTGTGATTTAGGGCCTGATTCATAGTACGGCGAATTGGCGTTTCGGCGGGATTTTGCGAACCGGCGATTGTTTAAGTCTGAAATTGGTATTCAAAGAACGGCGGGCGGAAAATAGCGCCTAGTGTGAGATTCATTAAGATGCAATATGGTCAGAGCGCGACTTAAATCCACGCCAGCAAAAAGCTTGACTAAAGTTTAGCCAAATTTTCCCCTGTACCCCCAAAAATCCCAAATCACTGTGGAAGGTGTGGAAGTCAATTTGGAGATGACTTGCGTTTAAAAAATGTCAAAAACTGACTTAGAAAGAGAGATATCTGCGAAAGTGTAGAAAGGTTAAACAGCTCCTCCAGCCCCGAGCTGCGAACGCGCGAATGTGCGCATGCGCAACGCCAAATAGGCTCAAAAAATTTCGCCAGCGCGATTTTGGGCCAATTTTTTTTTGAATACCGCTTGGAAATCCGCTGTCTCGCCCCTTGGAAAATGGCAAAAACCGGCGGAATTGGAAAAACATGCACACTTCCAACAAGGGATCCCTTAGTAAACACCATCACATTCCGTACACCTTTCCTGCTAACTCAGAAATCATAACAGTCAAATCTACAGTGTTTATATAGAACCTCCACATTATCTGAAAAAACCCACAAAATATTACATTGGGGAACGGGTCGTCAGATAGAACAAAAATAGATGTAAAACATATTTCAAAGAAAGATTATTAGCATTTCACACATATCAAGGAAATGTCACAATTTTGACAATATTTTATGTGTTTCAAAAGAATTTTTTTCGAAATATATAGCAAATACTACATTTTCTTCCATATGGGTATGGCCAAGTGTTACCATTTTACTACACATTTAACTGAAGGTATATATATATATATATCCCTCATACTTGGCTAATTAGCAAAGTATGCCCAACAAACAAATAGAGCTTTAGCTCACAATATTGCTACATATTGACTGGCATCTTTTGTATTTTGTTCATGTCTTTAGATTAAAAGTTTGCTGATACACATGCCTTGTTCAAACATGAACAAAATTAATGATGTCAACATTTGGAGGATTGGAGATATCAAAGTGTTGCCCATACAGAAGGCTCCTTCCAGATTCGAACTTACAAACCTACAGCAGGAAGGCAGACTCCCTAATCATTGTGCTATTTCTCAGTGAGCGTTGGGTGTTTTCCTCATGCCGGCAAAATGCTCACATGGGAACAGGGGCCATTGAACTGAATAGGATTGGATTTTTTGCCTGTTTTGGGAGTTGATCCTTGAGCTGTACAAATCCCCCTCAAACGCCCCCAAATGGGCTACGTTCACATGTACGTGTTTGTGGTCTGTTTTTGGGGCTTTTTTAGGTGATTTCATATAACAATGCCTGCACAAAAAATGCATGTCAAAACGCCTGTGAAAACGCCAGCAAAAACGCCCATAAGAACGCCTGATATAATTGCCACGCCAAATTTAGGGATGTTCATGAGTGATGAGTCAGATTGTTGGCTTACATATCTGGGCAATCGTCACAATCTCACTTCCCAAATACCAAAAGGTGTGTTTCAATTGTTTCCCTAAATATATATTTCTCTCTCTCTCGCTCTCTCATGTAATTGTATATATATGTATGTATTCCTGTATCTAAACATTCTAAATAATGACTAGCAAACTTGAAGAGAGAATTTTATCAATTCACATATATACACACCTACATACATACATACATGGATTTGGGCTGTTTAGGTCTCTCTCCTCCTCCTCATTTCTATTTCCCTTGTTTTGGCAACTGAGCATGCTCCAAAACACACAGGACACACACAGTTAATTTTTTGACAGGGCGTTACCATTCTGGGTGTGTGTTTGCTTTGATTATATATAGCTCACTCAGACATCAGGAAAGATTTGACCTACGAAGAGGTCCAATATATTTGTGTGTCACATGCTTTATGGTTAACATTTGTGGGCCTTTGTTTTTTATGGAGGTGAGGTTTGGCTGTGTTGTGTGTTGACTCTCTGTAAGTATTTATTGCTGTTAACATAATAGTGTATTGTTCTGTCAATCTGCACATGCATCTGTTGATTATGGGCTCTTTGTCGATGTATATGGTCTAAATGTTGTACAAAGGTTGTTTTTGTTTGAAAAATACAAATCAGTGGCTTCAATGGGATACTGTGGAGACTGTGCCAAAAATATGTCATGTGAAATGTTTGAGCTGTGTATTTGTGTAATAAACAGCATGTTTCCAATCTTTTTTTCAAATGTCTTCATGTGTCTAAATAAAGTTTTCTGGTGTCCACAAATGTATGTATTTGTATTTCTTTTTGTAAGTTAAATATGCTTAATGGTTGTGTATGTTGACTATTGTTCGCGAATTCGCTAATATACAAACCCGCGTTCTCACATTTATACATTATACATTGAAACCGGAAACGAAACTTTTGGTGCGTGCACACGTTTCCGGAAATTGTCCAGGCCCTCTCGCAAGTGTGTGCATCATGGCTCCTGCGCTCTATACTGCCGAAATAGTGGCATTTGTGTGTAAGGTAAGGAGGGGGTGGGAATGTGCGGGATGGGGGATGGTGGCTGGGGGGATGGGTGGGTCGCTCGCTTATCTAGCGGGTGTGCAATAAACTTTTGGTCTGCTGATCTGCGCATGCACTTTCTGCCTATTAGATGTGATCTAGAAGCTTCCTGTTATAGAAACTTCCTAGATGTGAACCTGTTCCCTACACATGTATATATGTATATATGTATATATGTGTATATATGTGTATATATGTATATATGTATATGTATATGTATATATGTATATGTATATATGTATATGTATATATATGTATATGTATATATGTGTATATGTGTATATGTGTATATATACACACACACACAAAATATATATTATAGAAAATATATATATTAGAGACAATATATATATTAGAGACAATGTATATATATATATATATATATATATATATATATATATATATATATATATATATATATATATATACTATGTATATATTATATACAATATATACATTATATACAATATATATACATTATAGAATATGTTATATACCATATATTAGTGTATATAATAGGGAACAGGTTCACATCTCTGAACTTTCTATATAGATATAGATAGGCATACCCTGCTTTAAGTACACTCACTTTATATACACTCGTGAGTAAGGACACAGCTTGTTCAGCTTGGCATGACACTGCTCACAAACCATAAGTGACAGGGATAACAAACTTAGGGAGCAACGAGAGGGTACCCAGGACTGCAACATATCCATTTTGTGGCTGGCCAGCTTGCCTAGGTAATCTATCATGTCATAGTCCTGGATCCCCTTAACATGCTCCCACATGGTTTGGGAGCAAGGCCATGTCAATGTGGCCAAAATTTACAATGGAGCTGGTGTATTTTCATGCATTGAGAAAAGAAAAAAGGGATTGCTTCACTTTAAGTACATTTTCAGTTTACATACATGCCCTGGTCCCATTGTGTACTTAAAGTGGGCTATGCCTGTATATAGATAGGTTTGATTAGTTTCAACTTTTACACAAAATGAAACACAATTATCTGTGACAGATTGCTCTAACGCTTTGGAATCTGTCTAGATAAAGACAAATGTATTGACCCTTTTCATATATACAAGATTAGAAACATTATATTCCCTAAATACATAATGCCAAAAATTATTGCCTTACATACATCCATACATACTGCAAGCTCTGCACCGTTTGTCTTGTCTGACACTCTTACCATCATAAGCTGGATCTGCACACAGCAGCTAATTGGTTCACCTGAGATGGAATCAGTGATCACAAAAATCTGGAATGGTCATGTCTTCAAAGGATTGCCTTGAACAAATCACCTCTAAAAGAAACACATGAGTGTATAATCACTTGTCTTAATGGATCACATTCCCAACACACCCATCTCACACTGCCATATGATAATGAATGGGGGTGTCCATTGCAAGTTAAATACACCCCCAGATCCCATTGCTTTGTTAATTGACAGATCTAACTGGAATCTGATGGCACTGCTGTGAACCACTATGCCATCAAATTCTGCTGGGGACCTTTAAAAAGGATTATGTGTGATTGTGTGGATAATTATGCCACCTTAAATTCGCATCTCCCACATACCATGTGCAACTCTTGCAGGAATTGCGAATCAAGGATAATTCAGCACAGCATAATGAACAGACACATTGAGGAGTGTAGGAGCACACCGTCAGATTCCCCGATCACACTATGGGGTTTTAACTCCTCCATAATTTTGCCACTTTGGAAACCAAGTGCTTACTTTATGTATACTTTTTAGACGGAACTCCAATTTCTAATAGGGTGATATCATTGCATGAGATTTCCCCTCACTTCCTGTCTTAGTGTCACCAAGACAGGAAGTGAGGGGAATATCATGGTGGGGAAATAGCTTGCAATTGTTGCCTTATAATGTCCATAGTATATATAAAAGGAAAGAATTGCTGGCTATATCCCCACGGGAGATTCCCTCACTTCCTGTCCTGGTGACACCAAGACAGGAAGTGAGGGGAAATCTCCTGCAATGATATAACACTGTTACATGTTCTAGTTATGTAGCAAACTTAAGAATATACAAAGCAAACATCTTTTTTTTCCCATTTTGGCAAAATCATGGATTAATTAAAAAACTATCTTTGTTTGTCCCGTGGCTTGCAGGAAAAACATTTTGCCTTGATTCCACCATCAACACAGACAGGGGAAACCCTCCTGCGGAGCCATTGTGTTCTCCCGGTGCTGCCCCTGCCAGGAAAACACAGTGATTATTGCTAGTGGCTACAAGAGATGCTAGCGATAAGTGTGTGTAAAATCTGACAGACTGGTTGTACGTAGTCCTTAAGGTGATCGATCAATCAACTTGGGTACCTTCAGCCTGGCCATACATAGTTTAAATCTGCATCTCAAATGAAGCAATCCCATTTACATATAACTCTCCATAAAGGAGAATGGAGGGGCTTATCAGGTCTGCGTCAAAAATTAACAGCCACACCCAATCAGACAGCTCATGTTAAAAGGGACCTGAAAAGAAATCTGCATGGCTTGCTTTTCCAAGCATTGGCTAGTTGAGTGAGCCTGGACTAATAACAGTCACTGTAATGCTACCCATACTGCTGTCCTTTTAACATGGTGACAAAAGTTGATAACTATGCTACATGTGTGTAAAGTTACTTTCACCCTGCTAAATGGACAGCAATAAGGTTGTAAATACAGTGACTGCCTGTTCCCCCCTGATGGCGGCCCTGGGTGTGTCATGAAAGGCCAATTGAGAAAATGGCTATATCATGTAGAGGAAATCACCAGTGTGGGGCAACCTATGTCATGGAGGTAGATTTGGACATCGATGTATATGTATCACCAGAAATGGAATTCTTTGTTCTACAATATCTCAAAGACGACCTAGCATGTTATTTGAAGACTGTACTATTTTGGACATACTTGGACTCAAACATACACTGCTCTTTCCACAGCTCCTCCTCCTCTGGGGGTATGATAACATAAATATGCATCTTCACCAAAAGCACAAGATGATGTGTCGTGTCCGGATGAGGCTGCAGCGGAGATTCCAGTTCCAGGCTGAGATGGTGGATCTGCAGCGGGCCTGGAGTGATGCCAAAAGGCGCTCACCCAGGCTCCTGCTAAAGGCTGTGGAGCAAATCTCCGGTAAGTAAAAATATACATTACATGTGACCAGATAGGTTACAATTTTTTGGGTAGGTGGACATGTGTTTAGCTATGCAACAACACTAATACCAACACCCCCCCCCTCCCTCTCGCTCCTACCTTTCCTACCTCCATCAAGTGTCTCTTCACAACCTTTAATACTACTATGTGCATTCGTATTTTTTATGTTTCTTTTTTTTCTTCTGCTTCTAGCCAAAGCGGACGGCCGACACCCTCTTGTGCTTTTGGTGAAGAAGGGGAGGAGGAGGACGGCCACACTCCAATATGCCTTACGAGACAGCGAGCCATTTGAGCAGCTGAAAATTGTGGATCGTAAGTAGAAAATAAAAATGGTAGAAATTTCAAATCTCTAATCACATTTTACAGAGCCCCCTTTACATCGGAGTCTCCAGACTTACTACACTGTAAGAGGGAAGTGTGAAGACTCTGATGTAAGGAGAGTTCTGGGAACCATTATTTGAGGGGGGAAGCTGGGGACTCTGGTGTAAAAGGGAACTCTGTGGTCCCCAAAGCTCCCCCATACATCTGAGCTTACAGAGACCCTCTTACACTTCCCTTCCTCAGTCCACCACAGTCAAGGGCACAACAAGTCCCACTGCAGAAGGCTACCTGCTTGGACTTGTAATGCTCTCTGTAGGGGAATGAGGAACTACTGCCTGCTATGCTAAGACTTGTAGTGCCCTCTGTTAGGGACTAAGGATTCCTCAGTCCTCAACATTCTAGGGTACTATAAGTCTCAGCATAGTGGGCTGTCATACCTCAGTCCCTCACAGCTCGGGTCAAAAACAACACAGTTAAACATCTAAAGGACAACTCCAAACAAAACTAACAATAATGGACAGAGTCCATATGCTCTATAATGTCAAAGACCCGCTACCACTCACCTTCCACCTCCGGTGCTGTCATTGTGTAGGGCAAAGGGCTCCATCTACACCATGTTTGGCTTTCAGGTCAGATAGGCAGGACTTGCTCAGCTCCACTCTCTTCCCTGGCAATTGACTCTGGCGTCATTGTGGATCTTTCCTCCTCTAGAAAACACCCAGGGGCCCTCTCCTTGTCCCCCAGCCACCCAGGGCCTTCTTCTCCTCCTCCTCCACCAACCATTTTCAGACTCTTCCAACTTCCCTGGGGCTACTCAACCCCTTTGCGTAGTGGACACCACAAATCTATGACCAGCCTGCAAAATATCAAGTCTGGGCCTGGTTACCTGTATGTTCCCGGTCCAGGGCGGAGCTCTCCTCCCAGAGCAACAACTGATGATAGCAGAGTGAGTTGACCGGCCAGTCACTTCCTACTGGTGCAGGTACACACCTACCGATTCCTCCACATCTTAGGATAACATGATCAGACGGCCAATCCCCAGTCAGAGAAGGAGGAGTAAGTGTCAGCGGACAACAGACACCTGGCAGACGCAGTGAAGGGACTGCAGCAAATTTTAGATCCGAGGATTGAAAGCAATCTTTTACTTGGGAGATTTCCCTGACTGCGCCCTTCGAAATGTTGGTGCTCCGCCACTGGCCGCAAGGCCCCTGTAGGTGCGAGGCCTTAGGTGCCCGCTTAATTTGCATGGTGCCCTCCTGTTTTAAAACATGGTCAATGCATCTCATTGGTGTAAGTGCACTTCTATGTTCTGAATTGTAGGGGCATTGAGTATGGTGCTAGCATGATGAGAGGTTACTGCCTATTTGTGTCCATAAATAATATATAATGTTTTTCTTTTATTTTAGAAACCAGTGATGAGGATGTGGAGGCTCAGCCTTCTCAGACCCACTGTAAGTAATGTGGATGTGCTGGTGTGTTGTGTATTAGGTCTAACTTGGAGGAATGATTGTTTGTTTTGTTTTCTTTTGTGGTTGATGTCGCTTCAGCAACAGAGGAGCCTCAGGCAGGGCCAAGTAGCCAGGATCTGGGGCAGGAGGACATTGGTGCCCAAGAAGAGGCCCATTTGACACCCAGTGATGAGGACCTGGGCTCTCCTCAAATGGGAAGTAAGTATTCTACATGTGTTTGTGTGTTCAATGTGTCCTGGGAAATATAAGGGCTGTAATATATATATTTTGCCATTGGGGTTATGTAGCAGCTGACATTGAGGATGTTTGTTGTGGAGGACTGGGGAAGAGGGGCCGCTGCTTACCCAGTCCAATGTAACTACTACCTTCAATGTTTCCCAACTACTTTCTGTGTGCCTTTATCAAATAGCTTTGGTTCAAGGATTGTATTTGTGTCTTTGTGTTTCTAGGAGATACGACGCCATCCCCCCATGAAGGGACACCATCCCCCCATGTAGGGTCTCCCCCATCCTCCCCCACTCCAGGCTCCCCTGAACTAGTCTGTAAGTACCTAAAATTAGATTCTCACATGAATTGTGTGTGCTAGGATGATGTGTATCTAGGATAATCTAAGTTGGAGTCAAAGCAAGTGTAGTTTTGCTATATGTGACAGGAAGGTTGGTCATGAAACACTCTTGCTTAACCTTCATGTTTGAAAGGTGGTTTTGGGGAGCATTACAGGACATGTTATCTTTTGTAAGTTATCTCAAGCCACCCTATTCTAAATTGGTGTTAGTTTCTCTACATTGGAAATGGTGTGCTTTGTACTTGTAAATTTTTTGGGTACATTGTAATTTAATCATGTCCTGATTTAGTCAACACTGAAAATGTGTGTTTATCAATCTTTCATAAATACTCTTCCTCGGTAATGTACCACATTCCAGCTCACAATTTGTGTTCTTTTTGTGCAGTTTCTCCAGAGCCAGCAACGCCATCCACTTCGGGGGCCCAAAAAAAAACTGATGATGGTAAGTTGTGTGCTTTTCCAGTAATGTGTCTACTTAGTAAGTGGAGAAATGCTAACTGTGTATGTCCCCGCTCAGGCTTCAAGTTGTTCTAAAGGCAGCAGGTTCTTTATGTGAATGCATTCTATGCATTAGTATTCCAAGTGATAGGTGTGCATATTCCCCCTAAGACTTACTGGGACCATTTTCTTACTGTCCAAAATTTTGCACAAATACTTGTCTGGAACAGACTCCCCCTCCTCCTTAACTGAGGTGACAGCATGCCAATATTGCCTCCTGATGCTGTCACTCCTAATCATTGAGACCATCGGAAGGGAGGGGGGCAAGGCTGGCTCACAGCCTAGTGCCTGAACAGGCACAGGGTGCTTGGCTTCATCTCATGTGCCTCCATAGCAAGCTGCCTGCTGTGGGGTCAACCAACAGGAGGGAGGTGCCTAGAGGTGTGTACAGGGGCCATGTAAAAAGGAGGATTGTTATTTCTCTCGTCCCCAAAAACCTAGAGAGTGTAAGTCTAACCTGATTAGTTTTCCGCAGCCCTCCAAAAATGATATGTTTCCAACACTTAGAACAGGCAGGGCTGAGGCACAAAAAACATCCGAAAAACACAATCAGCACAAAAGCAGGGAGTACGTATCCTTAACGCTACAAGCTTCACCCAGTAGAATGACGCTTGCACTGTACAAATCTGCATCACCACCATATCAAAGTCTAAATAAAACTTTCAGGGAAATGTGGAGGGGTAATGAGTGGGTGTTAGAGCGTTTTCATGACTGCGTAACCTACAGTTAGCGTGATTCGATTTTTAGATACAATTTTTCTTTTCTCTTAACACAGCTGGGATGGCGGAAAACCAAAAAGGGGAGCAGACATATCTACTCCGGCCACAACTGGCCCTCCGAATTCCAAAGGGTAAGTCTCTACTATGTGTCAGGTTCAATCTATAGACAGTAAGAGGGAGAGAGAACGCTACACAAACTCCAATGGTGATAGAGATAAATGTGTGCACATGTATCGTGTTGACCAATTGAACCCAAAACACCTTACATTCTTCTAAATGATTGCTTGTGTTGACATGAAGAAAAGCCTTTTACTTAGCTTTGGTGGAACTGCTACTAACATTCCAAGCCATCTTATGTAACCTTTTGAACAATTTGCTGTGAAAGTTTGAGTTTAAGGTTTACACCAGCAATTTAGCATATTTGCTTCAGAGTGTTGATAAAAGCCAACCAATAGACTCCTAAGCATATTTGTTGAGGCACATTAATTACAATCGTTGTTTGGATCATTTTGCATAAAACTAATTGTCATGTCTTTTTCTACCCAGGGCACACCCACCTCACCTATGAGGTCCTTTTGGATTATGTCACATGGTGCATCGACAGAATTTTAGTTTTGGAATACATTTATGGGGCGGATCCAGACCCTGAGGAGCCATTTGTGAGGAATGTCACCCCGTTAAAAAGATCGTAGTTTTTTTTAATTGGTTTTGTTAATTGTACACAGCAATGTCACATTTCTCCCTTAAAAAAAAAACAAAAAAAAAATATATATAAAAAACCCTTTTTTTTGGGACCAAAAAAAATATAAAAAAACAAAAAACCCTTTTTTTGGGACCAAAAAAAATATAAAAAAACAAAAAACCCTTTTTTTTGGGACCAAAAAAAATATAAAAAACAAAAAACCCTTGTTTTTGGGACCAAAAAAAATATAAAAAAAAAAAACCCTTTTTTTTGGGACCAAAAAAATATAAAAAAACAAAAAACCCTCGTTTTTGGGACCAAAAAAAATATAAAAAAACAAAAAACCCTTTTTTTTGGGACCAAAAAAAATATAAAAAAACAAAAAGCCCTCGTTTTTGGGACCAAAAAAAATATAAAAAAAACAAAAAACCCTTGTTTTTGGGACCAAAAAAACCAAAAAGGTTTACAAAAAAGCCTTGTTGTTTTTGGCAACCAAAAAAACCAAAAAGGTTTACAAAAAAGCCTTGTTGTTTTTGTCAACAAAAAAAACCAAAAATGTTTACAAAAAAGCCTTGTTGTTTTTGTCAACAAAAAAAACCAAAAATGTTTACAAAAAAGCCTTGTTGTTTTTGGCAACCAAAAAAAACAAAAAGGTTTACAAAAAAGCCTTGTTGTTTTTGTCAACAAAAAAACCCAAAAATGTTTACAAAAAAGCCTTGTTGTTTTTGTCAACCAAAAAAACCAAAAATGTTTACAAAAAAGCCTTGTTGTTTTTGGCAACCAAAAAAACCAAAAATGTTTACAAAAAAGCCTTGTTGTTTTTGGCAACCAAAAAAACCAAAAAGGTTTACAAAAAAGCCTTGTTGTTTTTGTCAACAAAAAAAACCAAAAATGTTTACAAAAAAGCCTTGTTGTTTTTGTCAACCAAAAAACCCAAAAATGTTTACAAAAAAGCCTTGTTGTTTTTGGCAACCAAAAAAACCAAAAAGGTTTACAAAAAAGCCTTGTTGTTTTTGGCAACCAAAAAAACCAAAAATGTTTACAAAAAAGCCTTGTTGTTTTTGGCAACAAAAAAAAACAAAAATGTTTACTAAAAAGCCTTGTTTTTGTGAAACGACAAAAAAATTGTACAACCAAAAAAAATGTTTATATAAATAAAATAAAAGTATGTTGCTCGTTGCAACACAAATGTTACATTGGCAATTTAGTTCATTCTATTATATATTTTAATATATTTTTTGTACGCTACAGTTGGTAGACACCCACATGTGTTATTAAAACGTTTATTTTATTACCAAAGTTTTCTTTTTGGTGTACACATCGAATGTCTTTTGTGTTGTATTTGTTTAGTCGAGTGGTGTGGTCTGTAATTGTTAGTATGTTGGCTTTGGTTTATGTTAGCCTTGAGACTTGTTTTGAAGCTACATTTGAAGGGAGACCTTTTCTTGGGGCATTATGGGAACATTGAGTTTTCAAAATTTACATGAAATCATATGTTTGGAGATAGAGAAGCACGTGTGTATAAATGCCTACATTAACCAGGGCCATTACTTGGCCACCAACACTCCTAAAAAACCAAAGATCAAACACAAACTAATCATTTTGCATAAAATTTAATTTCATCCCAAAAAAAACACTATAATAAATCATATTGTGCCACCCTCAAATTAAACAAATAAATGGGCCAACAAATTGGCCAATGTAACAATCATTAACAAAACTAACCAAAATAAAATAATAAAAAAAAAAAAATTAAGTTGGTGGTGGTGGTGGTGGTGGTGACTGAAGCAGTGTGGTGAGCACTGTTAAGGTTCCTGCCATCAAATGGTGGGACAATAGTCCCATCTGGTCTGGGGTTAGCCGTAGAGTTCTGGTCAAGTGGCCCATTAGGATCAGATCTTGTGTCTGAGGCTGCTGATGATGCAGGGTGTTGAACCCTGGAAATGTCCCAGACTGAAGATCTTGTGCCAATAGTCTAATCTGCTCTGTGCTCAGCCGAAGAATTTGGGGAACGTGTGCCATTACCATGAGATGGGATAGTTGCTGCCCCGAGGCTATTTGATGCTGCTGGTGGTGCAAGGGTTGTGAAGATGTGTGGGGAGTGGTGGTTGATTGGTTGTTGTGGTCCACGGTGCGGGGGGAAACGACATGTCGCATTGGTGAGATAAAAGGAGGACGGCCTGGGGAGGAGTGAAGTGATAAAGGTGTGGAGTGAATGTAGTCAGGTAGAAGGGGTATTGTGGAACCAGAGGTTGTGCAAGAGGTTGTGCAGGAGGATTGCTCATTGAGGGGTGTGGGAGTCCGAATGGAGTGTGAAGTGCTAGGAGTGGCTACAGGAGGAATTGTCCCATCCCCAGCTGCCTGACAAGTGGCCAACACTGGCATTACCCTCCCACTACCACAACCTGCAGTGGCAGGTGAGTGAGATGTTTGGGAGGGCTCTGCCAATGGGGCATCTTCAGATCCAAACAGGCATTGGCGTGTGGCCAGCACCTGAGTGTCAACACTTTGCCGATCCCGTTGATGCTGGTCTGCTAAACTTACCAAGCTGTTACGTATATCCTGTTGAACCTGTACCATTGTTGCTACAGATTCCTGTATGAGCCCGAGCAGACGTACTACCTCAATAGATTGCTGAGTACGCCTCCTTAACTCATTTTGGATCCGATACTCATCAAGCAGCCTCTCAGCTACATCCAGCATAGATGAACGAGTTTGGGTAGGTGACAATCCCTCTGCATCTAAGGCTACCTGAAAGCAGAAGAAATAGACCAAATCATTATCAAACATCATGACTAAATATTTCAGATTAGTTTGACAAATTAACACCCCAAGCAGAACATAGAAAAGTTTGATGTGCTTCTAATAAGTACTTGTTCATTTTAAGATTATCCAAGCTAGCAACACTTCTGATAATGGGTACATATTATATTGGTATGACTAATATGACAAAGGCAAAAAAGATTCAACATGAAGGTGTTCCCAATTAACCCTGGTGTGGTAGGTTGTTTATGCTTTTGGTAAATCGGTTACTACACCAATGACTTTATACATCTCCGTATGTTGTCTAAAATCTTGCCATCAATCGGCTACAGGACAACCCAACCAAACGATACCCATGAATTTGGACCTGGAAAATCAAAGACTGGCCGGACTTTAAAGATCCTGGATGTTTTTGGAACATTAGTGCCACGCCAAATTATAACATAATTCCCTGATGTTCAAGATAGAACTCTTGTTGTGCTGGTGCATCGTCAGAATGTCATAGCACTAATTTAACACACACAATGTAAGCCACATCTAGCCCAAAATCATTACTACCATTGAAATGTTACATGTGCACCTTGTTCCCTTATATCACATACCACAGCACTGGATGCAGAATCATCGCCAGCTCCTGATCCAACTCCAGCTGCTACGTCAAGAGGGGACTGATGTTCTTTAAAAAAAAAAAAAACATGTTTAGTACATAACCTTAGGCAGTAATGATTATGGCCAGATTGCCCTCCTAGCTTCAGGAATGAAGCATTGAGGCCAAACATTCAAAAGTGCTTTCCTGGGCTCATAGGACACTTGCTAAACCCTCCCAAAGGTTAAGAAGGCTTGGTCTGCCTACTAATGACGGCACCCATTAATGCTGTCAACTGTGTTTTGCAGGGTAAACATCTAAAAGGCAACACTCTTTCATAAGAAAAAACATGTGTGTTAATGGGGTTAATAAGATTGCAAAAAACATTATTTGGCTAGACATACCAACACCTTCCTCCAGGCCTTGCTGCACTGGGTGTGTTCCCTGCTGCGGATCTTCTGTAAAGGACATAGCAATATGAGCTATCTTGGCAAAAAAAATAAAAAATCTACATTGTTTGGCACAGTATGATATTGGACCTACCAGGAGGAGGGTCAACACTGATGTCAACACCTGTGAGTCCGTCTGGTTCGCCAAGCTGCATGGGCTGTGGAGGGGCTGAGATCCGTGCTACAGATGAACAAATTGCAGGTTGGGGAAAACCAAAAAAGGACAATTGTAAGGGCAAGTATCAAATTCTATTCATGTCACACATAGGATAGTAGTTAATCTTTTCAAAACAACTCACACAATTGACATCCAAGATAATATCCTACCTCGGTGCAAAGCATCCGAATCTAAGTCCTCTCTGGGAAAGATGGTATCGGGTCCTATGATCTTTAAGAAAGGTAATTGATAATCCCAGAGAGAACTTCGTGCACGTTCATCCAGCCGACCTTGTCGGTCATAAAGACCCTCCGCAGCCCATGCAATTAGCTTCTTCCGAACGGACCCACAGATGTCGTTGACCTTCTTCCGCACACTGTCACGGTGGCGAGGTGCTTCACCCAGTGCATTTACAGCATCCCGGATTTCATCCCACAATCTGTTCTTCTCTGTTACTGAGTAAGACGCGGCCCTGGTCCCATGTATCGCCTGATATCTGGCCATATAGGCGTGGACCAGGGCACAGCACTGATTGTGGGTGAAACGGGGAAGCCGGGGTAATGTGGACAAGCTGACTCTGGTGGACAGACCCTCTCCAGGACTACTGTCAGAAGAGCCAGCTTGTCCACTTGGTGTGTTACCACCTCCCCCGGCTTCCTCCTCCAGGATGGGGATGGTGGACTCCCTCATGGATACAGCTGGAGCCTCCCTCACACCAGAGCCAGACGATCTGCCCACCCTGCCCCCCCTGCCCCCCCTGGCCACCCTGGCCACCCTGGCCACCCTGGCCATCCTGCCCCTTCTCATCCTTCCAGTGGGTGGGGCCATGGGAGCACGAGGTGGGCAGAGAATCTGGCTGTCCTGCAGCAGCAAAGAGCCCCAAACTCCTAAATCTGAAATGACAAAAGAGAAAACAGAAAAAACATGATTTGCAGATTGCTCTTCATATACAATATAATTAGTGAACAGTTACAGAACACACTTACCTAATGGCACAAACAGACTTGGTGGTGGTGGTGGTGGTGGTGGTGGTAGTAGTGGGCAAAGAGCAGAAGAGGCTGCAAAGAAATGGAAAAAAAAAAAACACATAAGAAAACGCATATGGGTACAAATCACACGAGGCCCTCCAAACACTTACCTAATGGCACAAAGACGGTGGTGGTGGTGGTGGCAAAGAGCAGAAGAGGCTGCAAAGAAATGGAAAAAAAAATGCATAAGAAAACGCATATGGGTACAAATCACACGAGGCCCTCCAAACACTTACCTAATGGCACAAAGACGGTGGTGGTGGCAAAGAGCAGAAGAGGCTGCAAAGAAATGGAAAAAAAAAACGCATAAGAAAACGCATATGGGTACAAATCACACGAGGCCCTCCAAACACTTACCTAATGGCACAAAGACGGTGGTGGTGGTGGTGGTGGTGGCAAAGAGCAGAAGAGGCTGCAAAGAAATGGAAAAAAAAACACATAAGAAAACGCATATGGGTACAAATCACACGAGGCCCTCCAAACACTTACCTAATGGCACAAAGACGGTGGTGGTGGTGGTGGTGGCAAAGAGCAGAAGAGGCTGCAAAGAAATGGAAAAAAAAAACACATAAGAAAACGCATATGGGTACAAATCACACGAGGCCCTCCAAACACTTACCTAATGGCACAAAGACGGTGGTGGTGGTGGTGGTGGCAAAGAGCAGAAGAGGCTGCAAAGAAATGGAAAAAAAAACGCATAAGAAAACGCATATGGGTACAAATCACACGAGGCCCTCCAAACACTTACCTAATGGCACAAAGACGGTGGTGGTGGTGGTGGTGGCAAAGAGCAGAAGAGGCTGCAAAGAAATGGAAAAAAAAAACGCATAAGAAAACGCATATGGGTACAAATCACACGAGGCCCTCCAAACACTTACCTAATGGCACAAAGACGGTGGTGGTGGTGGTGGTGGCAAAGAGCAGAAGAGGCTGCAAAGAAATGGAAAAAAAAACACATAAGAAAACGCATATGGGTACAAATCACACGAGGCCCTCCAAACACTTACCTAATGGCACAAAGACGGTGGTGGTGGTGGTGGTGGCAAAGAGCAGAAGAGGCTGCAAAGAAATGGAAGAAAAAACGCATACGAAAACGCATATGGGTACAAATCACACGAGGCCCTCCAAAAACTTACCTAATGGCACAAACAGACTTGGTGGAGGGGGGGTGGTGTAATCCTTTATAGGCAAAAGGAGGCTGCAAACATTAAACATACATGAGAAATCGCATGACCTACATACGTGCACATAATAAATTACAGTTATCAGGAAAGCAAAAATGGTGTCTTTGGAAGCTGGGAAGGTAAGGGGGCAGGTTTAGATGCCAAATCTAGACTGCACACCATTAACAAACATGAGAAAACACATGTCCAAACCACATGCACATGGGGCCAACTGCCAATGATTAAAAGACACTTGAGGGGTTCCCAAGCTATTGTGGGTTGGAGGGGATTCACCATAGACAACTTAAGCACACCCAAGATAAGTACAAATTCTCTCCTTCCTTTTTTTTGGGAGAGAGAGATACAATTGTCTTACCTCCAGATAATGTAGGTTGTGGGTCACAGGGTCTTGCTAGCACATAAGAAACATCGATCTATAACATCCAGCAGCCATATTGGCCATGTGCTCCTTTTATAGCTGGCTCACAGGTGTGATAATTAGCGGCCGTTTCTATATATATCTGCGCATTCGCGAATTTGCGCGTTCAAAATGGAGGACGATATCCCAGACGCATTAGATGGTGCAATGCTGGCATTTATCGGTGCCTTGTTTGAGGAGGCCCTAGCACAGGAGGCAGCAGAAGGTGGGGAAGCTGCAGCAGAAGGTGGGGAAGCTGCAGCAGCAGCACCTCCAGCAGCAGCACCTCCAGTCCGTGTGCCCTTACCTCGCCAGCCACGCATTTTTGCTCCAAGGATCTATTTGGACAAGCTGCGGGATTCTGATGTCAGGAGGAAGTTCCGGCTCGAGCGAGGAACTATTCTACACCTCTACCAGCTCATAGCAGACAAAATTGACCCGGACACACAGCGTGGCCATGCGGTGCCCGGCATGGCCAGATTGCTGGCCACTTTGTATATTTTAGGGCGTGGCAGCTTCCAAGCCACTTCGGGAAGTATCATGGGCATTAGCCAGCCCACAGTTTCAAGGGTGTTCATGTTGGTCATTAATGCCATAGTCGATATAGTACCCAATTTTATCCACTGGCCACAGAATGAAAATGAGTGGAATGAAGTCAAGTTGGGTTTCTACCTGCGGGCACACATGCCGCAAATCCTAGGGGCAATCGATGGCACCCACATAGCCATTAGGCCACCAAGTAGCCACGAAAGTGAGTACCGGAACCGCAAGCAGTACCACTCCGCGAACGTCCAATTAGTGTGTGACGCCAAACAGCGCATCATGAGTGTCAACACTGGTCACCCAGGGTCGTGCCATGATTCCAGTATGTTAAGAACCAGTACTCTGTACGAGGTGTTTGAAAGTGGACAAATGCCCCAAGGGTGGCTTATTGGTAAAGTATTTTGTCTTAACAACATAAACTGTAAGATTACATAGACATAGGAATAAGCTA
The DNA here is from genome assembly GCF_965119305.1 of Pelophylax lessonae. Classification (NCBI taxonomy): domain Eukaryota; kingdom Metazoa; phylum Chordata; class Amphibia; order Anura; family Ranidae; genus Pelophylax; species Pelophylax lessonae. The sequence goes on along the minus strand of NC_138778.1, from coordinate 60,818,938 downwards.
CATCGGTGTACACCCTGATTTAAGCAAAGCCTACCTAAAATGGATGTGTTAGGAGTAGTGTTGAGCGAACACGGACTGTATTATTCGTGTTCGTACCGAATAATTGGATTTTTTGTACCCGAACACGGACACGGACACTTTACTGTATGTTCGGGTAAAAATCCGTGTTCGGTCGTTTTATTTCCGGGTTTTGCATGCTTTGGCGCTCTTTTCATGGCGGGCTTTCAACAGCCAATCAACAATCGTTTAACTGGTGTGCCTTAAGCCATCCCAGCCATGCCTGCAAATGTCTCAGTAGCTGTGATTGGCCGTCTGAAGCATGTGACCAAGTCTTTATAAGTTCGAGGCAGCCGCAGCGGCGTCATTATGCTGCTTAGATTCAGGGACAGAGCACACATCAACGTGCTGGCTGCTGATTAGGGAAAGATAGGCAGGAAAAAACCATTTGTGTCCGGATAGAATTGAGGGACAGGTCGGAGTGTTTAGGCAGGGCGAGTTGTAGGCATTTTAGGGATAGAGTCTGCTGAATTATATAGGGTCAGTGTCTTCTACAAACTACAATCGATATTGCTGTGTGGGCAGGGCCGGTGCAAGGATTTTTGGCGCCCTAGGCAAAATAAAAATTGCCGCCCCCCCCCCCCCCCCCCCCAAAGCACAAAAAGCCATAATGTAAAATAAAGTGCAAATTTTAATAGTTTAATACAAAACATTCTGAAAGTGCAATACAACATATAGTTGTTAAGAGAAAAATACACGCCACACATTTTTATTCTAGTGGTATACTTGCATAATATAAGTGCAACAATAGAAATCCTATGGTCATTCAAAGAACTCCAAACACGTAGCAAAATAACTATATAAATGCACCATACAATTTAAGTGCTAAATAACTTTGTAAACAGCTTCAACAACTTCATAAACAGCTTAAATAACATAAATACTTTCAAACAGTTATTCAATCTAAATAAATTTTACTTTTCTTGCTTTGGCATTTGCAAAGTCCTTCAGTAATGTTTCAAAGTCAATCTCCTGTGCCGTCCGATTCTCTATTGAAATCATGGCAAGTCCCACAAGCCGTTCTTGGGACATTGAAGAACGCAGATAATTTTTTATAATTTTCAGCTTTGAAAAGCTTCGCTCACCTGTGGCAACAGTGATTGGTAGGGTTAACATAATTCGAAGTGCAATTGCCACATTTGGAGCAAATCCATTCCTCACTGCGTAGGCCAAAATATCAACAGGTGTCATTGGAGGTTTTATAACAGGAGCCAAGACAGCAAGTTCTTCACACAGTTGCCTTCCATCTACATCAGACTCCTTTGATTTTGCATCGGTTAAAACATTCTGCAATTCCATGCAGAACTTCAGAAGTTCTTCTTTTTGAACATCTTTTAGCTTGTGGATGTCATACAAAAATTGAAAATGTGTGGAATGAAATTTCAGCTGTTCATATCTTTCGTGCACAGATTTTATTGTTGTGTCTAATATTGTGAAGAAACATTCCACTTTAAATTTATTTTTAGGATCCAAGATAGGATCATCTGGAACCTCATACAAAAACAACCTTTTTTTTTTCCTCGGCTGGTGCACTTGAGGGGGAAACACTGGGTCGATTTCCATTTCCACTGCTAGCTCTCCTGCTTCTTTAAGTAAATCCTCAAAACCTTCATCTGTCCGATAAGATTGAAAAAATGTCTTGATTGATTCCAAAAGTTCCACAACATCTGGCAAGTACATTGACGGGCTTTGAAGAACTTTGCTGACAGAATTAATTCGACTTAATATGTTAAACCAAAGGATGATAAGACACAAGAATTTAAACTTGTTTAGCTCTTTTGCCAAGGATGAAGCCTCGATTCTTGCAAGAGCAGCAAAATTCATATCACCTCCGATTTCAATTAAGGTGTCATACACTTCTCCAACATGGAACCTAAATGGCCGAATAGCATCAATTCTGCTTGACCATCTAGTATCAGATAGCGGCTTAACTGTCAGCTTGCTCACATGCTTTTTTAGAACATCCCATCGATTTGTTGAACCTGATAAAAAAACATATGTTTTCTGAAGAATGCCAAAAAATGTACTGGCATCCCTACAGCACATAGCAGCATCATTTACTACCAGGTTTAAGGAATGAGCACTGCAGGGGACATAGAAAGCTCGTGAGTTCAGGTCCATGATTCTTTTTTGTACTCCTGAGTGCTTGCCCTTCATGTTGGAGCCATTGTCATACCCTTGACCTCTCATATCACTAAGAGGTATCTTCAGCATTTCAAGCTCGTTCAAAATTACCCCTGTTAATCCTTCTCCAGATGAGTTGTGAACTGGCAGGAAACCAAGGAATCTTTCCTCAATGTGTATTTCAGGATTTGCAGTTGGTGAGTCTCCTTGCTTAACAGATACAAACCTGAAAATCATAGTCATCTGTTCAACAAGAGTGATGTCAGGGGTGCAGTCAAGTATAATGGAATAGTACTTGGCATCCTTAAGCAACCGCAGAATGCGCCTCTGTATTTCTTTTGAAATTAAACCAATTAGTTCATTTTGGATGTCTTTTCCTAAATAATGATGATGAATTTCTGCATTATGTATCTTTTTCAAGTGGCTTTGCATCACACTATCAAATGTTGCAATCATTTCGACAAGTTGCAAGTAATTTCCATTGTTTTCAGAGTACAGTGTGTCACTACTGCCCCTGAAAGCCAAGCACTGCTTCCCAAGGTATTGAACAATGGCTACAAGCCGCTGAAGAACATTCTGCCAGTGCTGCGTTTCAGTTGCCAATAATCTCTGGTATGAATGGTCAATAGTACTTCCTGACCCAAGCCTTGTTAGCAGTTCTGTCCAGTCTCCCATAGCAGTGAGGTGAGATGGAGACATTTCATGTGTAGCCAGACACTGGGACACATTTTTCCAATCGTTGTAGCCTCCCGTTGTCAGACTCATTTTCGTCGTTGTAAAGAGTTTACAACAAAAGCAAAATATTTTGTCCAGTCTAGGAGAATAACTCAGCCACTTTCTAACATGCACTTCACCATTTCCAAGGCGCCGTCTATAGTGGGTTAATGTAAACCGTCTCTTGGATGCATCTTTAGGAAATGCAAAGTGCTCTTTTGGCTTTGCGGGACCTTTCAGAACGATAGTTTCTTTTAGTGAGCTAGTAAGCGTATCAGGCCAGTCAGCTGGATCAAAGAAGTCTAACGGCGTGCTTTTTCCATTTTCATCTTCTGATGATGCTGATTTCTGTGAACTCTCTTCCTCAGTGTTGGTATCACTTTCTATACCCAAAGAATGTTCGCCCACAGTTGAAGTAGAAGGGTGTGGGTCGACATCTACTACAGCTTCTTGATTCTCTGTAGTTCTGCACTCCATCTCGCTTACAGCTTTTTGCACTGGATCAGGTTTAAAGAACCTATTCAATGATCCAGCCATCTTAGAAGTATCTTCTTCTTGGAGCCTTCTTTTCTTTCGGAAAGCAGCACCAGACAATTTCTTTCGTGCTGGTGGTGCAGACATCTTGTTCAGTTATAGAAATAACTATTGTAGAATAAATGTACATCAAAAATTATTAATATTTAATTAATATTCTCTTTGATGATCACCAAACCACAATAATACTTGAAAATCATTTAGAAACCTACAGTACATATGTGCGCACGTGTGTGAGTGTGAAAGACGCAAAAAAATATGTGTATGTAAGACTATGGCTAAGACTACGTTTTGTATGTATGAGAGCAGACGCAGTTGATGTAAACATCAAGACTTAAAAATGGAGAGGGCAACTAAGAGCTAGCACGCATCCCCCCGTGCACAGACACACAATCATACACCGTCCCAACATAATGGTGTGCATCATTTTTAGAAGAGGCTTCCTTCTGGGACGACAGCCATGTAGACCAATTTGATGCAGTGTGCGGCGTATGGCCTGAGCACTGACAGGCTGACCCCTTCAACCTCTGCAGCAATCGAAAACAGCCTCTGGATATGATGCTGAGCATGTGCACTCGACTTCTTTGGTCGACCATGGCGAGGCCTGTTCTGAGTTGAACCTGTCCTGGTAAACCACTGTATGGTCTTGGCCACTATGCTGCAGCTCAGTTTCAGGGTCTTGACAGTCTTCTTATAGCCTAGGCCATCTTTTTTGTAGAGCAACAATTCTTTTTTTCAGATCCTCAGAGAGTTCTTTGCCATGAGGTGCCATGTTAAACTTCCAGTGACCAGTATGAGAGAGTGAGAGCGATAACACCAAATTTAACACACCTGCTCCCCATTCACACCTGAGACCTTGTAACACTAACGAGTCGCATGACACCGGGGAGGGAAATTTACTAATTGGGCCCAATTTCAACATTTTCACTTAGGGGTGTACTCACTTTTGTTGCCAAAGAAATTTAGAAATGAATGGCTGTGTTGAGGGAACAGCAAATGTACACTGTTATACAAGCTGTACACTCACTACTTTACAAAAATCTGCAAGAAAACAATCCAGTAATGTCAGGTACAATACCTTGTATCATAAACATTCAATTTCTTCAAAGAGTGGAGTCACGTCACGTGTCTGTTGAACCTAAAAACATAGGAATACTTTCTCTGTGATATCAGATTTTCAGGCAATTTTATGCAAGAAAACAATCAAGTAATGTCAGGTACACTACCTTGTAGACTAAACCTTCAATTTCTTATATGACACCCCAACACACCTTCTCATTGCACTTGCTGTGCAACACAATGCGTGGCAAAACACGAACATGCTTTGCATTGCCTAAAATGCTGAATGTAAATTTTTTGGGGGTTTTATGCAGGTCTTTAAAACAAACAGGCTACCTTAGGGTTAATGTGTGGCACAATGCGCATTAGTACACACATATGTGACGGGACCTCCGACCCACACTGTACTTGTGGGCTTCTGTCAGTCTACGGCTTCTTCCAGTCTTGAACATATATAAATATTCCAGCCGCCCTACATACAAAAACTAGCCTGAACTTAGCTTATATGTGTCTGAAAGCAACTTTTATACACTTGAGAAGTATGTCAGTCACTATATGAACAATGACCCGAATGTTTACCCAAAACATCACACAATGGTTAGCTAATGAGTTGCAGCTGACTCATAGCTAATCTCATCTATAGTGCCTTGCAAAAGTGTTCACTAACATGCTAATTAACTCGGCACACTTAAACCAGACTGGAAGACCAGACTGCCAGCAACAATGATAAAAGAGAATACAATACACATTTATTACAAGTCTAAACACAGAGTTAGGCCCCTTTCACACAGGCGCTCCGATCAGATCCGCCTGTCAGTTTTTTTGGTGGATCTGATCGGATGCCCCATGCATCCCTATGGGGCAGCGGGTGTCAGCGGAGACATGTCCACTGACATCCGTATCCTATCCGTGAAATCCGGGCGGATGGAAACCCTATTTTCCATCCGTCCAGGGGATTAGATCGGATGGGATCGGATGAGAGCGGACAGGCGGTCCGCTTTCATCCGATCCCCCATAGAGAGCAGCAGGGGCTGTGACACCTCCCTCTCCGCACTGCAAGCAGAGATGAAACTGTCATCCGCCAGCTCAGCTGAGCAGCACGGATCCGGATCCGCCTACGGAGGCGGACTGTGTGAAAGAGCCCTTACACATAAGAGAGGCCTAGGGGGCTGAGAGAGGGATTTCCCAACCTTTGTAAGGTAAGCTGGGTTCCACAGGCCCCCAACCAAAGTGTCTCCCATAATTGCATTAAACTTCAGTCTGTTACAGTCAGACCATGTAGTGTAGTACACCACACATACACTTCCATAACATGATGGTAATGTGTTGGGGCCTAAAACGTTTTACTATATTGCATTTATTGCATTAAACTTCAGTCTGTTAGTCCCGGTTCATATTTGTGCGATCACAGAGATCGCATGTGATTCGGAGCGCATTGCTCCTAAATTACATGCGATCTCTGTGCGGTACAAATTTCAGTCATACAGTTTGTGTGGCTGAATTCGCACTGCAATTGCACTAAACACGCACAGTACCATTTTTTTAATCCGCAGCAGAATTGGATCGCACAGTGGTTCACACTAGTGTGATCCGATTCTGTGCGAACTTGCAGATCGCACTGCCATATGCGATCAAACTGGGGGTGTCATTAACTTTTAATTGACACCCTCTGCGTATCGCATATGGCAGTGTGTACTGCCAGGGGTGAGGATGCGATGCGGGAACACGCTGTATATTCGCAGCGTTCCCGCATCGCACAAATGACTTACAGTCAGATACATTTGATTCGTTATTACAGGTTACAGTACAGCTAGGTTCACATCTGTGTGCTGTGGTTTTTCTGTGTCACATTTTTATGAGCGTTATACACACATTTTTAGGTGCGCTGCCATTAATCTGTATTAGAACACATGTTTTATGAAAGTGCATCAAACATGCAGCATGCAGGGCAATGATGCACTTTAATGAAAGGGTCATTCTAATAGAGTTTTATGGCAGCGCACCTAAAAATGTGTGTAAAACACGCAGATCGATGCAACATGGAAAAACGACACCAAGTAGATGTAAACAGGGTCTTCAATTCACGTTATTCTTAACTTTTACACTGCCTTATTAACCTGTTCTGGACTGCCCACCACATATTTACTGCGGGTCTGCGACAGGCTGGCCCTCAAGCGCAAAACGGCGTAGACCTACGACGGTCGCTCACCTGCAGCTATGAGCTGTGAGCGCCTGTAGTCCCGGTTCACATTTGTGTGATGCGGGAATTCTGCGAATATGCAGCGTGATCCCGCATCACATCCGCACCCCTGGCAGTTCACACTGCCATATGCGATACACGGGGGGGGTGTCAATTAAAAGTTAATGACACCCCCAGATCAGATCGCATCTCGCAGTGCAAACTGCATGGCTGATTTTGCACCGCACAGAGATCGCATGTAATGAAGGAGCAGTGCGCTCCGATATTACATGCGATCACCACAGCCGCAATAATGTGAACCGGCACTTAGGACCGGTTCACATTAGTGCGATCACAGAGATCGCATGTAATATCGGAGCGCACTGCTCCTTCATTACATGCGATCTCTGTGCGGTGCGAATTCAGCCATACACTTTGTATGGCTAAATTCGCACGGCACCCGCAGCAAACACGCACAGGACCCTTTTTTTTCAGCCGCATCAGGATCGGATCGCACAGTGGTTCACACTTGTGCGATCCGATTCTGTGCTAACTGTAAGGTCCGGGTCACACTTATGTGATGCGGGAAGGCTGAGAATATGCAGCCTGTTCCTGCATCGCAAACGCACCCCTGGCAGTTCACACTGCCATATGCGATACACTGGGGGTGTCAATGAAATGTTAACGACACTCCCAGTCTGATCGCATATCGCAGTGCGATCTGACAGTTCGCACAGGATCGGATCGCACAAGTGTGAACCACTGTGCGATCCGATCCTGATGCGGCTGAAAAAAGGGTCCTGTGCATCTTTGCTGTGGGTGCAGTGCAAATTTAGCCATACAAAGTGTATGGCTGAATTTGCACCGCACAGCCGATTGCATGTAATGAAGGAGCAGTGCGCTCCGATATTACATGCGATCGCCACAGCCGCACATATGTGAACCGGCACTAAAGATCGCACTGCGATATGCGATCATCAAACTGGGGGTGTCGTTAAAATTTCATTGACACCCCCTGTGTATCACATATGGCAGTGTGAACTGCCAGGGGTGCGTTTGCGATGCGGGAACAGGCTGCGAATTCGCAGCCTTCCCGCATCGCATAAGTGTGAACCGGACCTTAGGCAGAATACAATAGGGAGCGAGCCGAGCACAAGACAAGAGAAGTAGAGATTTTTTAAAACAGCCACAATAAAACAATTATACTCCATCCCAAGGATAAATGTAATGTTACCCCTCCCTCACCTCACTGAATATAGCAATTTAAAATATACACATTTCACTCACGTTATGTGTGTTCACTGTTCAAAATGGCAACAGGTGGTCGGACAGGTCCTCTTTCTTCTCCTTCTTCTTCCTTCTCTATCTTCCTGGATCTGGCCGGGGGCGGGGACTGGACTGGTCCTTCTTGCACTGTGAATCTGCTGCTGCTCGCTCCTCTGATTCAAAATGTGATCCTTCCCGCTCTGGACTGCGCCCGCCCGGTCTCCTCCCCCCGCCCGCCCGCTCGCTCTTCTCCCCGGCTCCCCCCCGCTCTCCTCTCCGGCTCCCCCCGCCCGCCTGACGTCATTGGCAGGGCAGGGGGAACCTCCACAGCTCCACTGCAGTGAATGATGCAAAGACGCGCGGCACTGCCTGTCACAGTCTGTGTGTCAGTGTCACACACAAGACAGAGAGAGACATGATGATTGATTCGAGCCGGCGCCGCCGCCCGCCGAGGCCGAGCCGATCGTACTGTTTAAGCAGGCACAGCAGCAAGAGGGGCGCCGCGCCGCCCGGCCAGCAACAGTCATTGTGGACAGGACACACAGTGCAAGTGTACAAATAGAATGCTGGCGCCCCCCTGCTGAGTGGCGCCCTAGGCGACTGCCTGGGTCGCCTTACAGGTAGCGCCGGCCCTGTGTGTGGGGGGTGGGGTCTGCACTCAATCCTGATCTACGATCTCTTCTCAATCCTGTTAGGGACAGAGTCTGCTGAATTTTAGGGAAACTGTGTTCTACAAACTACAATCGATATTGCTGTGTGGTGTGGGATTGGAGATAGGCAGGTGTCAGTGATCCACATCCATTTTTCTGTGTGTGAGCTGCAGTGAACACAATCTTTTTGGGCTGCAGTGAACACAATCTTTTTGGGCTGCAGTGAACACAATCTTTTTGGGCTGCAGTGAACACAATCTTTTTGGGCTGCAGTGAACACAATCTTTTTGGGCTGCAGTGAACACAATCTTTTTGGGGTGCAGTGAACAAAATCTTTTTGGGGTGCAGTGAACACAATCCTTTTTGGTGTGCAGTGAACACAATCTTTGTGGGGTGCAGTGAACAAAATCCTTTGTGGGGTGCAGTGAACACAATCTTTTTGGGGTGCAGTGAACACAATCTTTTTGGGGTGGAGTGAACAACATCCTTTTTGGGGTGCAGTGAACAAAATCCTTTTTGGGGTGCAGTGAACAAAATCATTTTTGGGGTGCAGTGAACACAATCTTTTTGGGGTGCAGTGAACACAATCTTTGTGGGGTGCAGTGAACACAATCTTTTTGGGGTGGAGTGAACAACATCCTTTTTGGGGTGCAGTGAACAACATCCTTTTTGGGGTGCAGTGAACACAATCTTTTTGGGGTGCAGTGAACACAATCTTTGTGGGGTACAGTGAACAGAATCTTTGTGGGGTGCAGTGAACACAATCTTTGGGGGGTACAGTGAACACAATCTTTGTGAGGTGCAGTGAACACAATCTTTGTGGGGTGCAGTGAACACAATCATTGTGGGGTGCAGTGAACTCAATCTTTGTGGGGTACAGTGAACACAATCTCATACTGAAGGTTTGAGGGTGCTGCCTGTTCCATACTCCCCCTACTCCTCATCTAGCCTTTTAGGGGTACAAACAATAGTAATTGGGGCCTAGTGTGGTTGTGTACGTGTGATATACATACACTTTTTTGGGATCATATTTTCTATTCCGCTATTTAATCAAAAACCTTTGGGGATCAGTTAAATTGGGGGATAGTCTGTGTTGGTACGTGTGAGAGAGATCCACCTTTCCAAGTTGTTGGGGTTCATCTCATACTTCTGAAGGTTTGAGGGTGCTGCCTGTTCCATACTCCCCCTACTCCTAGCCTTTTAGGGGTACAAACAATAGTAATTGGGGCCTAGTGTGGTTGTGTACGTGTGATATACATACACTTTTTTGGGATCATATTTTCTATTCCGCTATTTAATCAAAAACCTTTGGGGATCAGTTAAATTGGGGGATAGTCTGTGTTGGTACGTGTGAGAGAGATCCACCTTTCCAAGTTGTTGGGGTTCATCTCATACTTCTGAAGGTTTGAGGGTGCTGCCTGTTCCATACTCCCCCTACTCCTAGCCTTTTAGGGGTACAAACAATAGTAATTGGGGCCTAGTGTGGTTGTGTACGTGTGATATACATACACTTTTTTGGGATCATATTTTCTATTCCGCTATTTAATCAAAAACCTTTGGGGATCAGTTAAATTGGGGGATAGTCTGTGTTGGTACGTGTGAGAGAGATCCACCTTTCCAAGTTGTTGGGGTTCATCTCATACTTCTGAAGGTTTGAGGGTGCTGCCTGTTCCATACTCCCCCTACTCCTAGCCTTTTAGGGGTACAAACAATAGTAATTGGGGCCTAGTGTGGTTGTGTACGTGTGATATACATACACTTTTTTGGGATCATATTTTCTATTCCGCTATTTAATCAAAAACCTTTGGGGATCAGTTAAATTGGGGGATAGTCTGTGTTGGTACGTGTGAGAGAGATCCACCTTTCCAAGTTGTTGAGGTTCATCTCATACTTCTGAAGGTTTGAGGGTGCTGCCTGTTCCATACTCCCCCTACTCCTAGCCTTTTAGGGGTACAAACAATAGTAATTGGGGCCTAGTGTGGTTGTGTACGTGTGATATACATACACTTTTTTGGGATCATATTTTCTATTCCGCTATTTAATCAAAAACCTTTGGGGATCAGTTAAATTGGGGGATAGTCTGTGTTGGTACGTGTGAGAGAGATCCACCTTTCCAAGTTGTTGGGGTTCATCTCATACTTCTGAAGGTTTGAGGGTGCTGCCTGTTCCATACTCCCCCTACTCCTAGCCTTTTAGGGGTACAAACAATAGTAATTGGGGCCTAGTGTGGTTGTGTACGTGTGATATACATACACTTTTTTGGGATCATATTTTCTATTCCGCTATTTAATCAAAAACCTTTGGGGATCAGTTAAATTGGGGGATAGTCTGTGTTGGTACGTGTGAGAGAGATCCACCTTTCCAAGTTGTTGAGGTTCATCTCATACTTCTGAAGGTTTGAGGGTGCTGCCTGTTCCATACTCCCCCTACTCCTAGCCTTTTAGGGGTACAAACAATAGTAATTGGGGCCTAGTGTGGTTGTGTACGTGTGATATACATACACTTTTTTGGGATCATATTTTCTATTCCGCTATTTAATCAAAAACCTTTGGGGATCAGTTAAATTGGGGGATAGTCTGTGTTGGTACGTGTGAGAGAGATCCACCTTTCCAAGTTGTTGAGGTTCATCTCATACTTCTGAAGGTTTGAGGGTGCTGCCTGTTCCATACTCCCCCTACTCCTAGCCTTTTAGGGGTACAAACAATAGTAATTGGGGCCTAGTGTGGTTGTGTACGTGTGATATACATACACTTTTTTGGGATCATATTTTCTATTCCGCTATTTAATCAAAAACCTTTGGGGATCAGTTAAATTGGGGGATAGTCTGTGTTGGTACGTGTGAGAGAGATCCACCTTTCCAAGTTGTTGGGGTTCATCTCATACTTCTGAAGGTTTGAGGGTGCTGCCTGTTCCATACTCCCCCTACTCCTAGCCTTTTAGGGGTACAAACAATAGTAATTGGGGCCTAGTGTGGTTGTGTACGTGTGATATACATACACTTTTTTGGGATCATATTTTCTATTCCGCTATTTAATCAAAAACCTTTGGGGATCAGTTAAATTGGGGGATAGTCTGTGTTGGTACGTGTGAGAGAGATCCACCTTTCCAAGTTGTTGAGGTTCATCTCATACTTCTGAAGGTTTGAGGGTGCTGCCTGTTCCATACTCCCCCTACTCCTAGCCTTTTAGGGGTACAAACAATAGTAATTGGGGCCTAGTGTGGTTGTGTACGTGTGATATACATACACTTTTTTGGGATCATATTTTCTATTCCGCTATTTAATCAAAAACCTTTGGGGATCAGTTAAATTGGGGGATAGTCTGTGTTGGTACGTGTGAGAGAGATCCACCTTTCCAAGTTGTTGAGGTTCATCTCATACTTCTGAAGGTTTGAGGGTGCTGCCTGTTCCATACTCCCCCTACTCCTAGCCTTTTAGGGGTACAAACAATAGTAATTGGGGCCTAGTGTGGTTGTGTACGTGTGATATACATACACTTTTTTGGGATCATATTTTCTATTCCGCTATTTAATCAAAAACCTTTGGGGATCAGTTAAATTGGGGGATAGTCTGTGTTGGTACGTGTGAGAGAGATCCACCTTTCCAAGTTGTTGAGGTTCATCTCATACTTCTGAAGGTTTGAGGGTGCTGCCTGTTCCATACTCCCCCTACTCCTAGCCTTTTAGGGGTACAAACAATAGTAATTGGGGCCTAGTGTGGTTGTGTACGTGTGATATACATACACTTTTTTGGGATCATATTTTCTATTCCGCTATTTAATCAAAAACCTTTGGGGATCAGTTAAATTGGGGGATAGTCTGTGTTGGTACGTGTGAGAGAGATCCACCTTTCCAAGTTGTTGAGGTTCATCTCATACTTCTGAAGGTTTGAGGGTGCTGCCTTTTCCATACTCCCCCTACTCCTAGCCTTTTAGGGGTACAAACAATAGTAATTGGGGCCTAGTGTGGTTGTGTACGTGTGATATACATACACTTTTTTGGGATCATATTTTCTATTCCGCTATTTAATCAAAAACCTTTGGGGATCAGTTAAATTGGGGGATAGTCTGTGTTGGTACGTGTGAGAGAGATCCACCTTTCCAAGTTGTTGGGGTTCATCTCATACTTCTGAAGGTTTGAGGGTGCTGCCTGTTCCATACTCCCCCTACTCCTAGCCTTTTAGGGGTACAAACAATAGTAATTGGGGCCTAGTGTGGTTGTGTACGTGTGATATACATACACTTTTTTGGGATCATATTTTCTATTCCGCTATTTAATCAAAAACCTTTGGGGATCAGTTAAATTGGGGGATAGTCTGTGTTGGTACGTGTGAGAGAGATCCACCTTTCCAAGTTGTTGGGGTTCATCTCATACTTCTGAAGGTTTGAGGGTGCTGCCTGTTCCATACTCCCCCTACTCCTAGCCTTTTAGGGGTACAAACAATAGTAATTGGGGCCTAGTGTGGTTGTGTACGTGTGATATACATACACTTTTTTGGGATCATATTTTCTATTCCGCTATTTAATCAAAAACCTTTGGGGATCAGTTAAATTGGGGGATAGTCTGTGTTGGTACGTGTGAGAGAGATCCACCTTTCCAAGTTGTTGAGGTTCATCTCATACTTCTGAAGGTTTGAGGGTGCTGCCTGTTCCATACCCCCCCTACTCCTCATCTAGCCTTTTAGGGGTACAAACAATAGTAATTGGGGCCTAGTGTGGTTGTGTACGTGCGAGATACATACACTTTTTTTGATCATATTTCCTATTCCGCTATTCAATAAAAACCTTTGAGGATCAATTGAATTGCGGGATAGTCTGTGTCGGTACGTGTGAGAGAGATCCACCTTTCCAAGTTGTTGGGGTTCATCTCATACTTCTGAAGGTTTGAGGGTGCTGCCTGTTCCATACCCCCCCTACTCCTCATCTAGCCTTTTAGGGGTACAAACAATAGTAATTGGGGCCTAGTGTGGTTGTGTACGTGCGAGATACATACACTTTTTTTGATCATATTTCCTATTCCGCTATTCAATAAAAACCTTTGAGGATCAATTGAATTGCGGGATAGTCTGTGTCGGTACGTGTGAGAGAGATCCACCTTTCCAAGTTGTTGGGGTTCATCTCATACTTCTGAAGGTTTGAGGGTGCTGCCTGTTCCATACCCCCCCTACTCCTCATCTAGCCTTTTAGGGGTACAAACAATAGTAATTGGGGCCTAGTGTGGTTGTGTACGTGCGAGATACATACACTTTTTTTGATCATATTTCCTATTCCGCTATTCAATAAAAACCTTTGAGGATCAATTGAATTGCGGGATAGTCTGTGTCGGTACGTGTGAGAGAGATCCACCTTTCCAAGTTGTTGGGGTTCATCTCATACTTCTGAAGGTTTGAGGGTGCTGCCTGTTCCATACTCCCCCTACTCCTCATCTAGCCTTTTAGGGGTACAAACAATAGTAATTGGGGCCTAGTGTGGTTGTGTACGTGTGATATACATACACTTTTTTTGGATCATATTTTCTATTCCGCTATTCAATAAAAACCTTTCTAGGGCAAGATCTTAAATTACAGAAATATGAGGAGACCGTCAAATAAGGGCCGTGGCCTGGGTCGTGGTGCTGCTGGTAGAGCTCCTGTTGCAAGGAGAGGACATGGTCGATCTGTGCCAGCTACACGCACAAGTGAAACACCTTCCTCAAGTGTGAGTAGGTGACAGAACCTGCATCAGTATTTGGTAGGGCATCAAACGCCCCTAGAAGTGATGAGGCCAGAACAAGTTGAGGCGATAGTAGATTGGTTTGCTGCTGACAGTGCCTCCAGTTCCTTCACATTGTCTCCCACCCAGTCTACTGCAGAAAGGTCAGAGTTGGCACCTGCAGCCAATGTCCAACCGTCTTTCACCTCACCCCCTTGCAAATCAGGCCAGCAGTCTGAGCCCCAAGCCATACAGCAGTCTCTTATTCTTTTTGAGGACTCTGTCAGCAGGGTTTCCCAGGGCCATCCACCTAGCCCTGCCCCAGAAGTGGAAGAGATTGAGTGCAGCGATGCCCAACCACTTATTTCTCAAGATGAGTACATGCAAGGATCATCGCAGCACGTCTCCGATGATGACGAAACGCAGGTGCCAACTGCTGCGGCGTTCAGCATTGTGGAGACCGACAAGGAGGGCAGGGGTGAAGACTGGGTGGAAGATGATGTGGAGGACGATGAGGTCCTCGACCCCACATGGAATGAACGTCATGCAGGTGAACTGAGTAGTTTGGAGGAAGAGGCGGTGGTCGCACAGAGCCACCAGCACAGCAGAAGAGGGAGCAGGGTGCAGAAGCGGAGCGGCCGTGCCCTAGACACTACGCCCGCTACTGCCCAACGCAGCAAGGGAACGAGCGCACCAAAGTCAGCTCAAAGGAGTTCTCTAGCGTGGAAGTTCTTTAGAAAATGTGCTGATGACAGGACACGAGTGGTTTGCACCCTGTGCAATCAGAGCTTGAAGCGAGGCATGAACCTTCTCAACCTGAGCACAACCTGCATGATCAGGCATCTAAGTGCAAAGCACGAGCTGCAGTGGAGTACACACCTTCAAAACCAAGAAACGTCTCTGGCTCATCCTGCTTCCTCTTCTGCTGCAGTCTCGGCCGCTCCAGCCACATCTGTAGTGATACCGGCACCTGCCACCCCGCAAACAGACGATCTGTCAGCAACACCACCACCTGGGTCACCAACAACCATCTCCACAATGTCCCGTGGAAGCGTTCAGCTTTCCATCTCCCAAACACTTGAGAGGAAGAGGAAGTACCCCCCTACCCACCCGCGATCCCTGGCCCTGAATGCCAGCATTTCAAAATTATTGGCCTTTGAAATGCTGTCATTCCGTCTGGTGGAGACGCACAGTTTTAAAAACCTTATGTCGGTGGCTGTCCCACAGTACGTCGTGCCCAGCCGCCACTACTTTTCCAGGCAAGCCATCCCTTCCCTGCACAACCAAGTGGGGGAAAAAATCAGGTGTGCACTGCGCAACGCCATCTGTGCCAAGGTCCACCTAACTACGGATACGTGGACCAGTAAGCACGGTCAGGGGCGTTATATCTCCCTAACGGCACACTGGGTAAATGCAGTGGCGGATGGGCCTGAGGCGGATAGCAATTTGGCGCATGTCCTTCCACCACCGAGGATTGCAGGGCGCTTCAGTTTGCCTCCTGTTCGTAACTCCTCCTACTCCGCTTCCTCATCCTCTACCGCCTCCTCATCCGGACAGCGTAACACCTTCACCACCAACTTCAGCACGGCCAGGGGTAAACGACAGCAGGCAGTTTTACAACTTGCCTGTTTGGGGGACAAACCACACACCGCGCAGGAGTTGTGGAGGAGCATGGAACAGCAGACAAATGAGTGGTTGCTGCCAGCGAGCCTCAAGCCCGGCCTGGTGGTGTGCGATAACGGGCGAAATCTCATAGCAGCTCTGGGCCTAGCCGGTTTGACGCACATCCCTTGCCTGGCGCATGTGCTGAATTTGGTGGTGCAGAGGTTCCTTAAAAACTACCCCGATATGTCAGAGCTGCTGCAGAAAGTGCGGGCCGTTTGTGCGCACTTTCGGCGTTCTCACCCTGCTGCTGCTCGCCTGGCAGCGCTGCAGCGTAACTTCGGCCTTCCCGCTCACCGCCTCATATGTGACGTGCCCACAAGGTGGAACTCCACCTTGCACATGCTGGAAAGACTGTGCGAGCAGCAGCAGGCCATAGTGGAGTTTCAGCTGCAGCACGCACGCGTGAGTCGCTCTGCGGAACAGCACCACTTCACCACCAATAACTGGGCCTCCATGCGAGACCTGTGTGCCTTGTTGCGCTGTTTTGAGTACTCCACCAACATGGCCAGTGGCAATGACGCCGTTCTCAGCTTAACTATCCCACTTCTATGCCTCCTTGAAAAAACAATTCGGGCGATGATGGAAGAGGATGTGGCACAGGATGAGGAGGAGGAGGAGGATGAAGAGGTAACATTTCCAAGGCTTTCAGGGCAGTCATTCGCAAGGGGCTCCGAGGGTGGGTTCCTGCACACGCAAACGCCAGGGACGCAATTGTCCAGCAGGGGCACAGTTCTGGAGGATGAGGAGGATGAGGAGGAGGAGGAGCTGGAGGAGGAGATGGAACCATGTTCACAGCAGGGTGGCACCCAGGCCAGCTCATGGCCATCACTGGTGCGTGGCTGGGGGGATACAGAGGACACGGACCATACACCTCCCACAGAGGACAGCCTTTCGTTGCCTCTGGGCAGCCTGGCACACATGAGCGATTACATGCTGCAGTGTCTCCACAACGACCGCCGAGTTGCCCACATTCTAACTTGTGCTGATTACTGGGTGGCCACGCTGCTGGATCCCCGTTACAAGGACAACGTACCGTCCTTAATTCACTCACTGGAGCGCGATCGCAAGATGCGCGAGTACAAGCGCACGCTGGTAGACGCCATGCTGCTGGCATTCCCATCTGACAGCGGGGCCACAGTGGAAGCACAAGGCAGAGGAGGAGGAGGAGGAGGTCGCCAACGCAACCAGGGCACCGCCAGCACCTCAGAAGGCAGGGTTAGCATGGCCGAAATGTGGAAAAGCTTTGTCAGCACGCCACAACAAACAGCAGCACCAGCAGCTCAGATGGAACGTCTTAGCAGGAGGCAGCATTTTACCAACATGGTGGAGCAGTATGTGTGCACACGCCTACATGTAGTGAATGAGGGGTCTGCCCCCTTCAACTTCTGGGTCTCCAAATTGGGCACATGGCCTGAGCTTGCCCTTTACGCCTTGGAGGTGCTGGCGTGCCCTGCAGCCAGTGTATTATCTGAACGGGTATTTAGCACGGCTGGGGGCGTTATAACAGACAAGCGCAGCCGCCTGTCCAGAGACAATGTGGACAAGCTCACGTTCATTAAAATGAACCAGGCATGGATCCCACGGGACTTTTCCGTACCTTATGCAGAATAGCAATGGATACCGACCTTACCCACCCATTGTTCCATTTTTGCTCTTTCTCACTCTTTTGGGGTGTACCCTCATTTAAAATTTGTGAAAAGAAGCAGTGTTGGCTACCTCGTCCTCCTCCTCAGGGCCAGATTAATGTAGGGGCTATTGGAGCTGCAGCTCCAGGCCCCTACCTTTTATATAGGCCCCGGGTTGGCCATATTCACTGTTACCGCTCTTCTGTCACTTGTAAACACAGAAGTCTGGCTTCTATGCTCGCTTCCCCAGGCAGCACCCTCAGAACCTCCCCACACAGCGTGAAGGCCGGACAAGGAGGGACAGTTGGCGATGCATGGATGTGTTTATGGGCTTCAGAGACAGCATCCCATGTTGAATTAGGCATGCATGGCTGCACCCTTCCTCCTCTGGGTGCATGGCAAGGCACGGCCCTAAGGCCCTTCAAAATCCTCAGCACCAAGCCCATGATGCTGTTAATCCGGCCCTGGTCCTCCTCCACCGCCGCTTCCACCTACACCGCCCATAGGTGTGCGCAGCCTATTGCATTAAGGTGTGCACCCCAAAGTTGAAATACACATGCATGTGTTTGCCAGCAGGGAGAGTAATGTATCGGGGCCATGTACCTGTAGGCAAGGAGAAATAGAGCAGAGCAGGTCCCAGGGAGATCTTTCCCATCTCCTCACTGGCAATGCTATGTGCCCTAGGTGATTAGGGTGTGCCCAGGCACACCCAGCACACCCTGTGCGCACGCCTATGTCACCGCCACATCCACCACCACCTCAACCTCCCTCCTACTCCATATGGGCCTCGTCCTTCAGAGATGAAGAAGAACATTGTTTTATTTTTCTGTTTTTTTTTGTTGTTTTAAGTTATTTCCCTATCCACATTTGTTTGCAGAGCACTTGCCATGCTCTTAATTACGTTTTGCTGCCATTTGCAGCACTCTAGCCCTTTCCTTTGGTGTTTTAGAGCCATTTTAGTGCCTTAAAGTTCGGGTCCCCATTGACTTCAATGGGGTTCGGTGTCCGGGAAAAGTTCGGTAAAAGTCCGGGACACGGACCCGGACTTTTTTTTAAAGTTCGGCCGAACCCGTCGAACACGGACATCTAGGTGTCCGCTCAACCCTAGTTAGGAGTTGTCAGGCTGTTCACACACAACCAGATCAGCAGCTTAGCAGCTCACAAAAGAAAGATTTGCAAAGTTGTCTTTGAGTCCAATGAAGGTGGTTAACCAATGTGTAAATGGTGTCCTCTAGCCACCCAAAGAAAACCTACAAATGATTCCAATGGTATTGCCATATCCCCAAAGTACTTTGCATAAGTGAGTCAATATTGGTTTCCTCACTCTAGTTGCAGATATATTCCAGAAGTAATACCTAGGCTAATGTAATAGGAATAGGGTTGAGCGGACACCTAGATGTCCGTGTTCGACGGGTTCGGCCGAACTTTAAAAAAAAGTCCGGGTCCGTGTCCCGGACTTTTACCGAACTTTTCCCGGACACCGAACCCCATTGAAGTCAATGGGGACCCGAACTTTAAGGCACTAAAATGGCTCTAAAACACCAAAGGAAAGGGCTAGAGTGCTGCAAATGGCAGCAAAACGTAATTAAGAGCATGGCAAGTGCTCTGCAAACAAATGTGGATAGGGAAATAACTTAAAACAACAAAAAAAAACAGAAAAATAAAACAATGTTCTTCTTCATCTCTGAAGGACGAGGCCCATATGGAGTAGGAGGGAGGTTGAGGTGGTGGTGGATGTGGCGGTGACATAGGCGTGCGCACAGGGTGTGCTGGGTGTGCCTGGGCACACCCTAATCACCTAGGGCACATAGCATTGCCAGTGAGGAGATGGGAAAGATCTCCCTGGGACCTGCTCTGCTCTATTTCTCCTTGCCTACAGGTACATGGCCCCGATACATTACTCTCCCTGCTGGCAAACACATGCATGTGTATTTCAACTTTGGGGTGCACACCTTAATGCAATAGGCTGCGCACACCTATGGGCGGTGTAGGTGGAAGCGGCGGTGGAGGAGGACCAGGGCCGGATTAACAGCATCATGGGCTTGGTGCTGAGGATTTTGAAGGGCCTTAAGGGCCGTGCCTTGCCATGCACCCAGAGGAGGAAGGGTGCAGCCATGCATGCCTAATTCAACATGGGATGCTGTCTCTGAAGCCCATAAACACATCCATGCATCGCCAACTGTCCCTCCTTGTCCGGCCTTCACGCTGTGTGGGGAGGTTCTGAGGGTGCTGCCTGGGGAAGCGAGCATAGAAGCCAGACTTCTGTGTTTACAAGTGACAGAAGAGCGGTAACAGTGAATATGGCCAACCCGGGGCCTATATAAAAGGTAGGGGCCTGGAGCTGCAGCTCCAATAGCCCCTACATTAATCTGGCCCTAAGGAGGAGGACGAGGTAGCCAACACTGCTTCTTTTCAAAAATTTTAAATGAGGGTACACCCCAAAAGAGTGAGAAAGAGCAAAAATGGAACAATGGGTGGGTAAGGTCGGTATCCATTGCTATTCTGCATAAGGTACGGAAAAGTCCCGTGGGATCCATGCCTGGTTCATTTTAATGAACGTGAGCTTGTCCACATTGTCTCTGGACAGGCGGCTGCGCTTGTCTGTTATAACGCCCCCAGCCGTGCTAAATACCCGTTCAGATAATACACTGGCTGCAGGGCACGCCAGCACCTCCAAGGCGTAAAGGGCAAGCTCAGGCCATGTGCCCAATTTGGAGACCCAGAAGTTGAAGGGGGCAGACCCGTCATTCACTACATGTAGGCGTGTGCACACATACTGCTCCACCATGTTGGTAAAATGCTGCCTCCTGCTAAGACGTTCCATCTGAGCTGCTGGTGCTGCTGTTTGTTGTGGCGTGCTGACAAAGCTTTTCCACATTTCGGCCATGCTAACCCTGCCTTCTGAGGTGCTGGCGGTGCCCTGGTTGCGTTGGCGACCTCCTCCTCCTCCTCCTCTGCCTTGTGCTTCCACTGTGGCCCCGCTGTCAGATGGGAATGCCAGCAGCATGGCGTCTACCAGCGTGCGCTTGTACTCGCGCATCTTGCGATCGCGCTCCAGTGAGTGAATTAAGGACGGTACGTTGTCCTTGTAACGGGGATCCAGCAGCGTGGCCACCCAGTAATCAGCACAAGTTAGAATGTGGGCAACTCGGCGGTCGTTGTGGAGACACTGCAGCATGTAATCGCTCATGTGTGCCAGGCTGCCCAGAGGCAACGAAAGGCTGTCCTCTGTGGGAGGTGTATCGTCCGTGTCCTCTGTATCCCCCCAGCCACGCACCAGTGATGGCCATGAGCTGGCCTGGGTGCCACCCTGCTGTGAACATGGTTCCATCTCCTCCTCCAGCTCCTCCTCCTCCTCATCCTCCTCATCCTCCAGAACTGTGCCCCTGCTGGACAATTGCGTCCCTGGCGTTTGCGTGTGCAGGAAACCACCCTCGGAGCCCCTTGCGAATGACTGCCCTGAAAGCCTTGGAAATGTTACCTCTTCATCCTCCTCCTCCTCCTCATCCTGTGCCACATCCTCTTCCATCATCGCCCGAATTGTTTTTTCAAGGAGGCATAGAAGTGGGATAGTTAAGCTGAGAACGGCGTCATTGCCACTGGCCATGTTGGTGGAGTACTCAAAACAGCGCAACAAGGCACACAGGTCTCGCATGGAGGCCCAGTTAAATTAAATAGCGGAATAGAAAATATGATCCAAAAAAAGTGTATGTATATCACACGTACACAACCACACTGGGCCCCAATTACTATTGTTTGTACCCCTAAAAGGCTAGATGAGGAGTAGGGGGAGTATGGAACAGGCAGCACCCTCAAACCTTCAGAAGTATGAGATGAACCCCAACAACTTGGAAAGGTGGATCTCTCTCACACGTACCAACACAGACTATCCCCCAATTTAACTGATCCCCAAAGGTTTTTGATTAAATAGCGGAATAGAAAATATGATCCAAAAAAAGTGTATGTATATCACACGTACACAACCACACTAGGCCCCAATTACTATTGTTTGTACCCCTAAAAGGCTAGATGAGGAGTAGGGGGGGTATGGAACAGGCAGCACCCTCAAACCTTCAGAAGTATGAGATGAACCCCAACAACTTGGAAAGGTGGATCTCTCTCACACGTACCAACACAGACTATCCCCCAATTTAACTGATCCCCAAAGGTTTTTGATTAAATAGCGGAATAGAAAATATGATCCAAAAAAAGTGTATGTATATCACACGTACACAACCACACTAGGCCCCAATTACTATTGTTTGTACCCCTAAAAGGCTAGGAGTAGGGGGAGTATGGAACAGGCAGCACCCTCAAACCTTCAGAAGTATGAGATGAACCCCAACAACTTGGAAAGGTGGATCTCTCTCACACGTACCAACACAGACTATCCCCCAATTTAACTGATCCCCAAAGGTTTTTGATTAAATAGCGGAATAGAAAATATGATCCAAAAAAAGTGTATGTATATCACACGTACACAACCACACTAGGCCCCAATTACTATTGTTTGTACCCCTAAAAGGCTAGATGAGGAGTAGGGGGGGTATGGAACAGGCAGCACCCTCAAATCTTCAGAAGTATGAGATGAACCCCAAAAACTTGGAAAGGTGGATCTCTCTCACACGTACCAACACAGACTATCCCCCAATTTAACTGATCCCCAAAGGTTTTTGATTAAATAGCGGAATAGAAAATATGATCCAAAAAAAGTGTATGTATATCACACGTACACAACCACACTAGGCCCCAATTACTATTGTTTGTACCCCTAAAAGGCTAGATGAGGAGTAGGGGGGGTATGGAACAGGCAGCACCCTCAAACCTTCAGAAGTATGAGATGAACCCCAACAACTTGGAAAGGTGGATCTCTCTCACACGTACCAACACAGACTATCCCCCAATTTAACTGATCCCCAAAGGTTTTTGATTAAATAGCGGAATAGAAAATATGATCCAAAAAAAGTGTATGTATATCACACGTACACAACCACACTAGGCCCCAATTACTATTGTTTGTACCCCTAAAAGGCTAGATGAGGAGTAGGGGGGGTATGGAACAGGCAGCACCCTCAAACCTTCAGAAGTATGAGATGAACCCCAACAACTTGGAAAGGTGGATCTCTCTCACACGTACCAACACAGACTATCCCCCAATTTAACTGATCCCCAAAGGTTTTTGATTAAATAGCGGAATAGAAAATATGATCCAAAAAAAGTGTATGTATATCACACGTACACAACCACACTAGGCCCCAATTACTATTGTTTGTACCCCTAAAAGGCTAGATGAGGAGTAGGGGGGGTATGGAACAGGCAGCACCCTCAAATCTTCAGAAGTATGAGATGAACCCCAAAAACTTGGAAAGGTGGATCTCTCTCACACGTACCAACACAGACTATCCCCCAATTTAACTGATCCCCAAAGGTTTTTGATTAAATAGCGGAATAGAAAATATGATCCAAAAAAAGTGTATGTATATCACACGTACACAACCACACTAGGCCCCAATTACTATTGTTTGTACCCCTAAAAGGCTAGATGAGGAGTAGGGGGGGTATGGAACAGGCAGCACCCTCAAACCTTCAGAAGTATGAGATGAACCCCAACAACTTGGAAAGGTGGATCTCTCTCACACGTACCAACACAGACTATCCCCCAATTTAACTGATCCCCAAAGGTTTTTGATTAAATAGCGGAATAGAAAATATGATCCAAAAAAAGTGTATGTATATCACACGTACACAACCACACTAGGCCCCAATTACTATTGTTTGTACCCCTAAAAGGCTAGATGAGGAGTAGGGGGGGTATGGAACAGGCAGCACCCTCAAACCTTCAGAAGTATGAGATGAACCCCAACAACTTGGAAAGGTGGATCTCTCTCACACGTACCAACACAGACTATCCCCCAATTTAACTGATCCCCAAAGGTTTTTGATTAAATAGCGGAATAGAAAATATGATCCAAAAAAAGTGTATGTATATCACACGTACACAACCACACTAGGCCCCAATTACTATTGTTTGTACCCCTAAAAGGCTAGGAGTAGGGGGAGTATGGAACAGGCAGCACCCTCAAACCTTCAGAAGTATGAGATGAACCCCAACAACTTGGAAAGGTGGATCTCTCTCACACGTACCAACACAGACTATCCCCCAATTTAACTGATCCCCAAAGGTTTTTGATTAAATAGCGGAATAGAAAATATGATCCAAAAAAAGTGTATGTATATCACACGTACACAACCACACTAGGCCCCAATTACTATTGTTTGTACCCCTAAAAGGCTAGATGAGGAGTAGGGGGGGTATGGAACAGGCAGCACCCTCAAACCTTCAGAAGTATGAGATGAACCCCAACAACTTGGAAAGGTGGATCTCTCTCACACGTACCAACACAGACTATCCCCCAATTTAACTGATCCCCAAAGGTTTTTGATTAAATAGCGGAATAGAAAATATGATCCAAAAAAAGTGTATGTATATCACACGTACACAACCACACTAGGCCCCAATTACTATTGTTTGTACCCCTAAAAGGCTAGATGAGGAGTAGGGGGGGTATGGAACAGGCAGCACCCTCAAACCTTCAGAAGTATGAGATGAACCCCAACAACTTGGAAAGGTGGATCTCTCTCACACGTACCAACACAGACTATCCCCCAATTTAACTGATCCCCAAAGGTTTTTGATTAAATAGCGGAATAGAAAATATGATCCAAAAAAAGTGTATGTATATCACACGTACACAACCACACTAGGCCCCAATTACTATTGTTTGTACCCCTAAAAGGCTAGATGAGGAGTAGGGGGGGTATGGAACAGGCAGCACCCTCAAACCTTCAGAAGTATGAGATGAACCCCAACAACTTGGAAAGGTGGATCTCTCTCACACGTACCAACACAGACTATCCCCCAATTTAACTGATCCCCAAAGGTTTTTGATTAAATAGCGGAATAGAAAATATGATCCAAAAAAAGTGTATGTATATCACACGTACACAACCACACTAGGCCCCAATTACTATTGTTTGTACCCCTAAAAGGCTAGATGAGGAGTAGGGGGGGTATGGAACAGGCAGCACCCTCAAACCTTCAGAAGTATGAGATGAACCCCAACAACTTGGAAAGGTGGATCTCTCTCACACGTACCAACACAGACTATCCCCCAATTTAACTGATCCCCAAAGGTTTTTGATTAAATAGCGGAATAGAAAATATGATCCAAAAAAAGTGTATGTATATCACACGTACACAACCACACTAGGCCCCAATTACTATTGTTTGTACCCCTAAAAGGCTAGATGAGGAGTAGGGGGGGTATGGAACAGGCAGCACCCTCAAATCTTCAGAAGTATGAGATGAACCCCAAAAACTTGGAAAGGTGGATCTCTCTCACACGTACCAACACAGACTATCCCCCAATTTAACTGATCCCCAAAGGTTTTTGATTAAATAGCGGAATAGAAAATATGATCCAAAAAAAGTGTATGTATATCACACGTACACAACCACACTAGGCCCCAATTACTATTGTTTGTACCCCTAAAAGGCTAGATGAGGAGTAGGGGGGGTATGGAACAGGCAGCACCCTCAAACCTTCAGAAGTATGAGATGAACCCCAACAACTTGGAAAGGTGGATCTCTCTCACACGTACCAACACAGACTATCCCCCAATTTAACTGATCCCCAAAGGTTTTTGATTAAATAGCGGAATAGAAAATATGATCCAAAAAAAGTGTATGTATATCACACGTACACAACCACACTAGGCCCCAATTACTATTGTTTGTACCCCTAAAAGGCTAGGAGTAGGGGGAGTATGGAACAGGCAGCACCCTCAAACCTTCAGAAGTATGAGATGAACCCCAACAACTTGGAAAGGTGGATCTCTCTCACACGTACCAACACAGACTATCCCCCAATTTAACTGATCCCCAAAGGTTTTTGATTAAATAGCGGAATAGAAAATATGATCCAAAAAAAGTGTATGTATATCACACGTACACAACCACACTAGGCCCCAATTACTATTGTTTGTACCCCTAAAAGGCTAGATGAGGAGTAGGGGGGGTATGGAACAGGCAGCACCCTCAAACCTTCAGAAGTATGAGATGAACCCCAACAACTTGGAAAGGTGGATCTCTCTCACACGTACCAACACAGACTATCCCCCAATTTAACTGATCCCCAAAGGTTTTTGATTAAATAGCGGAATAGAAAATATGATCCAAAAAAAGTGTATGTATATCACACGTACACAACCACACTAGGCCCCAATTACTATTGTTTGTACCCCTAAAAGGCTAGATGAGGAGTAGGGGGGGTATGGAACAGGCAGCACCCTCAAACCTTCAGAAGTATGAGATGAACCCCAACAACTTGGAAAGGTGGATCTCTCTCACACGTACCAACACAGACTATCCCCCAATTTAACTGATCCCCAAAGGTTTTTGATTAAATAGCGGAATAGAAAATATGATCCAAAAAAAGTGTATGTATATCACACGTACACAACCACACTAGGCCCCAATTACTATTGTTTGTACCCCTAAAAGGCTAGATGAGGAGTAGGGGGGGTATGGAACAGGCAGCACCCTCAAACCTTCAGAAGTATGAGATGAACCCCAACAACTTGGAAAGGTGGATCTCTCTCACACGTACCAACACAGACTATCCCCCAATTTAACTGATCCCCAAAGGTTTTTGATTAAATAGCGGAATAGAAAATATGATCCAAAAAAAGTGTATGTATATCACACGTACACAACCACACTAGGCCCCAATTACTATTGTTTGTACCCCTAAAAGGCTAGGAGTAGGGGGAGTATGGAACAGGCAGCACCCTCAAACCTTCAGAAGTATGAGATGAACCCCAACAACTTGGAAAGGTGGATCTCTCTCACACGTACCAACACAGACTATCCCCCAATTTAACTGATCCCCAAAGGTTTTTGATTAAATAGCGGAATAGAAAATATGATCCAAAAAAAGTGTATGTATATCACACGTACACAACCACACTGGGCCCCAATTACTATTGTTTGTACCCCTAAAAGGCTAGATGAGGAGTAGGGGGAGTATGGAACAGGCAGCACCCTCAAACCTTCAGAAGTATGAGATGAACCCCAACAACTTGGAAAGGTGGATCTCTCTCACACGTACCAACACAGACTATCCCCCAATTTAACTGATCCCCAAAGGTTTTTGATTAAATAGCGGAATAGAAAATATGATCCAAAAAAAGTGTATGTATATCACACGTACACAACCACACTAGGCCCCAATTACTATTGTTTGTACCCCTAAAAGGCTAGATGAGGAGTAGGGGGGGTATGGAACAGGCAGCACCCTCAAACCTTCAGAAGTATGAGATGAACCCCAACAACTTGGAAAGGTGGATCTCTCTCACACGTACCAACACAGACTATCCCCCAATTTAACTGATCCCCAAAGGTTTTTGATTAAATAGCGGAATAGAAAATATGATCCAAAAAAAGTGTATGTATATCACACGTACACAACCACACTAGGCCCCAATTACTATTGTTTGTACCCCTAAAAGGCTAGATGAGGAGTAGGGGGGGTATGGAACAGGCAGCACCCTCAAACCTTCAGAAGTATGAGATGAACCCCAACAACTTGGAAAGGTGGATCTCTCTCACACGTACCAACACAGACTATCCCCCAATTTAACTGATCCCCAAAGGTTTTTGATTAAATAGCGGAATAGAAAATATGATCCAAAAAAAGTGTATGTATATCACACGTACACAACCACACTGGGCCCCAATTACTATTGTTTGTACCCCTAAAAGGCTAGATGAGGAGTAGGGGGAGTATGGAACAGGCAGCACCCTCAAACCTTCAGAAGTATGAGATGAACCCCAACAACTTGGAAAGGTGGATCTCTCTCACACGTACCAACACAGACTATCCCCCAATTTAACTGATCCCCAAAGGTTTTTGATTAAATAGCGGAATAGAAAATATGATCCAAAAAAAGTGTATGTATATCACACGTACACAACCACACTAGGCCCCAATTACTATTGTTTGTACCCCTAAAAGGCTAGATGAGGAGTAGGGGGGGTATGGAACAGGCAGCACCCTCAAACCTTCAGAAGTATGAGATGAACCCCAACAACTTGGAAAGGTGGATCTCTCTCACACGTACCAACACAGACTATCCCCCAATTTAACTGATCCCCAAAGGTTTTTGATTAAATAGCGGAATAGAAAATATGATCCAAAAAAAGTGTATGTATATCACACGTACACAACCACACTAGGCCCCAATTACTATTGTTTGTACCCCTAAAAGGCTAGATGAGGAGTAGGGGGGGTATGGAACAGGCAGCACCCTCAAACCTTCAGAAGTATGAGATGAACCCCAACAACTTGGAAAGGTGGATCTCTCTCACACGTACCAACACAGACTATCCCCCAATTTAACTGATCCCCAAAGGTTTTTGATTAAATAGCGGAATAGAAAATATGATCCAAAAAAAGTGTATGTATATCACACGTACACAACCACACTAGGCCCCAATTACTATTGTTTGTACCCCTAAAAGGCTAGATGAGGAGTAGGGGGGGTATGGAACAGGCAGCACCCTCAAACCTTCAGAAGTATGAGATGAACCCCAACAACTTGGAAAGGTGGATCTCTCTCACACGTACCAACACAGACTATCCCCCAATTTAACTGATCCCCAAAGGTTTTTGATTAAATAGCGGAATAGAAAATATGATCCAAAAAAAGTGTATGTATATCACACGTACACAACCACACTAGGCCCCAATTACTATTGTTTGTACCCCTAAAAGGCTAGGAGTAGGGGGAGTATGGAACAGGCAGCACCCTCAAACCTTCAGAAGTATGAGATGAACCCCAACAACTTGGAAAGGTGGATCTCTCTCACACGTACCAACACAGACTATCCCCCAATTTAACTGATCCCCAAAGGTTTTTGATTAAATAGCGGAATAGAAAATATGATCCAAAAAAAGTGTATGTATATCACACGTACACAACCACACTAGGCCCCAATTACTATTGTTTGTACCCCTAAAAGGCTAGATGAGGAGTAGGGGGAGTATGGAACAGGCAGCACCCTCAAATCTTCAGAAGTATGAGATTGTGTTCACTGTACCCCACAAAGATTGAGTTCACTGCACCCCACAATGATTGTGTTCACTGCACCCCACAAAGATTGTGTTCACTGCACCTCACAAAGATTGTGTTCACTGTACCCCCCAAAGATTGTGTTCACTGCACCCCACAAAGATTCTGTTCACTGTACCCCACAAAGATTGTGTTCACTGCACCCTAAAAGGATGTTGTTCACTGCACCCCACAAAGATTGTGTTCACTGCACCCTAAAAGGATGTTGTTCACTGCACCCCAAAAAGATTGTGTTCACTGTACCCCCCCAAAGATTGTGTTCACTGCACCCCACAAAGATTGTGTTCACTGCACCCCAAAAAGATTGTGTTCACTGTACCCCCCAAAGATTGTGTTCACTGCACCCCAAAAAGATTGTGTTCACTGTACCCCCCAAAGATTGTGTTCACTGCACCCCACAAAGATTCTGTTCACTGTACCCCACAAAGATTGTGTTCACTGCACCCCAAAAAGATTGTGTTCACTGTACCCCCCCAAAGATTGTGTTCACTGCACCCCACAAAGATTCTGTTCACTGCACCCCACAAAGGATTTTGTTCACTGCACCCCAAAAAGATTGTGTTCACTGCACCCCAAAAAGGATTTTGATCACTGCACCCCAAAAAGGATGTTGTTCACTGCACCCCAAAAATGATTTTGTTCACTCCACCCCAAAAAGATTGTGTTCACTGCACCCCACAAAGATTGTGTTCACTGCACCCCAAAAAGATTGTGTTCACTGTACCCCCCAAAGATTGTGTTCACTGCACCCCAAAAAGGATGTTGTTCACTGCACCCCAAAAAGGATGTTGTTCACTCCACCCCAAAAAGATTGTGTTCACTGCACCCCACAAAGATTGTGTTCACTGCACCCCAAAAAGATTGTGTTCACTGCACCCCAAAAATGATTTTGTTCACTGCACCCCAAAAAGGATTTTGTTCACTGCACCCCAAAAAGGATGTTGTTCACTCCACCCCAAAAAGATTGTGTTCACTGCACCCCAAAAAGATTGTGTTCACTGCACCCCACAAAGGATTTTGTTCACTGCACCCCAAAAAGATTGTGTTCACTGCACCCCAAAAAGGATTTTGTTCACTGCACCCCAAAAAGATTGTGTTCACTGCACCCCACAAAGGATTTTGTTCACTGCACCCCACAAAGATTGTGTTCACTGCACACCAAAAAGGATTGTGTTCACTGCACCCCAAAAAGATTTTGTTCACTGCACCCCAAAAAGATTGTGTTCACTGCAGCCCAAAAAGATTGTGTTCACTGCAGCCCAAAAAGATTGTGTTCACTGCAGCCCAAA
Source organism: Pelophylax lessonae (assembly GCF_965119305.1). Taxonomy (NCBI): domain Eukaryota; kingdom Metazoa; phylum Chordata; class Amphibia; order Anura; family Ranidae; genus Pelophylax; species Pelophylax lessonae. The sequence goes on along the minus strand of NC_138778.1, from coordinate 60,788,896 downwards.
AAGATTGTGTTCACTGCAGCTCACACACAGAAAAATGGATGTGGATCACTGACACCTGCCTATCTCCAATCCCACACCACACAGCAATATCGATTGTAGTTTGTAGAACACAGTTTCCCTAAAATTCAGCAGACTCTGTCCCTAACAGGATTGAGAAGAGATCGTAGATCAGGATTGAGTGCAGATTCACCCCACCCCCCACACAGCAATATCGATTGTAGTTTGTAGAAGACACTGACCCTATAATTCAGCAGACTCTATCCCTAAAATGCCTACAACTCGCCCTGCCTAAACACTCCGACCTGTCCCTCAATTCTATCCGGACACAAATGGTTTTTTCCTGCCTATCTTTCCCTAATCAGCAGCCAGCACATTGATGTGTGCTCTGTCCCTTAGCTAAGCAGCAGAATGACGCTGCTGCGGCGGCTGCCTCGAACTTATAAAGACTTGGTCACATGCTTCAGACGGCCAATCACAGCTACTAAGACATTTGCAGGCATGGCTGGGATGGCTTAAGGCACACCAGTTAAACGATTGTTGATTGGCTGTTGAAAGCCCGCCATGAAAAGAGCGCCAAAGCATGCAAAACCCGGAAATAAAACGACCGAACACGGATTTTTACCCGAACATACAGTAAAGTGTCCGTGTCCGTGTTCGGGTAAAAAAAATCCAATTATTCGGTACGAACACGAATAATACAGTCCGTGTTCGCTCAACACTAAATAGGAACAAAATAGGGGCCAAGTTGGAACTTGCAAGAGAAACCCACCACTTTGTGTGTCCTTTTTCCCATTTGTATTAGTGATTTAGGCAGTTAGACAGAGTTGAGATGTTTCATATGAGTTTTTGCAAACAGACGAGCAGGTTGTTTAGTAAAATGCCTAATTGTCTCCCATTTTGAGGAGTCATCTAAAGTCACATGATATGAAGAACTAATGTATATTTTTCTTATTTTTCAGGGGATGCTGGTTACCCGCAGCTGACATGGCTGATGGCTCCAATCAGGTACCCCCAGGGCCCAGCAGAGAGGAATTACAACAGGGCCTTGCGGAGAAGCCGGAGTATCATTGAGTTGACCATAGGTCTTCTCAAATCCCGGTTTCTCTGCTTGGCCCGGCCTGGGGGTGAACTCCTGTACTCTCCTACAAAGGCTTCCAAGATCATCCTGGCGTGCTGCGTGTTGCACAACATGTGCGTTGCCCGGGATGAATCTTGGGAGCTGACGGAGGAGAGGGAGCCAGAGGTCCGTCAGCCGGCGGCCCCCAGGCGGCGGAGCACCGCTGCAGGTTTTGCCACCCGGAATACCCTGGTTGCTAGCCACTTTACATGTAAGTACTGTAACCGGTCAAGATAGGGCATGTGTATTAATTAGCTAGTTAGCAGAGGTGCCACTCACAGGGAGACAGAGGGTCATTATCATCTGCCAATGATACTTGCCATTGTAGATAAAGTGTAGTCAACATTGGTAAAATTGTGTTACTTGAGCAAAAACATGCACCTCTAACCATAAACATGTTGGTATTGTGAATAGTGTAAAGGGCTGAGAAGAGCTGGCAGGTGTTTATTTGTGTCTATGCCATCTGTGTAGTTATTGATAACATGAACGGCTGCTTGGTATCTTATGGTGTTGTAATTTTCCAGAACGTCAACATCTTGGAATCATGGCATGTACCATGAGAAGCCTGTGGTGATGGGCTGTCTGGCGTCACAGGTGTGTATTCAAATGTTTACATTAATGATTTCTGGTTTGTGTAAGTTGGCATAAAATGTGTTATTTCACTCGTGATGTCGAAATTAAATGAAGTTCAGAATGAAGCAAACAGGCATTAAGATGTGATTTTCATAATGAAATGTCTTATCCTTTGTTATATTTTTCCAGGAGTGGTACTGCTTGCGGGTGTAGGTGGTAGAAACCCACCTTGATGGACTCCACTCATCTTCTTTTGTGGTCAGTGGATATTTGGTAAGGCACATGGCCAATTACCAACATGAACACCCTGGAACTTCGAAAGTGGCTTGGAAGCTGACCAGCAACCTTGCCATGCCTGTCCCCTATGAGCTGGTAGAGGTGCAGAATGGATTCTGAACTCTGCCTGAAGTTGTGGAAGACATCAGAATCCCGTAGCCATGGAGCAAAGATCGTGGTCTGGCGCTGTAAAGGCACACGGACTGGAGAGTGACAATATTATTTTGCTGCATCCCTCCTTCTGCTGTCATTCTCAAATAAATAAAGACTTTAGAATTGAACATGTGTTTTTTTGTTTTGTGTGGGTGCCTACAGACAAAAGGGCCATCCACACTGTAAGATTTAGAGAAGACTTTATCCTTCAGATTGACATTTTCTATGTAGTGCAAGGGCCTGCCTGATTGCATCCAAATTGAAAGTGTTGAGGTTTGAGCTTATATTATATGGTTTGGTTAAGTCTACAGGAAAAAGTCTAGACAAATTGTTAGTGTATGGCCCATTAAGCTGCCAAGGCCGGAGTTTTGCACTTTGCATGCTGCTTGTACTGGTGATGTGAGGGGTTGTAATGTAGAGTAGGGATGTGACAGTGTTGTGTTGAGGTGTGAGGCAAATGTAGTGTTGGACTATGAGGGTCTGTGTTGTTGAAATATGGAGAGAGTCCAATATCAGACACCTATGTTTATTGGTCAAGAAATTGTAAGAACCATGGTAAATATGTAAAGAATTGCATCTCGATAAAACTAGGACCACACTCATAAAATCAAAATTGTGTTGTTTCCATTGATGTGCTTGAAATTTGGGTAGGACACCCCCCCCCCCCCCAAATTCAAGATAGTTTAAAAAAACTGTTAAAAAATGAGAGTGAAAAGAGATCCCAAGTGTAGTGATGTGATTTGAACCCATGACGTTGTTAACTGCAGTGAAGTTGCAAAGCACTTAGCTATTGTGCAGAATAAAGCTGTATGGTGGAAAAAAAGGAGTGTGTTAAGGCTAAAAAGCACATATAGCTAAATAACTAAACATTGTATGGAATGTGGGAAGAAGACCATGGTAAAATTGTGAGGTTTCATCTTGCCCTGAAGTAGGGTAGGGGTTTGGTCACTTGCCTTTGGTACTTTCAATCATAAGATCGATTCGACACACAGACAAGATCAAAAAACCACTTAAAATGGTGTAAGCTTGCAAGCGCTTCTGAGTGTAACATTATTTAGCAATATATATGATGTAATTCGTTACATTTTAGCAATATAAATTATAAAAAGAAAATAAAAAAGGTAGGTGGAGATGGTAAGCCTCGAACCTACAGCAGAGGGAGATGAATTACAGACGTGTGATGTGTGCACTAATCCACTACCCCACATCGCTATGTGAAACTGCTATAAGCACGAAGACATAAGTTTGCGAATTGGCGAAGCCGCGATCGTAAGTGAATCCCGCTGACGGCGGAATTCATTATTGCTGTTTCACTAGCCAATTCGCCGCAGCGCCAGTTAATTGATTTGAACGCGGCGAAACTGAAACACGTCATAGATGTTTGAAGCTGCAGTTTCTTTAAATCCGGCCCTTTGTGTCTGGGTGGTCTAAAAAGTGTACCTGTGAAGTTTCAGCTCTGAAGCATGTCCAGAACCAGAAAAAAAGATCATTTTTCAGTAGAGCAGGGATGGTGGGACCCTCCTTTTACACCTATATGATCTTTTTTTCTGGTTCTGGGCATGCTACAGAGCTGAAACTTCACAGGTACACTTTTTAGACCCCCCAGACACTAAATCCAAAGACATTTTTTTTAATTTTTCCAATAATTTGCTCTCTATCAAAAATGACAATTTTTAAGAACTTTTTTTGTGTGATTTAGTGTCTGGGGGGTCAAAAAAGTGTACCTGAGAAGTTTCAGCTCTGTAGCATGTCCAGAACCAGAAAAAAAAGATAATTTTTCAGTAGAGCAGGGATGGTGGGACCCTCCTTTTACACCTATATGATCTTTTTTTTCTGGTTCTGGGCATGCTACAGAGCTGAAACTTCACGGGTACAATTTTTAGACCCCCCCCCCCCCCGACACTAATCCCAAAAAAGTCATGCCTGCCTCCAAAAATGCCTGATAAATATATAGAAAAAAAATACTCAAATACCAGCCCTAAAAAGGGCTTTTGGGGACAATATATATATATATATATATATATATAAAAATAATTTCACAGATACCAGCCCTAAAAAGGGCTTTTTGGGGACAATACTGTATATATATATATATATATATATATATATATATATATATATATATATATATATATATCCAAAAAAAAACCTCAAATACCAGCCCTAAGAAGGGCTTTTTGGGGTGCTGTCTGGATGCTGTCCTTACAGCAGGAGTGGACCAAGAACACTGACTAACAAGACCGGGAACACTGACTAACAACTGTCCCTAGCTATTAACAGCAGCAGCACTTTCCCTGCTCTCACTAACACATTGCTTCAGAAATGATCTAAGATGGATGCTGCCCTTGCTTATTTATAGGAGGTGGGAGGGTGTGGGAGGGAGGTATGCTGATTGGCCTGGAATGTGTCTGCTGACTGTGAGGTTCAGGGTCAAAGTTTGCCTCAATGATGATGTATAGGAGGCGGACCGAACATCGCATATGTTCGCCCACCGAGGCGAACGCGAACATGCGAAGTTCGCCGGGAACTGTTCGCCGGCGAACAGTTCGGGACATCTCTAGTGAGCGACTAGCACACCCAGAGGGGTACACGAGAGAGAAGAAGCACCCCACGATTTGTTCACGGTGTTAGGTGGAGGGTTAATACCACTTTTGATATCTCGTTGATTTGGATACATCATTTGGACTATTTATTTTTTGTTTTGTGAATCTTTTTAGGTCACCAGTGACGTTTTATAATGGACTGAGTGATCTTATGCACAGTTTGTTTAAAGCACTGAGCACTAGGGTTGAGCGGACACCTAGATGTCCGTGTTCGACGGGTTCGGCCGAACTTTAAAAAAAAGTCCGGGTCCGTGTCCCGGACTTTTACCGAACTTTTCCCGGACACCGAACCCCATTGAAGTCAATGGGGACCCGAACTTTAAGGCACTAAAATGGCTCTAAAACACCAAAGGAAAGGGCTAGAGTGCTGCAAATGGCAGCAAAACGTAATTAAGAGCATGGCAAGTGCTCTGCAAACAAATGTGGATAGGGAAATAACTTAAAACAACAAAAAAAAACAGAAAAATAAAACAATGTTCTTCTTCATCTCTGAAGGACGAGGCCCATATGGAGTAGGAGGGAGGTTGAGGTGGTGGTGGATGTGGCGGTGACATAGGCGTGCGCACAGGGTGTGCTGGGTGTGCCTGGGCACACCCTAATCACCTAGGGCACATAGCATTGCCAGTGAGGAGATGGGAAAGATCTCCCTGGGACCTGCTCTGCTCTATTTCTCCTTGCCTACAGGTACATGGCCCCGATACATTACTCTCCCTGCTGGCAAACACATGCATGTGTATTTCAACTTTGGGGTGCACACCTTAATGCAATAGGCTGCGCACACCTATGGGCGGTGTAGGTGGAAGCGGCGGTGGAGGAGGACCAGGGCCGGATTAACAGCATCATGGGCTTGGTGCTGAGGATTTTGAAGGGCCTTAAGGGCCGTGCCTTGCCATGCACCCAGAGGAGGAAGGGTGCAGCCATGCATGCCTAATTCAACATGGGATGCTGTCTCTGAAGCCCATAAACACATCCATGCATCGCCAACTGTCCCTCCTTGTCCGGCCTTCACGCTGTGTGGGGAGGTTCTGAGGGTGCTGCCTGGGGAAGCGAGCATAGAAGCCAGACTTCTGTGTTTACAAGTGACAGAAGAGCGGTAACAGTGAATATGGCCAACCCGGGGCCTATATAAAAGGTAGGGGCCTGGAGCTGCAGCTCCAATAGCCCCTACATTAATCTGGCCCTGAGGAGGAGGACGAGGTAGCCAACACTGCTTCTTTTCAAAATTTTTAAATGAGGGTACACCCCAAAAGAGTGAGAAAGAGCAAAAATGGAACAATGGGTGGGTAAGGTCGGTATCCATTGCTATTCTGCATAAGGTACGGAAAAGTCCCGTGGGATCCATGCCTGGTTCATTTTAATGAACGTGAGCTTGTCCACATTGTCTCTGGACAGGCGGCTGCGCTTGTCTGTTATAACGCCCCCAGCCGTGCTAAATACCCGTTCAGATAATACACTGGCTGCAGGGCACGCCAGCACCTCCAAGGCGTAAAGGGCAAGCTCAGGCCATGTGCCCAATTTGGAGACCCAGAAGTTGAAGGGGGCAGACCCGTCATTCACTACATGTAGGCGTGTGCACACATACTGCTCCACCATGTTGGTAAAATGCTGCCTCCTGCTAAGACGTTCCATCTGAGCTGCTGGTGCTGCTGTTTGTTGTGGCGTGCTGACAAAGCTTTTCCACATTTCGGCCATGCTAACCCTGCCTTCTGAGGTGCTGGCGGTGCCCTGGTTGCGTTGGCGACCTCCTCCTCCTCCTCCTCTGCCTTGTGCTTCCACTGTGGCCCCGCTGTCAGATGGGAATGCCAGCAGCATGGCGTCTACCAGCGTGCGCTTGTACTCGCGCATCTTGCGATCGCGCTCCAGTGAGTGAATTAAGGACGGTACGTTGTCCTTGTAACGGGGATCCAGCAGCGTGGCCACCCAGTAATCAGCACAAGTTAGAATGTGGGCAACTCGGCGGTCGTTGTGGAGACACTGCAGCATGTAATCGCTCATGTGTGCCAGGCTGCCCAGAGGCGACGAAAGGCTGTCCTCTGTGGGAGGTGTATCGTCCGTGTCCTCTGTATCCCCCCAGCCACGCACCAGTGATGGCCATGAGCTGGCCTGGGTGCCACCCTGCTGTGAACATGGTTCCATCTCCTCCTCCAGCTCCTCCTCCTCCTCATCCTCCTCATCCTCCAGAACTGTGCCCCTGCTGGACAATTGTGTCCCTGGCGTTTGTGTGTGCAGGAACCCACCCTCGGAGCCCCTTGCGAATGACTGCCCTGAAAGCCTTTGAAATGTTACCTCTTCATCCTCCTCCTCCTCCTCCTCATCCTGTGCCACATCCTCTTCCATCATCGCCCAAATTGTTTTTTCAAGGAGGCATAGAAGTGGGATAGTTAAGCTGAGAATGGCGTCATTGCCACTGGCCATGTTGGTGGAGTACCCAAAACAGCGCAACAAGGCACAATATATGCAAATGTCAAATATGCAAACTATGCCGCAATTTAATGTTTTTTACACCAAAAGGGTGTGTATTGAATAGCGGAATAGGATAAAAAACTGTGTATCTCACACGTACAAACACAGACTAGGCCCGATTAAATTTTTTCCTACCCTAAAGGGAGGATGAGGAAGAGGAGTATGGAACATGCAGCACCCTCAAATCTTCAGAAGTATGAGATGAACCCCAAAAACTTGGAAAGGTGGATCTCTCTCACACGTACCAACACAGACTATCCCCCAATTTAACTGATCCCCAAAGGTTTTTGATTAAATAGCGGAATAGAAAATATGATCCAAAAAAAGTGTATGTATATCACACGTACACAACCACACTAGGCCCCAATTACTATTGTTTGTACCCCTAAAAGGCTAGGAGTAGGGGGAGTATGGAACAGGCAGCACCCTCAAACCTTCAGAAGTATGAGATGAACCCCAACAACTTGGAAAGGTGGATCTCTCTCACACGTACCAACACAGACTATCCCCCAATTTAACTGATCCCCAAAGGTTTTTGATTAAATAGCGGAATAGAAAATATGATCCAAAAAAAGTGTATGTATATCACACGTACACAACCACACTAGGCCCCAATTACTATTGTTTGTACCCCTAAAAGGCTAGATGAGGAGTAGGGGGGGTATGGAACAGGCAGCACCCTCAAACCTTCAGAAGTATGAGATGAACCCCAACAACTTGGAAAGGTGGATCTCTCTCACACGTACCAACACAGACTATCCCCCAATTTAACTGATCCCCAAAGGTTTTTGATTAAATAGCGGAATAGAAAATATGATCCAAAAAAAGTGTATGTATATCACACGTACACAACCACACTAGGCCCCAATTACTATTGTTTGTACCCCTAAAAGGCTAGGAGTAGGGGGAGTATGGAACAGGCAGCACCCTCAAACCTTCAGAAGTATGAGATGAACCCCAACAACTTGGAAAGGTGGATCTCTCTCACACGTACCAACACAGACTATCCCCCAATTTAACTGATCCCCAAAGGTTTTTGATTAAATAGCGGAATAGAAAATATGATCCAAAAAAAGTGTATGTATATCACACGTACACAACCACACTAGGCCCCAATTACTATTGTTTGTACCCCTAAAAGGCTAGATGAGGAGTAGGGGGAGTATGGAACAGGCAGCACCCTCAAACCTTCAGAAGTATGAGATGAACCCCAACAACTTGGAAAGGTGGATCTCTCTCACACGTACCAACACAGACTATCCCCCAATTTAACTGATCCCCAAAGGTTTTTGATTAAATAGCGGAATAGAAAATATGATCCAAAAAAAGTGTATGTATATCACACGTACACAACCACACTAGGCCCCAATTACTATTGTTTGTACCCCTAAAAGGCTAGATGAGGAGTAGGGGGGGTATGGAACAGGCAGCACCCTCAAATCTTCAGAAGTATGAGATGAACCCCAAAAACTTGGAAAGGTGGATCTCTCTCACACGTACCAACACAGACTATCCCCCAATTTAACTGATCCCCAAAGGTTTTTGATTAAATAGCGGAATAGAAAATATGATCCAAAAAAAGTGTATGTATATCACACGTACACAACCACACTAGGCCCCAATTACTATTGTTTGTACCCCTAAAAGGCTAGGAGTAGGGGGGAGTATGGAACAGGCAGCACCCTCAAACCTTCAGAAGTATGAGATGAACCCCAACAACTTGGAAAGGTGGATCTCTCTCACACGTACCAACACAGACTATCCCCCAATTTAACTGATCCCCAAAGGTTTTTGATTAAATAGCGGAATAGAAAATATGATCCAAAAAAAGTGTATGTATATCACACGTACACAACCACACTAGGCCCCAATTACTATTGTTTGTACCCCTAAAAGGCTAGATGAGGAGTAGGGGGGGTATGGAACAGGCAGCACCCTCAAACCTTCAGAAGTATGAGATGAACCCCAACAACTTGGAAAGGTGGATCTCTCTCACACGTACCAACACAGACTATCCCCCAATTTAACTGATCCCCAAAGGTTTTTGATTAAATAGCGGAATAGAAAATATGATCCAAAAAAAGTGTATGTATATCACACGTACACAACCACACTAGGCCCCAATTACTATTGTTTGTACCCCTAAAAGGCTAGGAGTAGGGGGAGTATGGAACAGGCAGCACCCTCAAACCTTCAGAAGTATGAGATGAACCCCAACAACTTGGAAAGGTGGATCTCTCTCACACGTACCAACACAGACTATCCCCCAATTTAACTGATCCCCAAAGGTTTTTGATTAAATAGCGGAATAGAAAATATGATCCAAAAAAAGTGTATGTATATCACACGTACACAACCACACTAGGCCCCAATTACTATTGTTTGTACCCCTAAAAGGCTAGATGAGGAGTAGGGGGAGTATGGAACAGGCAGCACCCTCAAACCTTCAGAAGTATGAGATGAACCCCAACAACTTGGAAAGGTGGATCTCTCTCACACGTACCAACACAGACTATCCCCCAATTTAACTGATCCCCAAAGGTTTTTGATTAAATAGCGGAATAGAAAATATGATCCAAAAAAAGTGTATGTATATCACACGTACACAACCACACTAGGCCCCAATTACTATTGTTTGTACCCCTAAAAGGCTAGATGAGGAGTAGGGGGAGTATGGAACAGGCAGCACCCTCAAATCTTCAGAAGTATGAGATTGTGTTCACTGTACCCCACAAAGATTGAGTTCACTGCACCCCACAATGATTGTGTTCACTGCACCCCACAAAGATTGTGTTCACTGCACCTCACAAAGATTGTGTTCACTGTACCCCCCAAAGATTGTGTTCACTGCACCCCACAAAGATTCTGTTCACTGTACCCCACAAAGATTGTGTTCACTGCACCCTAAAAGGATGTTGTTCACTGCACCCCACAAAGATTGTGTTCACTGCACCCTAAAAGGATGTTGTTCACTGCACCCCAAAAAGATTGTGTTCACTGTACCCCCCCCAAAGATTGTGTTCACTGCACCCCACAAAGATTGTGTTCACTGCACCCCAAAAAGATTGTGTTCACTGTACCCCCCAAAGATTGTGTTCACTGCACCCCACAAAGATTCTGTTCACTGTACCCCACAAAGATTGTGTTCGCTGCACCCCAAAAAGATTGTGTTCACTGTACCCCCCCAAAGATTGTGTTCACTGCACCCCACAAAGATTCTGTTCACTGCACCCCACAAAGGATTTTGTTCACTGCACCCCAAAAAGATTGTGTTCACTGCACCCCAAAAAGGATTTTGATCACTGCACCCCAAAAAGGATGTTGTTCACTGCACCCCAAAAATGATTTTGTTCACTCCACCCCAAAAAGATTGTGTTCACTGCACCCCACAAAGATTGTGTTCACTGCACCCCAAAAAGATTGTGTTCACTGTACCCCCCAAAGATTGTGTTCACTGCACCCCACAAAGATTCTGTTCACTGTACCCCACAAAGATTGTGTTCACTGCACCCCAAAAAGATTGTGTTCACTGCACCCCAAAAAGGATGTTGTTCACTGCACCCCAAAAAGGATGTTGTTCACTCCACCCCAAAAAGATTGTGTTCACTGCACCCCACAAAGATTGTGTTCACTGCACCCCAAAAAGATTGTGTTCACTGCACCCCAAAAATGATTTTGTTCACTGCACCCCAAAAAGGCTTTTGTTCACTGCACCCCAAAAAGGATGTTGTTCACTCCACCCCAAAAAGATTGTGTTCACTGCACCCCAAAAAGATTGTGTTCACTGCACCCCACAAAGGATTTTGTTCACTGCACCCCAAAAAGATTGTGTTCACTGCACCCCAAAAAGGATGTTGTTCACTGCACCCCAAAAAGGATTTTGTTCACTGCACCCCAAAAAGATTGTGTTCACTGCACCCCACAAAGGATTTTGTTCACTGCACCCCAAAAAGATTGTGTTCACTGCACACCAAAAAGGATTGTGTTCACTGCACCCCAAAAAGATTTTGTTCACTGCACCCCAAAAAGATTGTGTTCACTGCAGCCCAAAAAGATTGTGTTCACTGCAGCCCAAAAAGATTGTGTTCACTGCAGCCCAAAAAGATTGTGTTCACTGCAGCCCAAAAAGATTGTGTTCACTGCAGCTCACACACAGAAAAATGGATGTGGATCACTGACACCTGCCTATCTCCAATCCCACACCACACAGCAATATCGATTGTAGTTTGTAGAACACAGTTTCCCTAAAATTCAGCAGACTCTGTCCCTAACAGGATTGAGAAGAGATCGTAGATCAGGATTGAGTGCAGATTCACCCCACCCCCCACACAGCAATATCGATTGTAGTTTGTAGAAGACACTGACCCTATAATTCAGCAGACTCTATCCCTAAAATGCCTACAACTCGCCCTGCCTAAACACTCCGACCTGTCCCTCAATTCTATCCGGACACAAATGGTTTTTTCCTGCCTATCTTTCCCTAATCAGCAGCCAGCACGTTGATGTGTGCTCTGTCCCTGATATAAGCAGCATAATGACGCCGCTGCGGCTGCCTCGAACTTATAAAGACTTGGTCACATGCTTCAGACGGCCAATCACAGCTACTAAGACATTTGCAGGCATGGCTGGGATGGCTTAAGGCACACCAGTTAAACGATTGTTGATTGGCTGTTGAAAGCCCGCCATGAAAAGAGCGCCAAAGCATGCAAAACCCGGAAATAAAACGACCGAACACGGATTTTTACCCGAACATACAGTAAAGTGTCCGTGTCCGTGTTCGGGTACAAAAAATCCAATTATTCGGTACGAACACGAATAATACAGTCCGTGTTCGCTCAACACTACTGAGCACTTTACCTGTCACTTGATTTATTTAAATTTTTTATTATCTATTTAAATTAAGAACTACACCAATTCACTTTACACCTAATGTTTTTTATGAAGATTTGATTACCTATTTTAATACCTATTTTTATTATCTATGTATGGATTGTCTACACTGAATTTATCTTATACATACTAATATCATTTTAATTTTCCCCACTTTTTGAGGGATCTTTTTCTATACTTATGCACATTTTTGTATTACACATCTGAGTTTTATTTATTTATTGATTGACTAGTCTTAACATTTCCCAGAAGCACAGTATCCCCCACCCCCTATTTATCATCTTAAAATATTGTTCTAGTTCTTTTTCATGTTGTGCATATTATTTGTAATGTGTATAAAAAAAATAAAACCTATTGGTCATTTATCATGCTGCAATTGGTCATTAGTGATGAGCCGAACAACCCCCAGTTCGGTTCGCACCAAAACTTTCGAACATCGCAAAAGTTTAGAACCGAATAACAAACCCCATTAAAGTCTATAGAGCCCGAACAGGAAAAATCAAAAGTGCCCATTTTGAAGGCTTATATGCAAGTAATTGGGCATACAATGGTTATGGGTACTGCCTTGGGGGGCATGTATCAATGAAAAAAAAGTTTGTAAAAAAATGTAATTTTTGAATGAGCAGTGAATTACTGATGCTTAAAGTGAAATCATCAAAATGAGAAATAACTATAAAAATGAAAATTTCCTTTCAATATAGTGCCTGGGGGGTCCCCTTAGTCTACCTGTAAAGTGGCACATCTGTAATGTGTATAGAAGCAGCTGCAGAAATATTTGCATTGACTTTAGCAGATCTTCCAACCTTGGGTACCTATTTAGGAAACGCTGCATCACCAAGTTGGGAACATGTGTCAGGCATGGCACATGTCTCAACTTTCCTGTCTAAGGGTGGACAGGAGGTTTGTGCCATTATCGCACACCACCATTCCTGGCTCAAGCTGGTGTGGCATGAACCACCTCTTGGCCTGCCCCTACAGAGCTGCAAGAATCTCTGCTCTGGTGTTGTTCCTGTCCCCTAGACACAACAAATGAAGCACTGCATGGCACCTTTTAGCCTGACTCATTAAATAGCCCCTTGAAGGCTTAGGGGGTACTTGTGGTTCATAGGATAATTCAGCAGAGGAGGGCATGAAAAAGGAGGAGAGGGTAGAGCTGACAAATCTTGCATCATCACCACTAGGTGTATCAAGATGTGGTGGCACAACAAGCTGCAGCACTGAGCCCAGTCCTGCATCCTTCCAAATTGCAAGCAGAGTTACCCAGTGTCCTGTGAAAGAAATATAATGTCCCTGACCATGCATGCTGGACCACATGTCAGCAGTACCGTGGACTTTGCAGCTGATTGCCTTGCCCAACGATGCCACAACATTGCCTTCCACGTTATGGTACAGCGCTGGAATCGCCTTACATGAAAAGAAATAGCAATTGGGAACCTGCCATTGTAGTACAGCACATTCTGCAAATTCACGGAAGGGGCTGAATCCACCATACGCTAGGCATGCGGGTAGCAGTGACTGTATTTTTTTTGGCTGCAGCAGATGGGGCAAAGAAATCTGTCGGCTATCAGCTATAGCTGGTGGTATGCTACTGGCAGATGTGCTGCAAGGACCTGGGACACCCTGCGCTATGCCAACATCCCTGTCAGGTCATGAGGTATAGCGGGGGTAGACAGAGGTTGGTAAGGAGGAGGAACCGAATTGTGTCCCTTTTGTGTGGTTTTCAGGTGCTCTTGCCAACAGGCTGCATGGTGGGAGGTTAAATGCCTTGTCAAGCATGTCGTAACCAAATGGCTGGTGTTTTTGCCACGCTTGATGTGCAAGAAGACAAAGTTTGCAAATTGTAACAGTGCAATCTGCTGCACATGTGCTAAAAACGGCCTAGACAGCTGAGCTGTGGGAAGTGTGCCGGTAGATAACAACTCCACAATGTGATTGAATAGGGTGGCTCCTCTCTGCTCTTCCTTGATGGCTGCTTCGTTGGGGTTGTGCCTCACCCTCACTTTCCTCCTCTGCTCTATCCGGCATCCATGTCGTGTCAGTGACCTCATCATCATCATCTCCTCCATCCTCATTACCACTGGAGTCAACTTGACAATACGCTGCGGCTGGGGGAACATGACTGCCAATTTGTGTACCAGTGTTCTCCACACTCTGTAGGCTCATGTTCTTACCTTCCTCATCCTCAGAACCAACATCTGAATCAATTAATGGCTGTGCATTGTCATGGAGCAAGTGACTGACGCTATGTTCAAATAACTCAGCTGACTCCTCCATGCCTGATGCAGGGACTATGGCAGGAGTAGCTGTGGACAAGGAAGCAGATTTATCCACTCTGGCAGCTGCAGTGGACTGTGCAATAGTCTCTGCTTGGGTGATGGAGTATGGGGAGGACGAGGATTGTTTAGTAAGCCAGACCACCACCTTCTTTTTTAATTCATTCCTGTAACCTCATGTATGACATCTTGGATTTTCCCATATGCGCTCCCTGTAATAGGGGTCAATCAAGTCTGGTGAGTGTATTGTGCATCTGCGTGCTGGTGGAGAGGAACCTTTCCTATACTCACTGAGGATGCTATTCACGTGTGGGATTATATATGGACTTCACAATTTTTATGTATTTTCTAAAATTGTAATTAAGATGCATTTATTTATTTGTCTTTTCACTATTGTTTATTCACTATAGTGATATGTATTTTATGATGTAAGAGCGTGGTTTCTTTGTTTTTTTTTTTTCAGGCAGGAATAGCTGTGGACTAGGAGGCAGATTTAGCCACTCTGGCAGCTGCAGTGGACTGCACACTAGTCTCTGCTTGGGCGAAGGAGTATGGAGAGGATGAGGATGTTTAGTAAGACAGTCCACCACCTCCTCTGCATGCTGTGGCTGGATAGCATGGGCAACATCACTAAACAGAGGAAATGATGGACTGACCACCTCCACTTTTGCCTGTGGACAAATATACACTGCTGGCCCCCCTCAAAGTGCCATGGGTACGTCTGCCTCTCCTTGTTGGCCTCCCAGATATGATGGGAAGGTGCCTATTACCAAAATGTATTAAAGATGTGGAAATGTGTACGTGAATGCACTTTAATCAATAGAAAGTGGTGTTTGGTGCACTTTAACCTGAGTACTCACTGCGCAAACACAATCCACCGATACACTACAATATACTGCAGTACAACTTCACTAACCCACAGAAATGTAGTGCATTAAACATGTACTAACAAACAGAAATATAAACCATTAAACGTGCAGTAACGCACTGAAATGTACTGCGTTTAAACGGCACGCAATGCACTGAAATATCCTGCATTAAATGTACATTACTGCACAGAAATATATTTACTGCGTTAAACGTGCAGTAATGCACAGAAAAATACTGCATTAAACGTGCACTATTGCACAGAAAATATACTGCGTTAAACGTGCAGTAACGCACTGTAATATATACTGCATTAAACGTGCAGTAACGCACAGAAATATATTGTGTTAAACACGTACTAACGCACTGAGATATACTGCGGTAAATGGCATGTAACACACTGAAATACACTGAAATATACTGTTGTGAAGTCCATATATATGGACTTCACAATTTTTATGTATTTTCTAAAATTTTAATTAAGATGCATTTATTTATTTGTCTTTTCACTATTGTTTATTCACTATAGTGATATGTATTTTATGATGTAAGAGCGTGGTTTCTTTGTTTTTTTTTTTTAGGCAGGAATAGCTGTGGACTAGGAGGCAGATTTAGCCACTCTGGCAGCTGCAGTGGACTGCACACTAGTCTCTGCTTGGGCGAAGGAGTATGGAGAGGATGAGGATGTTTAGTAAGACAGTCCACCACCTCCTCTGCATGCTGTGGCTGGATAGCATGGGCAACATCACTAAACAGAGGAAATGATGGACTGACCACCTCCACTTTTGCCTGTGGACAAATATACACTGCTGGCCCCCCTCAAAGTGCCATGGGTACGTCTGCCTCTCCTTGTTGGCCTCCCAGATATGATGGGAAGGTGCCTATTACCAAAATGTATTAAAGATGTGGAAATGTGTACGCGAATGCACTTTAATCAATAGAAAGTGGTGTTTGGTGCACTTTAACCTGAGTACTCACTGCTCAAACACAATCCACCGATACACTACAATATACTGCAGTACAACTTCACTAACCCACAGAAATGTAGTGCATTAAACATGTACTAACAAACAGAAATATAAACCATTAAACGTGCAGTAACGCACTGAAATATACTGCGTTTAAACGGCACGCAATGCACTGAAATATACTGCATTAAACGTACATTACTGCACAGAAATATATTTACTGCGTTAAATGTGCAGTAATGCACAGAAAAATACTGCATTAAACGTGCACTATTGCACAGAAAATATACTGCGTTAAACGTGCACTAACGCACTGAGATATACTGCGGTAAATGGCATGTAACACACTGAAATATACTGGATTAAATGTGCACTAATGCACAGAAATTTACTGCATTAAACATGCAATAACGCACAGAAATATACTGCATTAAACATGCAATAACACACAGAAATATACTGCCTTAAACGTGCAGTAACGCACAGAACTATACCTTGTTAAACTGGTAATAACGCACTGAACTATAATGCAGTAAACCTGCCCTGACAAAACAAATTGACACTAAAGAAAAAATAAATGGTCACTCACTACACCCACTGAACTATCACTAAATTCACACTAAAGTAAAAATTAACATTTACTACACTCACACTCACTGAACTTTCACTAGATTCACACTAAAGTGACACTAAAGTAAAAATGAATGGTCACTACACTCACACTGACTAAACTATCACTAGATTGACACTAAACTGATATTCCACACTGGCAATAGAATCAGAATAGCACACTATAGCGCTCTAACTCTCTAGCACTTTAACTCTCTAGCATTGAACAGAGCCCTGTTTTACCTCTCTCAACACCGATATCACTCTACAAATGGCCACTATTGAAAGAATACTTTTATAGTGTGGGTTGGGAATCCAATCATGGCTCTGACATTGCTATGTGCCCTGATTGGGCAAAGCTTTCTTTGCTTCAGCCAATCAGGGCTTCCAATGCACTGTGCGGCAGTGAAGTGCAATATGGTCATTCAACAGGCCGAACAAACGGTCATACACCCCGATAATTTGGGTGTTCATCGAAAGGCCGAACAGCCAATGTTCAGCCCGCAAATGAGGCTGCAGTACCCTTGACCCTCTGTCTGGACAGTGCTGATTGAACCAGTGCTTATCACATGCACCCCCCCCCAAGAAGAAAAAACTCTCTAGCAATACATACCAAACTGAGCATGTGCAGAGTGACCCCAAGACTCTGTACTATCAGGAGATGGATTGGGGACTGTAGGGGAGGATCAGAGAAGAATCAAACAGCCTTGTCTCTTTCATTCATCGATGGACACAGCGCTCCATAAATCATAACTAGTGTGTTATATTGCCTCCTCCAGAAGTAGGACTAGTTAGAACAAAAAACACCTGGTTACGCCCACAGGCCATCCACAGCTGGTATATAACCCCCCTCTCTGCTCTAGGTAATCAGTTTTAATCTGTCTAGTCAGGAGTAAGTGCCCAGGCTCCCTGCTGATATCTCTTGGTCCTAGCAAATTTTTCTCCTAATAAAGCAACCATGTTCCCGGTAGAGGAATCTCCGTCCTTTAAAGATCCGGCTGACAGGAAAGCGGAGGCTGTGGCACGCAGCATGTTTACTATGGCTGGTTTGGCATTGTGGCCAGTCTTGACCTCAGCCCTGGTGTCCCAGACCCTAACTGAATGGGCGAAGCTATTGCGCCTGAGTCTTGGGGGTGAGCAGGTTCCGTTTCTTATTTTGATTTAGTGAACCAATTGGTCCACTGTGGTTTATTTGTGATGCAGCTTTGGATACAGCTTCTGTGTTGTCCAAATTTTCTGTTTCAGCAGTAGAGATTAGGCGGGTGCTGTGGCTTAGGAATTGGTCCGCAGACCAAACCTCTAAGAAAGCTCTCATTGATCTGCCCTTTCAAGGCGATCTCCTGTTTGGAGCTACTTTGGATGACATCAATAAGGGTCTCACGGGGGGAAGGGTACCTTCTTGCCACAATCCAGCAAAGGGAAGGAGCCTTGTCGCAGACGGAGGTCCTCCATCTCAGCCCATAGAAAATAATTTTGTGCTTCCGGGACTGAGAATAAGGATCCTTCAAGTCTTCCCCAGGAGGTTCCAAGCAACCTTGGTCTGGTTAGCCTAGGACTAACTTCTCTGGACCCACAGACAAGACCCCTTCAGCATGAAGGTGTGGCCCCACCCATTATTGGGGCGGGGGGACATCTTTGCTGGTTTCCGGCCCCGTGGACAACTTTTGTGAGCGTCAAGGAGGTCCGCAAAATGTTTCTTTTGTGGGTACCCAGAAAGGGTGTAAAAGTTTGTCCTTTTCAGGTCTTTTAGGTCATGTGACATCAGAAAAGGGCAGTGCCACAGAGTGACGTAACTGGATGGCCCCGCCCTTTACCTATAAAAGAGCAGTCAAAGCTGAAGAGCGGCATACGGAGGGTAGCCTCGGATAAGGCCAAGCGTTTTTTAATTTTTTTTTATTTTTCGGGTCAGCGGGCGTCGTGATTAATGAAGGATTTACATTGAGGGACACTATTTTCTTTTTTTTTCTTTTTAATAAAGGACTTGTCAAAAACTGTGTTCTGTGGTTTTT
This sequence comes from Pelophylax lessonae, assembly GCF_965119305.1. NCBI lineage: Eukaryota > Metazoa > Chordata > Amphibia > Anura > Ranidae > Pelophylax > Pelophylax lessonae. The sequence continues at coordinate 60,770,095 of NC_138778.1, read as the reverse complement.
CCTTTTTTACACTTTTTTGTGAATGGGTAGGGGTGCGATGTACCTGATACCTGTTCACATGGGGGGGCGGGATCTTGTGAAAGGGGGCTTCCAGATTCCGATAAGCCCCCCCCCACAGCCAAGGGTTGTCAGGAAGAGGATCTTGTCCCCATCAACATGGGGACAGGGTGCTTTGGGAGGCACCTCAAAGCACCCTTCCCATGTTGAGGCCAAGCCGCCTGGTATTATTCAGGAAGGGGGGCCCTTTCCTGGCCTGCCAGGCAGCAAGCTCGGATAAGGGTCTGGGATGGATTTTGGGGGGAACCCCACACCGTTTACTTTAACATTTTTGCATGGACTTCCCTTTAAAATCTGTACCAGGCCCAAAGGGCCTTGTATAGATTTTGAAGGGACACCATGCCATTTTTTTTTTTTTTTAAATTCTGTCAAAGGGTTCCATTTAACCACTTAAATACAGGGCACTTTCACCCCCTTCCTGCCTAGACCAATTTTCAGCTTTCAGTGCTCATAGGCATCTTTAGGAAATATTAGTCAGCTTGGCATGGCACTGCTCCCTGTCTTTAACCACTTGCCGACCGCCGCACGACTATCTACGTGGGCGGTCAGCCCCTCACAGGCAAAGTGACGTAGGGCTACGTCGCTCGCCTGTGAGGGTTTAGGGAGCGAGCGCGCGCCGCCGGAGGCGCGCTCCCTCTCCCGCGTGGTCACGGACCCCCCCGCGCGTGTGACCGGCGGACCCAATCGCCGCCGGCCACTCTGCGATCGGCGGGGGAGAGGGAGAAAGTCAGGCAGCTTGTGTAAACAAGCTGCCTGTCATTCTCCTCTCTGTATGAGAGATGATCACATGGATCTACTATGTAGATCCATTGATCACTCTGCATACAGTTGAAGCCCCAGCCAATCACAGTTAGAATCACGCCCCTAGGGACACACACAGCCCCTCCCTCTCAAATAAAGTTAACCCCTTCACTACCAGTGTATTTTTACAGTAACAGTGCATATATATAGCACTGATTACTGTAGAAATGTCACTGGTAACCCCAAAAGTGTCAAAAATGTCAGTCAAGGGTCCGATCTGTCCGCCGCATTGTCGCAGTACCGCAAAAAAAATCGCAGATCGCCGCCATTACGCGTTAAAAAAAAAACAACAAAAATGACAAAAATCTTTCCCTTTGTTAGTAAACGCAATAACTTTTGCGCAAACCAATCAAAATACGCTTTTTGCAATTTTTTTTACCAAACATAGGTAGCATAAAACAAATTGGCCGAAAATATTAAAAAATTTTGATTTTTACATTTATTTTTGGGGGAATTTCATATAAAAAAAAGGGAAAAATATTGCTATTTTTGCAAAATTGACGCTCTTTTTTTGTTTATAGCGCGTGATCAAAAAATCGCACAGGTGATCAAATACCGCCAAAAGAAAGCTCTGTTTGTGGGAAAAAAAGGACGCCAAATTCGTTTAGGTACAGCGTCGCACGACCGCGCAATTGTCCGTTAAAGTCACGCAGTGCCGAATCGCAAAATACCCCCTGGTCAGGAAGGGGGTAAAATCTTCCGGGGCTTAAGTGGTTAAAATTGGCATCTATGGAAAATATTGGTCAGCTTGGCATGACACAGCTCCTTCTTTTTAACATTTGCATCTTTTTTGTTTTTTTTCCTTGGGATATCTACAATCAACTCCCCGGCTGGGTGATAGGCTGGATAATCAAGATTCCGTGGTCCCCCCAGCCCAGCCAGCAAGCGCGTGCAGATGGCAGCTATGCGCTAGGTCAGCCATGATATAGCCTCACGGACAGAGGCTGGCTTGCGAGTTAAACATCTTGCATCCTTCCTGGGATGGTCGGACCTGCCTGCAGGTTCTCTCCTCCCATCCTAAAGTCCCTCGGTTGAGTGGGTTTCCACCTCTGTGAAATGGTGGGAGTCCCAGGGTAGGCAGTTGAGACCCCCACCATTTCCTTCTGTTAAGTTGGTGTGTGTCCTGCCCTGATGGTATGGGGAGGGGGGGGTTCCACTGCAGGGGGCGCAGCGGAGACCCCTAGGTGCATGCCCTACTGCGTGTGGGTATGGTTCAGTTTGGGGGTCCCCAGGGCAGAGGGTGCAGCAGTGCAGAGCACAAAGCAGAGTTTCCCTAAATGTTGTCCCTGCCAGGTGGTGTATAGTACCTTTAGTTGGGGGGGGGGTGTTCTTGCAGAGGGCAAAGTGGTTTGGAAGGCACAGTTATCCTGGGCAGCATGCTTTCAGCATCCTCGGCAGCCGATGGCCATGTTTGGGAAGTCCGATGATGTCATGGCAGCCATTTTCCCTTGGTTTGGCTCCAGCAGGCAGCCAGGTTTCTGTAGCCCGGTGACATCATGGTGGCCCTTTTTCCTTAGTAGGCTAGACACTGGAGACAGCCGGTACCTCGTGGAGTGGCCAGAGCTCCCCCTTTTCCTCCTCAGCCTCCTCTTCCTCTCCCCAGGATATATGAAGCAGATGGCGTCCATGGGTTGCCGGGCCTGAATTTTCGGGCACTCCACTGGTCGGTAGGGAGAGTCCTTGAGTGTCCCTGTTATCTCTTTCTCTGCTAAACCCTGAGCTTTGGGGGGATCCTTTAGTGGTGCAAAAAGATCATTTGTACTTCAAGGTCTTCCTTTCCTTAAAGAGCCTCAGGGTCACATCTTCCCCACTGACCCCCTCATGGAGGCGACAGGTCCCTCAGAACCCTAGCTTCCCATGGTGGCATTAATGGCAGTCCTGCAGCCCTTAGTATCCCGGGTGGAAGTGGCATGTGGGCAAAGGCCCAGGAGGAAGCATCTCCCGCCTTCCCCTGCTAAGTCTGTCTCATCTGGTTCTGAGCCTTTTGCCGCAATGGACGCAACCCATCCAGGGGGCTTAATGTCACACCCCCAGATCCATCCGATAGTGAGAATGATTCCTCCATGGTCACAGCAGAGAATGAAAAAGCGCTGGTAGACGCACTTATTACTGCAATGCGTGAGACTTTAAAAATGGAGGATGCGGCTTATGTAGCCATGGACGTGATTGTCTCTTTTGGTACGCATAATGTCACCTCGCACTCCAAAGGTGTTTCCTGTGCCTTATTTTGATAATTTTACCTGTAAAGAATGGGAACAACCAAAGTTACCCTTTGTGGTCCCCAAAGGTTTTGCAGTACGTTAACCTTTTGATAAATCACTTCTAAAAAAAAAAGTCTACTAGTCCACCAGTGGTGGACCCTCCTAATTCCAGGTTGAATAAAGCAACCATGTTCCCGGTAGAGGAATCTCCGTCCTTTAAAGATCCGGCTGACAGGAAAGCGGAGGCTGTGGCACGCAGCATGTTTACTATGGCTGGTTTGGCATTGTGGCCAGTCTTGACCTCAGCTCTGGTGTCCCAGACCCTAACTGAAGGGGCCAAGCTATTGCACCTGAGTCTTGGGGGTGAGCAGGTTCTGCTTCTTATTTTGATTTAGTGAACCAATTGGTCCATGGGCTGTGGTTTATTTGTGATGCAGCTTTGGATACAGCTTCTGTGTTGTCCAAATTTTCTGTTTCAGCAGTAGAGATTAGGCGGGTGCTGTGGCTTAGGAATTGGTCCGCAGACCAAGCCTCTAAGAAAGCTCTCATTGATCTGCCCTTTCAAGGCGATCTCCTACATAGTTACATAGTTAGTGAGGTTGAAAAAAGACATCAGTCCATCCAGTTCAACCTATGATGTGTGTGTGTGTTTGCTTTTAACCGTACATCGTATACCCCTGTATGTTGTGGTCTCTAAGGTGCCCATCTACTAGTTTTTTGAAACTATCAATGCTCCCTGCTGATACGACTGCTTGTGGAAGAGAATTCCACATCCTTACCGCTCTTACAGTGAAGAACCCCTTACGCACTTTAAGATTAAACCGCCTTTCCTCTAGTTTTAGTGAGTGGCCACGTGTCTTATTGTATCTCCTTTCTCTGAATAGTTTGTTCCTTATGCTAGGGTCGCCAGTACAGTATTTGTACATTGATATCATATCCCCCCTCAATCGTCTCTTCTCCAGAGAGAATAGGTTCAGTGCTTGTAGCCTATCCTCATAGCTGATGTCCTCCATTCCCCTAATCATTTTTGTTGCCCTTCTCTGGACTTTCTCCAGTTCCAGCACATCCTTCCTGAGGACCGGTGCCCAGAACTGGACAGCATACTCCAGATGTGGCCGGACCAGAGTCTTGTAGAGCGGGAGAATAATCTCTTTATTTCTGGAGTGAATCACCTTTTTTATACATCCCAGTATTCTGTTGGCTTTGCTTGCAGCGGCAAGCTCCTGTTTGGAGCTACTTTGGATGACATCAATAAGGCTCTCACGGGGGGAAGAGTACCTTCTTGCCAAAATCCAGCAAAGGGAAGGAGCCTTGTCGCAGATGGAGGCCCTCCATCTCAGCCCATAGAAAATAATTTTGTGCTTCCGGGACTGAGAATAAGGATGCTTCAAGTCTTCCCCAGGAGGTTCCAAGCAACCTTGGTCTGGTTAGCCTAGGACTAACTTCTCTGGACCCACAGACAAGACCCCTTCAGCATGAAGGTGTGGCCCCATCCATTATTGGGGCGGGGGGACATCTTTGCTGGTTTCCTGCCCCGTGGACAACTTTTGTGAGCGTCAAGGAGGTCCGCAAAATGTTTCTTTTGTGGGTACCCAGAAAGGGTGTAAAAGTTTGTCCTTTTCAGGTCTTTTAGGTCATGTGACATCAGAAAAGGGCAGTGCCACAGAGTGACGTAACTGGATGGCCCCGCCCTTTACCTATAAAAGAGCAGTCAAAGCTGAAGAGCGGCATACGGAGGGTAGCCTCAGATAAGGCCAAGCGTTTTTTAATTTTTTTTTATTTTTCGGGTCAGCGGGCATCGTGATTAATGAAGGATTTACATTGAGGGACACTATTTTCTTTTTTTTCTTTTTAATAAAGGACTTGTCAAAAACTGTGTTCTGTGGTTTTTCCTTTTTTACACTTTTTTGTGAATGGGTAGGGGTGCGATGTACCTGATACCCGTTCACATAGGGGGGGCGGGATCTGGGGGCCCCCTTGTGAAAGGGGGCTTCCAGATTCCGATAAGCCCCCCCCCACAGCCAAGGGTTGTCAGGAAGAGGTTCTTGTCCCCATCAACATGGGGACAAGGTGCTTTGGGAGGCACCTCAAAGCACCCTACCTATGTTGAGGGCAAGCCGCCTGGTATTTTTCAGGAAGGGGGGCCCTTTCCTGGCCTGCCAGGCAGAAAGCTCGGATAAGGGTCTGGGATGGATTTTGGGGGGAACCCCACACCGTTTACTTTAACATTTTGGCATGGATTTCCCTTTAAAATCTGTACCAGACCCAAAGGGCCTTGTATAGATTTTGAAGGGACACCATGCCGTTTTTTTTTTTTTTTAATTCTGTCAAAGGGTTCCATTTAACCACTTAAATACAGGGCACTTTCACCCCCTTCCTGCCTAGACCAATTTTCAGCTTTCAGTGCTCATAGGCATCTTTAGAAAATATTAGTCAGCTTGGCATGGCACTGCTCCCTGTCTTTAAAATTGGCATCTATGAAAAATATTGGTCAGCTTGGCATGACACTGCTCCCTTTTTTTAACATTGGCATCTATGGGAAATCTAGGTCAGCTTGGCATGGCACTGCTTACAAACTATAAGTGACAGGGACACAAAACTTGGGGAGCACCAGGAGGGGACCCAGGACTACAACATATCTATACATTTTAAAAGTGAAGTATGTCTGTACATTACAATGACTGCACTAAACTAACTTAACACACTATCCACTAACTACCTGCCTAATCTCTATTGTAATGTCTATGTGTAAGCAGCAGCCTTATATAGTGTGGGGTGTGGACTGAGAGTGATGCCCCTGAGCTCTTATTGGCTGTGATTGGCCAAAGCATACAGGTCAGGTGCATGCTTTGGGCAATCCTCAGCAATGAATGCACTGCAAAAGCACAGTGCATTATGAGGCGCTCATCGATGGACAAACTTCCCGCCGAGCTCCCCATTTGTTCATGTGTTCAGAGAACACACGAATAGCTGATGTTTGAGTGGAACTTACGTTTGACTCCAACATAGAGCCTATCCCTAGTTGGGATTAATACCTAGTAGGGTATATGGGATATATTTTTATTGCACTTATTTCACTTGTATGTGGTATTTTAGCACATTTTTATTGTATTTTTTCCTTTTTTTTATGATATTTACAGGGATACAAGTGATTTAAAGGAGATGTAAAGCCAAAGCTTTGACCCATTTTCAGCAGAGAGTGGGCTGAAGTCCGCTCTCGCTGATGTCACAGAAGTCGGTCCAGGCATTGCGCCATCATGACCACGGAGTCGGGATCTGCCAGGTGCATTGACCGACACCCTGCTCAGCCTCGCAGTGAGCAGCTGAGAGCCTGAGACAGCCACTCCCTGCCCTTTCACAGCCCAGCGCTCCAGTGAGCAAGGAGGGGGCAGAGAGGAGAGCTGTCAGAACAGAGCGGTTCTCAGTGCAGTGGCATCGGGGGACAGATGCTGGTACAGTAAATATAATTGGGGGAAAAAACAAACCCCATGCTTCTCTTTTAAATTATTAATGATTTTTGTAATTATAATTTAAGATAGTACATGATATTTAATGTTTTCAGTTTATATTAGAGATAACGCTACATTATTTCTTGTATTAGGAATTATCCATAGCTTTTGGTTACTTCAATGTAAATTGTTAATCTATGGGAATGGGAGTTTTCTTCCTAACAAAACTGGAACTCCACATTCAATTAGCTATACCTTACTGTGGATCATCCACAAATTATTCAGCTGTTGCTGGGTGTTATACCTCATACGTATATTATGACTTCCACAAAGATCAAAGAACAGCTTAGAAATAGAATCTCTGGCAGTCCTTATTCTGACTACACATTTACCAATTTTAAAGTTTTATATTAGCTTTCAAGCACAACCCTTATGACTTTAATTGTTTCCCAGTTTCAATAGACTATAAAATCAAAACTACCATGGAATTAAAAAAAAAAAAATGTCTCTTGCCAAAGTTTCAAAAGTTTCAAACTGCAGTTTTTATATGTTGTAGTTCTGGCCCAAACAAACTATTTCCTTCACTATCAGATTTACCTGCTGGGAGTGCTGTATAAACTATGTGTAGCATTAGCTATATACAATATACAGCAGTGAGTTCTGGCAGTGGTTTGCATCTCATTCCAAAAACAAAATGGAGCCAAGCTAATTATTGCTCAACCATTCAAAAGAAGCCTTGTATTTTATGAATTATTACAAGGCTTTATTTAATTTATTGAGATAGAGAGGCAGGCAGATGATATTAAAAAAGAATAGCGCACACATGCAAAAGAAATGACTTTCAAATATGGAGACAATCCATAAATAAAAATGGGGATTTAGTCCCACCATATGGCCATATCGTGCTCAAGCCCACCACTGCGTCAAAGTACCCCATTATCAGTGGGTCCTACACTATCCATTAAAAAGGGGTGAATCCAGCCTCTCTTACCCTTAGAGACAACACTCCTTGCTGGGAAGGTGTGCTAATGCACTACAGGGGACTCCTCCTATATCTACTTGATAGTGGACACCAATAGAGTACAGGTGTGTGTGGGGGATGGGATGCTCAACCTCAGAAGTCTGGTCAGACCGAATACATAATAAACAAGCAAAAAATTGGGGGAGCAAACCCTGAACATGTATATCTAAAGCCAGTGCAGCTATGGACCAAGCAATATGTATATTAAAAAAGAATAGCACACACATGCAAAAGAAATGACTTTCAAATATGGAGACAATCCATAAATAAAAATGGGGATTTAGTCCCACCATATGGCCATATCGTGCTCAATATGTGCACAGATGATATCACAATCTCCATCTCAGCTAACTTGAGTAAGCCTCATACTCATTCATGAAATACAAGGCTTTCTGTAAATGGCTGAGCAGCTGGAACGGGATGGCCAGGAACAACTGAAATCAAATAACTCAATTAGCAAGTGTATGTCTAGCAATAAAGCAGACCTTAAAGCCTAACTTTGTAAAAATAAAAAAAAAATCCACTCTTGCTGTAGAGCTCTCCCTACACTGCAAAATGTATTTGTTTGCTTAACACGGACCAAATATTGGGCAGCATCAGCCAGTTCAATGGAAACCGGACGCTATTCGGCCCATGTGTACGGCAGCCAATCCAACAGGAGCTGACCAGTAGAGATGGTCTTGCGGTTCGCCCAGCTGTCGGTTCGCGGCGAACTTTGCTCGTTCGCTGTCTGCCGATCATGCGAACATATGGCAAAGTTCACAGCGGCCATATTCTTTTACATTGTGAAGAACCATGACACATCCATCAGGTGGTACAGGACAGCCAATTGAGACATTTCAGTACATGGACATACCCCCTACCTTATAAATAGACCTGATCTGGCTGCCATTTTACATTCTGCTTTTTGTCAGTGTAGGGAGAGGTTTGCTGTGTGGAGCAGGACAGATTGTCAGTGACACAGATCGCTCGGTTAAAGGTCCACAAAAGTCCTTTTAAGGACTGGAATTTATTATAGGTGTACTATCTATATTCTGTCTTTTGTCAGTGTAGGGAGAGGTTACTGTGGAGAGCAGGGACAGACTGTTAGTGACACAGATCGCTCGGTAATAGGTCCACAAATGTCCTTTCAAGGACTGGTATAGGTGTACTATTGTTTGGTGTGCAGTACAGTATATATAGAAACATAGAATGTGTCGGCAGATAAGAACCATTTGGCCCATCTAGTCTGCCCAATATATCTGAATCCTATGAATAGTGCCTGGCCCTATCTTATATGAAGGATAGCCTTATGCCTATCCCATGCATGCGAAAAACTCCTTCACTGTATTTGCAGCTACCACTTCTGCAGGAAGGTTATTCCATGCATCCACTACTCTCTCAGTAAAGTAATACTTACTCATATTACTTTTAAACCTTTGCCCCTCTAATTTAAAACTGTGTCCTCTTGTGGTAGTTTTTCTTCTTTTAAATATGCTCTCCTCCTTTACCGAGTTGATTCCCTTTATGTATTTAAAAGTTTCTATCATATCCCCTCTGTCTCTTCTTTCTTCCAAGCTATACATGTTAAGGTCCTTTAACCTTTCCTGGTAAGTTTTTTCCTGCAATCCATGTACTAGTTTAGTAGCTCTTCTCTGAACTCTCTCTAGAGTATCTATATCCTTCTGGAGATATGGCCTCCAGTACTGCGCACAATACTCCAAGTGAGGTCTCACCAGTGTTCTGTACAGCGGCATAAGCACTTCTCTCTTTCTACTACTTATACCTCTCCCTATACATCCAAGCATTCTGCTGGCATTTCGTGCTGCTCTATTACATTGTCTTCCCACCTTTAAGTCTTCTGAAATAATTACTCCTAAATCCCTTTCCTCAGATACTGAGGTCAGGACTGTGTCAAATATTCTATATTCTGCCCTTGGGTTTTTACGCCCCATGTGCATTATCTTGCACCTATCCACATTAAATTTCAGTTGGCAGAGTTCTGACCATTCTTCTAGTTTTCCTAAATCCTTTTCCATTTGGCGTTTCCCTCCAGGAACATCAATCCTGTTACATATCTTTGTGTCATCAGCAAAAAGACAAACCTTACCATCGAGGCCTTTTGCAATATCACTTATGAAGATATTAAACAAAATTGGTCCCAGTACAGATCCCTGAGGTACCCCACTGGTAACATGACCTTGTTCTGAATGTTCTCCATTGACTACAACCCTCTGTTGTCTGTCACTCAGCCACTGCCTAATCCACTCAACAATATGGGAGTCCATGCTCAATGACTGCAGTTTATTGATAAGTCTTCTATGTGGGACAGTGTCAAAAGCCTTACTAAAATCTAGATATGCAATGTCTACTGCACCTCCACCGTCTATTATTTTAGTCACCCAGTCAAAAAAATCTATAAGATTTGTTTGACATGATCTCCCTGAAGTAAACCCATGTTGTTTTTCATCTTGCAATCCATGGGATTTAAGATGTTCCACAATCCTATCCTTTAATAGGGTTTCCATTAATTTGCCTACTATTGATGTCAGACTCACTGGTCTATAGTTGCTCGATTCCTCCCTACTACCTTTCTTGTGAATGGGCACGACATTTGCAATTTCCAATATCCGGGACGACTCCTGTTAATAATGATTGGTTAAATAAATCTGTTAATGGTTTTGCCAGCTCACCACTAAGCTCTTTTAATAATTTTGGGTGTATCTCATCAGGACCCTGTGACTTTTTTTGTCTTCACTTTAGACAGCAATCTTAGAACGTCTTCCTCTGTAAAGACACATGCATCAAACAATTCATTAGTCATCCTTTCAAGTGGAGGTCCTTCTCCTTCTTTTTCTTCTGTAAAAACTGAACAGAAGTATTCATTAAGGCAGTCGGCTAGCCCTTTATTCTCTTCTACATACCTTCCGTCCTTTGTTTTTAATTTAGTTATTCCTTGTTTTAATTTCCTTTTTTCATTTATATATCTGAAGAATGTCTTATCCCCCTTTTTCATAGACTGAGCTAGTTTTTCTTCTGCCTGCGCTTTAGAAGTTCTTATAACTTGCTTGGCCTCTTTCTGCCTAATCTTGTAGATTTCCTTATCTTCATTGCTCTGGGTTTTTTTTATAATTACAAAATGCTAGCTTTTTATTTTTAATGATTTGGGCCACTTCTGCTGAGTACCACAGTGGTCTCTTCCTTTTTTTGCTTTTACTGACAAGTCTAATGCAATTTTCTGTTGCCTTCAATAATGCACCTTTTAAGTAGTCCCATTTCTCCTGGACTCCATGTAATCCGTTCCAGTCTGATAAGGACTCATTTATGACTAATTTCATTTTTGAAAAGTCTATTTTTCTAAAATCTAAAACTTTTGTTTTTGTGTGGTGTGACTCTTTCACAGTTCTTATATTAAACCACACTGACTGGTGATCACTAGATCCCAAGGTTTCGCCTACAATGACATCATATACCGAATCCCCATTTGTGAATACCAAATCCAAAATGGCCTCCCTCCGGGTTGGCTCCTTAACCACTTGTTGCAGAGACAACCCCAGTAGGGAATTTAGAATATGGGACGTAGATAAAAAAGGCGCTGGTAATCTTTTATATTACTGGAATAAAACGTATTCAGGGTATCACGTGTAATAAATTATGTATTACTAGTGTAAAAAGTGCTTAATACTAAATAAATTAATATAGTTAAAGGTATATTTTGAAGTGCACAACTCTAAATTAAAAAATATTTCTATTGCTTATTAATAGATCAATATATAAATAAATATATATATATAAATAAATAGATATAATACATGCAACAAACAAATCAATTATATAAATATATATAGTATTCCGTGCAACAAGCAAATAAAAGTGCTTAATAGTGCGTGCATAAAAAACTCATCAAATATAAACGGATATAGTCGTGCTCTCCAGTGAGAAATAATTGTATAGCAAGTGTCTCTGCAATTCGTGCAACAAAATATGCTCCTTAAAGTGCTTCAGGTGGTGGGGTGTGACACACGTGGCCTCTTACCAGCTTCCAATGAGTCACAATGACTCCCAACGCCTGTGATCCCTTTAAATGGGTGGATCAGACCTCTCCTCGATATCTTTTGGGTTGGATATCTGCTCCTACATTAGGCATGTATGGACCATATAGTCCGCATAAAGATAAACAAAAAAAGCCTCCAATAGTGAAATATTGTATGTTTTATTTGAAAATTACTAAAAAGGTATACAGTTGGTCCCTTACTATTAGTTGTGCCCTCCTGGCACTGGGCAATTCGGCAGTACACAAATCTTTGAGTAGTGGGGAATCGTATCCGAGGATCTGCAGCTTCCTCTAATCTTTCCTCTCACTGTGCTGTGTGCGGCGGTCGGCGAGCGTCCCTGCCTCTGCTACGAATGCCTGTGTGTTTGCTTCCGGGTTTGTCAGTAACCATTTTTTTTTCAAATAAAACATACAATATTTCACTATTGGAGGCTTTTTTTGTTTATCTTTATGCGGACTATATGGTCCATACATGCCTAATGTAGGAGCAGATATCCAACCCAAAAGATATCGAGGAGAGGTCTGATCCACCCATTTAAAGGGATCACAGGCGTTGGGAGTCATTGTGACTCATTGGAAGCTGGTAAGAGGCCACGTGTGTCACACCCCACCACCTGAAGCACTTTAAGGAGCATATTTTGTTGCACGAATTGCAGAGACACTTGCTATACAATTATTTCTCACTGGAGAGCACGACTATATCCGTTTATATTTGATGAGTTTTTTATGCACGCACTATTAAGCACTTTTATTTGCTTGTTGCACGGAATACTATATATATTTATATAATTGATTTGTTTGTTGCATGTATTATATCTATTTATTTATATATATATTTATTTATATATTGATCTATTAATAAGCAATAGAAATATTTTTTAATTTAGAGTTGTGCACTTCAAAATATACCTTTAACTATATTAATTTATTTAGTATTAAGCACTTTTTACACTAGTAATACATAATTTATTACACGTGATACCCTGAATAAGTTTTATTCCAGTAATATAAAAGATTACCAGCGCCTTTTTTATCTACGTCCCATATTTTATATTGTTTTCACAATTAAAAGGGCAGCAGGTTCAGATATATCTTTAAAAAGAGCCAGGCGCCTTCCTATAATTTGCTAGGGAATTTAGAATATCTGTACTCCTGGTAGAACTTGCTATTTTGGTTTTCCAGTTTATATCTGGAAGATTGAAATCTCCCATAATGATAACTTCTCCTTTCATTGTCATTTTAGCTATTTCTTCAACTAGTAGATCATCTAGTTCTTTAACTTGACCAGGTGGTCTATATAACACACCTACACGAGTTACTGCATGATTAGCAAACTGCAACGTAACCCAAACTGACTGTATGTTGGAATCACCAACTTGTATTAGGTTAGATTTAATGCTATCTTTCACATACAGGGCCACTCCTCCTCCTTTCTTGCCTTCTCTGTCTCTTCTGTATAAAGAGTACCCTGGTATGGTTATGTCCCAGTCATTTCTTTCATTAAACCATGTCTCCGTAACAGCCACTAAATCTACATTTTCAGATGCCATTATTGACCCAAGTTCATTGATTTTTTTACCTAAACTGCGAGCATTTGTAGACAGGACTCTGAGCTTATCATTTCTTAACCTCTGTGCTTCTGACCTGTTCTGGCATTGTTTCGGGGGGCAATTGGACTCTTGTATTTCCACTCTTTTGCCCCCCCTTCCTAGTTTAAATACTCTTTCGCAAATTCTTGGAGTTGTTCACTAAGTACATTTGTTCCTTTGAGAGAAAGATGCAAACCATCTTTTTTGTACAGTTCCTTTCTATTCCAAGTAGAGCTATCATGAGAAACAAAGCCAAATCCTTGCTCTTGACACCATTTACTAAGCCATATGTTGAACTCCTTTATGCTCCTCTGCCTATCATTCTGAACATTATGCACAGGCAGAACTTCAGAAAATGAAATGGTGGATGCAAAATCCTGTACGTCATTACCAAGTGTGATAAAATATTTTTTCACCTCTGACACTTCATTGCAAGCATTGCATTGCATTGCATATAGGGGTGTAATACACTTATAATATACTTTCTAATATAGAAAGCATATGATAGTGTATTTGGGTACTGCAGAAAAGTTGCCGCTTTCGCTGCGTTAACTCTGCTACACACAGTGACAAAAGTTACTGGGAATTTTTTTTTAAAACTGGTGTGATAGATCAGTGGCCCCCCAAAACGACAGATTGAAGCGGGGTGTTATACTTTCATAATAGTGTATTTGGGTACTGTAGAAATTTTGCCTCTTTCGCTGCGTTAACTCTGTTACATACAATGACAAAACTTACTGGGAAATTTCTTTTTAAAAACTGGTGTGATAGACCAGTGGCCCCCCAAAACAAAAGATTGAAGCAGGTGTTATACTTTCATAATAGTGTATTTGGGTACTGCAGAAATGTTGTCTCTTTCACTGCGTTAACTGTGCTAGACACAGTAAAAAAAGTTACTAGAAAATATTTTTCATAACTGGTGTGATAAAGCAGTGGCCCCCCAAAACAACAGATTGAAGCGGGGTGTTATATACCTTCTTCCACATATACTGCGCTTCTCTAGAGACTTTTGTCACAGGGTTATCTAAAAAAAGACAGGCAGAGGAAGAGGCAGGCCCTTCCGCAGGGGTGGTAGGGGTAGTCCGAAGCCAAAGTGGGAAGTTGAAGAAGGTGCGTTCGATTACGTCAAAGGACGCACCAGACTTTGTTGAGTGGCTCACTCAGCCTTCCTCTTCTCCACCCTCCTCATCCTCTCTATATGCACCCTCTTCACTCTCTGCTGTGTGCACCCGGAAAGACACCACCACCAACACCACCACCACCACATATACCCTCCGCTTGAGTCACTGGAATTATTTTCCGATCCATCACAAGACATTTGCAATGCGCAGTCATTGGTATCGGATCAAGAAGAGGAGGTATCAACAGCCGCCACGCAGCAATCTGACGACAGTACCCAGATCAGCCGAAGGAGGTTGGTCCCCGCTGTTGCTGCCTACTCTGAGATCTCTAATGTTAGTGGTTGGGAAGGTGACGTCAATGATACAGTGGAAAAATTTCTGCAGTACCCAAAGACACTATTATGAAAGTATATTGTTATATATTACCCTCGCTTCAATCTGTTGTTTTGGGGGGGCCACTGGTCTATCACACCAGTTATAATACTTTTTTCTAATTGTGTTTGTCACTCTTTGTAGTTGTAGTATCGCTGCAGAACTGCTCACCAGTCACAATGCTGCACAATACAAATCCACTATAATATGCTTTCTATATTCATCCAGCATTGCGACTTCCTCATCTTCCTGCTCCTGCTTCTCGACGGCTTGATCAATGACATGACGCAATGCACGCTCCAGAAAGAAGGCGTAAGGTACGATGTCACTGATGGCGCCCTGTCTGCGACTGACCAGTTTGGTGATCTCATCATGGCCGCAGAAGTCTGCATGCGTCGCGCATGAGCAGCCACTGGCGCGGTGAAAAAACCCAAGCTCCCCAGAACCTGTCGTGCCGCAGAGTTTGTACAGGTAGTCGTTAACTGCACGTATCTGCTGGAGCAGCATATCAAGCATATACAAGGTTGAATTCCATCGTGTCGGGCAGTTACAAATAAGATGTTTGACGGGCAGGTTGTGTTGCAGCTGAATGTCAGCAAGATGAGCCATGGCTGTGTAAGATCTTCTGAAATGGCCCGAGATTTTCCTGGCCTGCCGCAAGATGTCCTAGACCCCAGGGTATTTGACAACGAATCAGTGCACGACCAAGTTCAGGACGTGTGCCATGCATGGCACGTGTGTAATTTTGCCCTGTTTCAGCGCACTCAGCAGACTGGCACCGTTGTCGCACACCACTTTACCATACCAACTGTCAAATTGAGCGGTGTTAGCCACTGATCTGCCTGTGAACGCAAAGCTGAAAGGAGTGCAGGACCAGTGTGGCTCTTGGCTTCCAGGCACAACAGACGCAGCACAGCATGGCAACGTCTCACCTGGCATGCCGAAAAGGTTCTGGGGATCTTGGGCAGCACAGCGGAAGAGACGGTAGCAGCGGAAAAGGAGGAGTCAGGCGAGGAGAAGAGGGAGGATGGAGTAGAAGGAGGAGAAGAAGAGGCAGGCCTGTATGCAATCCATGGCAGTAAAACCAAATCTACACGGGTGCCACGGGTTACATGCTTGACAGCCGTCAGAAGGTTCACCAAGTGGGCAGTAAAAGTTATATACCTTCCCTGCCCTTGTTTGCTGGACCACGTGTCTGTGGTCAGATGTATCTTGGCACCGACACTGTGTACCAGAGATACATTCACTTGCCGCTGAACATGGCCATATAGCTCTGGGATGCTCTTCTGCGAGAAATATTTCATTCCTGGGACCTTCCATAGTAGTGTTCCAATGGCCACAAATTTTTGAAAGGCCTCCGAGTGTACCAGTTTATATGGCAGTATTTGGCGGGCTATCAGTTCTGACAAGCCAGCGGTCAACCGTTGGGCAAGAGGGTTATCCGACGTCATAATTTTTTTACGCTGGAACATTTGGGCCACGGAAGCCTGCCTTTTTCTAGAAAAACTTGAGGACGTGATGGAAGGTGGAGTGGAGGACAATTGTGAGGAGAGAGGAGAAGGAGAAGAGGCTGGACGGTGAGGGCCTGGAGTGTGGCTTTGTGGGTTCTGACAGCGTTGCTCCCACTGGGCTCGGTGATGGGAGTCCAGGTGCCTTCTTAGGCCCCTTTCACACAGGCGGACCGTCCTTTTTTTGGCGGATCTGAACAGTCACCCCATGCATGTCTATGGGGCATCGGATGTCAGCAGAGACATGTCCACTGACATCCGATCTGATCCGCCAAATTTGGACGGATGGAAACCCTATTTTCTATTCATCCAGCATATCGTCCCTAGGTGAGTGTTGGGCTTACCGCGACCTATGCGTTGACTGCAAAGGCTCCAGCATCAGGGAACGTATAGACCGACAGGTGTCCGACTACATTGGGTTAACGGCCCATGTGGACGCTCTGAGAAGTGATGAACCCCTGGACTACTACAGTAGGTGGGCAGGCTTGACCTCTGGCCAGAGCTTGCACAATTTGCAATGGAACTGTTGGCTTGCCACTCATCCAGTGTGGGCTAATATTTTGGGCCTGTACTGGCCAACACTTACTTCTGTATCCTGTGTATGCCTAATGTACCTCCAGCCACAGAAAACCAAGTTCTTTGCTGTTAGGTGAACGCCTGTGGGCTAATTTTTGGGGCCTGTACTGGCCGACACTTACTTCTGTATCCTGTGTATGCCTAATGTACCTCCAGCCACAGAAAACCAAGTTCTTTGCTGTCAGGTGAACGCCTGTGGGCTAAATTTTGGGGCCTGTACTGGCCGATAGTGTTGAGCGAACACGGACTGTATTATTCGTGTTCGTACCGAATAGTTGGATTTTTGTTACCCGAAAACTTTACTGTATGTTCGGGTTTAAAATCCGTGTTTGGTCATTTTATTTCCTGTTTTGTATGTAATGGCGCGCTTTTAATGGCGGGCTTTCAACAGCCAATCAACAAGCGTTTAACACTTCCGGTTCCGGCGCCGCATGAAGAGGGAGTGAAGAGCAGCGGCTCCGCCACATACTGCCTACAAAGCCGTTCCACACTCGCTCGCTGACACCCGATCTGCTCCCAGACACTGCCGGTGAGTCACCGCTAACATCCCCGCTCACATGGACAGCTTCCTCGTCCACGGAGCCGGCGGTGTCCCCCAGCAGCAGCACCCGGACGACTCTCCTCAGGCTTCTCCACAGCCCACTGCCAATATGGCCGCCGCTTCCGCCACGGATGGCGCGAGCCTGCCACCGTTACTGTCCACATCCTCTCCTGTAATTGACCCCCAGTATCACCTCATAGCCCAAGCTGTGGCCTCGATTCTCTCTCCCACGATCACGGAGGCGGTGGAGAGAGCTGTATCTGCCGGCATCTCACAGCTCAGAAAGGAGCTGGGTGACCAGGCTAAACGGCTGTCTGCAGTGGAGCACAGGCTTTCAGACCTCGAGGATGAAGTGCAATCTACCTTCACAAATGAGGCCAAGTTTCAACATACTCAGCAATACCTGCTGGACAAAATTGATGATCTGGAAAACCGTTCCCGTAGGAATAATTTGCGGATTATTGGCCTACCAGAATCATTCAATGCGGGGCTGCTCCCCGACGTGTGCTCTTCCCGCATACCTCAAGCCCTTGGTATTGCCTCTCCTTGCACCGTTGAGAGAGCACATCGCCTGGGAGTGCCCTCAAATGACCGTAAGACCCCCCGTCCGGTCATAGTGCGCTACCTAAACTACGCAGACAGGCTGGCCATTCTGAAGTCTTTTAAAAATGCCAAATCGCTTACACTGGACGGGAGAAAATTATTACTCTTTGCAGATTATTCCCAAGAAGTTGCATGTAGACGCAAGGCCTTCCAACCGTCTTGTAACGTTTTGTTCCAGAAGGGACTAAAATTCACCCTTGCATACCCAGCCACCTTGCGCTTCACCGATCAACTTGGAGAATCCAAGGCCTTCACTCATCCTGAAGAAGCTATGGACTATATCCAGACCCACTTCCACTTGTCCATGGATACTCACCCCCCTGCTGCTCCCTCCGCCTCCCCCTCACATGTAGACCTGCGCAGTCCCCGCAAAGATTCCCCCAAGAGGGGAAGGTATTCTGCTAATGCTTCGTACAGGGACAAGTTACGCTGAGACATCTCATTCCCGCCGGGAGTATGCAGCTGCATATCGCTCTCTCAATGTCCAGCGTTACCCTTGCCTAAGGGCAATTTAGTTTTCTGTCTCTTTGCCTGTTATCAGCGGATCACGGCCACTGGCCGTCTCTTAGCCATATTTTCTAGGATTAGTTGTTTACTCATGTGGTGTTAAATGCTACTTGTCTGTTGTATTGATTTCTGATACTTATGTTTCCTCACACAGCGTTATTATGGTTGCTGACTCTGTTCGCCAGACTTACTGAGGGTATCTAGCCTGTGATGATGTCTGTTTGATATCGCCTATACGTGCAAGGTCCACACCCACCCAGCGAGTGGAACCAGTTGACAATTGGTAACGCTGTCGTGATAAGTTTTCATGCGGAAAAAAGAGAAGTCCTCATGTATTTTGTTATGTGTCTTTATGTTTTCGTTCTTGCTCCTGGTTTCGCTCCTCTCCATTCTGGGATCCCTGGAATGTAGACGGCACGAAATCTCTCCTATCTATTCACTTTCCCTTCCTGCCATCCCTGAATCCTGGTCTCCTCCCTTGTTCTGTGGTACCCGAGTGCAGTCCTCCTATCTCATGCTATTCTATATCATTAGCAAGCCACTATTCCACTATCTACGTCCCCCTTGATCTAAAAATAATTTCATGGAATGTGAAGGGTCTCCGTTCTCCGCACAAGAGAATGGCTGTACTACGTCACCTTCGTCGCTTGGGAGCAGATATTGCATTCCTTCAGGAAACCCACCTCCCCCAGGCAGATATACACCGCATGAAAAAACTCTGGGTGGGCCAGGTGATAGGCAACGCTCCCTCCACGGGTAAGGCTGGAGTCCTCATGCTCTTTCACAAGAGGGTCACGTTTGATATTTGCCCGCTTCACGCAGATGCAGACGGCAGAGTCCAAATAGTCAAAATCTCCTCAAACGCTAGCTCCTTTATTCTGGCCAATGTCTACGCCCCTACTCCTTCCTCCACCCCTTTCTTTCAACGCCTTACTGGTCTTCTCGCCCCTCACATACATCTGCCACTTCTACTGGGGGGTGACTTAAACTCGGTTATGGACCCCCTTGCAGACAAGTCGACCAAATCCCCTAATTTGCACATGGGCCCTGTGGCGCTTTCATCTATTCTCCCGACCTTTGTGGATAGCATCCATCTCACTGATGTTTGGCGGCTGGCCAATCCGGTGGAGACTTCGTACACGTTTTACTCCTCCCCACACTAATCTTTCTCTAGACTTGATTACTTCCTCGGTAATTCCCCTGCGCTCCGAGATCTACACACCCCTGACATCCATGACATGGCCATCTCTGATCATTCCCCGATCTCAATCCTGCTCACGTTTGCCCCACATCAAACACACTCCAAAGCCTGGCGCTTCCCTTCCTATTTAGCTAACAACGACGAGTTATGGAATATCTTAGCTGACACTTGGCGTAATTTCCTAGCAGACAATGCCCAACATGTAAGCGATCCCGTGCTGCTGTGGGAGACGGGTAAGGCGGTCTTGAGAGGCCGCATCATCGCCTTTGCTTCAGCTTTCAAAAAGCGAGCGGCAGCTGGCTTCGTCCAGGCTAGCTCCTCGCTCCAGCTTGCGCACGCCCGGCTCCGGCAGCAGCACTCCCCCCATAATATTGCTCTCTGGAAAACGGCCAAGCAGGAATTCGACAAGTGGGCAATGACGCAAGAGTCTTTTCACAAGTCTGTCCAAGACTTTCAGTTTCATAAATTTGACAATAAGTCCGGCAAACTGTTAGCTCGCCTATGTAGAGGCCCCTTCACCACTACCCCCATACAATCTTTGAGGGACCCCTCGGGGAAATTGCATTCCACCCCGGAGGGCATAAACCAGACCATGCAACAATTCTACGCTAACCTTTATGGCCCTGACCCCATTGACGAGGAGAAGGCCCAGGCTTTCCTAGGTGAAGTGCCCTTGCCTCAGATTTCAGATGCCCAATTATCCCAACTTAATGCCCCGGTCACACTTGTCGAGCTCCAGAAAGCCATATCCACTTTATCCCCCGGTAAAGCCCCAGGCCCAGATGGCTTCTCTTCTGAGTTTTTCAAACTAGTAACGGATAGTGTATCCCCTACCTTACTGGCCATGTTCCAACACATCTTAGATGGCGGTTCCTATATGCCGTCGGGCTCCCAGGCCTATATAAAGCTCATATTGAAACCGGGCAAAGACCCTACTGAACCAAGCTCATACCGCCCAATCTCTTTGATTAATTTGGACGCAAAGTTGTTATCTAAAATTGTAGCGAACCGCTTGGCTCTCATGATGCCCCACCTGCTCCACCCTTCCCAATCGGGTTTCACCAAGGGGCGCTCAGGCACCGCTAATATTCGAAAGGTCCTAGCTGTCCTCTCCCACCACCAATCTCAGCCCTCTTCTAATGTAGCCATACTCACGTTGGATGCTGAGAAAGCATTTGATAATGTTAGCTTCCATTGGTTATCCCTTACCTTACAAAAATTTGGCTTCTCAGGCCCGTTCCTACACCTCATCTCCTCTATGTACAAGTCCCCCACAGCCAAGTTAGTCACGTCCTCATGTACATCGAATGATATCCCCCTCCACAAAGGTACGCGTCAGGGATGCCCCCTCTCCCCCCTCCTTTTTAACTTGGCCCTGGAACCCCTGTCCCGTTACCTCGCAGTCCATGCCCCGCTAACTGGTGTTCGTTTTGGTCAAGAGGAGCTGCGCTCTGTGCTCTTTGCGGACGACATCCTCTTGTTCACTGCAGATCCAGCGCGGGATGCTGGCATCGTCAAAGCCATTTTTGACAGATTCCGCCTATGCTCGGGATTGCGTATAAATTACTCCAAGAGCGAAATACTCCCACTGGGCTCCCCACAAATCCCTGCCTGGGCATCCTCCTCTCCTTTCCCCATCGCTAAAACCCATATTAAATATCTCGGAATACTGATAGGTCGTACCCCTTCCTCCCTCTATCAGCTGAATTATACCCCTCTCTTCGCCAAACTCACCAAGGAACTATCTGGCTGGGCAAACCTCCCCCTCTCCCTTATAGGTCGCTGTCATCTATATAAAATGGTCACATTCCCTAAGCTATTATATGTCCTCCAGACTCTGCCCCTCCTTATCAAACATAAAGATGTCAACTCGTTTCATAAATCCCTAACCTCCTTTTTGTGGTCCTCCAAGAGGCCACGCATCGCTCTCCATAAGCTTTACCCTCCCAGGTTCAGAGGTGGCATGAATTTACCAGATATCCGTTTATATAATCTTTGTAGCCTGGCGAGGGTAGGTCTGGATTGGATTCATGGTTCCTCTAACTTCTCCAATTTTTCGCTTGAGTCTCACATAGTTTCACCTTACAACCTAGCAGCTATCTTGCATTGCTCTATGTCTGACATGCCAATTGCACTTCGTCAACACGTTCTGCTGAGAGACACACGGGCTGCTTGGAAGGAACTACGTAAAAAACTGGGACTACCACAACTTATCTCCCCTCACCTCCCCATTAGCGGGCATCCTGCTAGGTCCCATCTGCAACTGGAGCGGATCTATTCCCATTGGTCATCCTTGGGCCTTCGCACAGTTTCCCAACTCTATGACCAGCCCTCCGGACTACCTCTTTCTATTGGGGCACTGAAATCGCAATATGGTCTCCCTCAATCCCACTTTCTTTATGTCCACCAAATGCAGGCCTTTACCAACGGACTCTGCTCGAAACCACAGGCGCGCTTCGCTTCCAGCCCTTTGGACTCTCTCCCACACCAACCCCCACTGAAGTTGGCGCAACTGTATAAACCGCTGCAACTCTACCTCCATACTCACTCCAAAGACTGTCATTACTCCTCCTGGGATGCAGCATTATCTCTAAGAACCTCAAAACCTCTCCTGTTAGCTGGCTTTAATACCACCTGTACTTTTATATGCAACGCATTCTGGAGGGAGCAGCAATTCAAAATTCTTCATCATGCCTATGCTCCATTTTCTTCCTCTCCCCATCATACTCCATATCAAGGATGTTCCTGGTGCCTGGCCCACCGCCCCACCTTAGTTCATAGACTTTGGACCTGCCCCCGGGTATCAGACTTCTGGAATCAGGTTGAACGCCTTGTATACAGAGTCACGGGTCTGCCGCCCAATATGGATCCGCTACCCTTGCTATTTGGATATCTGGACAATTCATCTTCCTTGATCTCGGGGGCACACACAGCCAGTCGGGAGTGTATCATTAGGAAGCACAAACCCTGGATTGCCACTTGCTACATGATCGCCAGGAGGGTCATTCTGCGCCATTGGGTCTCCTCCTCTGTCCAGTCCGTACGGGAAGTGAAAACTGATCTTAATACACTACTCCACAGGGAACACCTGGACATACTTCTCCACAAAACTGACCCACTCAGCTTCTGGAACAAATGGTCAGCATACGATGATACTCACACCATGACCCACCTTCCTCGCAGCCCGAATAGCTCTGCTCCTCAACCCTCCAACCGAGGACACCCTTCACATCCCCGGACTTCATCCTCCCTGTCTCTGTTCACGGATCTACCATGACTATTGCACTCTATGAGTTATTTGGTACTTAGTATATGCTGCTTGCTAACGTCTAATGTTGTTTGTTCTAGATCACTCCGTATCTCCCCCCCCCCCCCCACTCCTTCCCCATTCCCTTTACTTGCCTAGGTTGTTCTCTTATGGGATTTCTACCATAGTCTTCCATTACTTTACCATGGGGCTTACTCCCCTGCCCCTATCCCCTCACCACCGAGAGGGGTGCTGTGTTATTTTCTTCTATCTTGTCGATGGGTTCGCCAGGCGCACCCACAAGACTATCTCACCCCCTCCCCCCCCCCCCCCCCGATGTTCCCTTTGAATCCTGTGAGACGCCTTAAAAGTGCTACTTATGGTTTTGGATATTTGCGTATGTGTATTCTGATTTCCCTGTAAGTACGCCTATTTTGTTTGACATGTTATATGCTTTGTTTTGAAAAACAATCAAAATTTCTTTAAAACAAGCGTTTAACTGGTGTGCGCCATCACAGCCATGCCTACTAATGTATTAGTAGCTGTGATTGGCCATCTGAAGCATGTGACCATGTCTTTATAAGTTCGAGAGCCCCAGCGTGCTGCGTCATTCTGCTGTAGTTTAGGGACAGAGTACACATCATACGTGCTGGCTGCTGATTAGGGACAGACAGTGATTCTGTGAAAAATTGTGTCCGAAAAGAATGCAGGGACAGGTCAGAGTGCAGGCAGGGAAAGTTATTAGAGCATTTTAGGGCGAGGCTGGAGATTAGGCTGGGTCAGTCTTCTACATCGATTTTGCTGTGTGGGGGGTGATGCAGTGAACGATCTTATTGAGCATATTAGGGCCAAGCTGGAGATTAGGCAGGGACAGTCTACATCGATTTTGCTGTGTGGGGGGTGGTGCACTTGCCATGCTCTTAACTACATTTTGCTGCCATTTGCAGCACTCTAGCCCTTTCCATTGGTGTTTTAGAGCCATTTTAGTGCCTGAAAGTTTGGGTCCCCATTGACTTCAATGGGGTTCGGTGTCCGGGTAAAGTTCGGAAAAAGTCCGGGACGCGGACCCGGACTTTTTTTTTCAAGTTCGGCGGGTTTATCCTGTGAATGCCTATTTTTTCAGACTAGCATTGAAAATCAATGGGTCTGTAAACGTTCCACTAAATTGTTGAACGGATGCGGACCCATTTTACAGATGTGTGAATGGACCCTATATGTTTTTGACATGTATTTACTGGCTGCTGTCAGTTCTGGCTAATTTAGAAAAAAAAAATAAACACATTTTTTGGCTGAAAAAAAAAAAAAAAAAATTAGGTCAACTTTTCCAATAGCAATACTTCTGGTATGTCAGTGTTCATGTTCTGGGACTATGTGCGCACAGCTAGTAAGTATTTTGTGGCTGCAAATATGACCTGGAGGTTTGTAATGTTCGCCTGCCATTAAAGTGAATGGGGTCCATTTGAGAAAGTTTGCGGATGGCGTTCGCGAACCGTCCCGTCCAATGTTCGTCCATCACTACTGACCAGCTTCTGTCGAAGGGGCATGACCGAAAAAGGTCTGCCAATTGACATTTGATCAGCACTCTCAATAGCTGAGAGCACTGACTTGTGTGTTCTGATGGGGGGCTGTCCCCCTGTCAGAAAACAGGAGCTCAGTGGCGGAGATCGCTGTACTAACATTAGATTGTTAGTACAACAGCTCCTCCTGAGCTCTTCAGTTTATTTTTGTTCCGCCTGCTGGGTTGAACGAAAAAATAGATAGTGTGTGCCAGGCTTTAGTCTTACGGCAGAGGAATAGGAAAAAAACACTTAGCTTAGTTTTGGCTCCAGTAGGGTCCTTCTAACACTGCAACCTGCTCTGTAAGCTGCGACTGGCTCCGGTCACATTTAGACTTTCTACATGATGACACAGAGAATCTTTGGGCAGAGAAGGAGAGCACTAGGGTTGTCCAGAGCAGGTTATAAGGTAAGTAAAATTGCTTGTATAATATTTTCTAGGTAAAATGTTTTTTTTTTCAATTTAATTGAGCTGGGCTTTACCTGAAAAAGGAAAGATTTGTTATTTTATAGGGAACAACTAGAGAAATTAAATGTACTTAAACTGTACCATAAAAAAAAATCTACTTTTTGCTTTGAATTCCTCCTGAAAATGTGAAAAAAAACGCTATATCTATAATGTAACATTACCTAAGGCACTACTACCTCTGACTGTTAAGCCCCGTACACACGTACCGATTGTCGGCTGAACGATCGGCCGTCTTTTGTCCGGTGCTGTTTTGTTGGTTGAAAAGTGCTCAAGACTGCACACGAATTTTGTCGGCCAACAACAACCAACTGCAAAAGTAATGTTTTGTTCTGGTCTACTTTCCGTGTGTTTTTTCTTCACTGAGCATGCCCAGTCTTGATCATCACATTTTTGTCGGCCGAAATCTGTACTGACTGACGAACAATCGGCCGTTCTTTGTTGGCCAACAAAAATTTTAAAGCCTGCACACCAGATTTTGTTCGGCCGAAAAGTCGCAGTCGGTTGTCGGAAGCATCATACTAACAAGCCGACAATCGGCCGATCGGGCGTTGGCCGAATATTTACGGCCGACAATCGGTACGTGTGTACGGGCCTTAAATTTCACAAGATTTGGAGTGAGATTTGGTGATGTCAGGAATGAGCTTCTCACTGTTCTGCTCGCTGGAGAGGAAGCTGTACCTGAATATCTGCAGAAGCAAGGATCTCCTTGCTTTTTCTTATTTTACTCTGTAAATCAGTGCTTTATGCACCAACATTCCTGCTTCCACCTGCTGGACAATATTACCCCAACAGCCATCAAATCACTGGTCATCAAGGAGGCTGCTCTGCTCCTCAATAGTCATAGGCTACGTTCACATCTTGGTGTTGCTATTATAGGCGTTTTTATGGGTGTTTTTTCAGGCGTTTTTATGGGCGTTTTTGCAGGCGTTTTACATGCGTTTTTACAGGCGTTTTTTGTGCAGGTGTTTTTAGATTGAATAGATACCAATGGAAAACGCCTGTAATCTGCCCAAAAAGAAGCTCATGTGCTTTTTTGAGCGTTGGGCGTTTTGCTCACGGCGTCAAAACGCTCAGATGTGAACAGGGGCCATTGAAATGAATAGGATTTGTCTTGTTGGGCGTTTTGAGAGCTGATCCTAGAGCAGAAAAACGCCCCCAAAACGCCTACATGTGAACAGAGCCTTAGAGACACAGTGCAGATCAAAACATGGCAACACAGCAATAGGGAAAAAAATAAACTGCAGAGAACTTACAAGCATTATTACTGAAAAGACTTTTGCCTTCAAACTGCATTCTGGGCACAGCTTCTACATTACAGGTCCTCTTTCTGATGGCCATAGATATTGGAAGGCAGTCTCCTTCTTTGACTTTTTCAGATAGTCTAATGTCTATGCTGTGAGCACCACACAACTGTTCTCAGGGGATTGAATACTCAAACAGATATGTTGTCTGATCGATATTAATATGCCATTTCCAGGACTCCCTGCTCCCTGCAAAGCCCTCCCTCCTCCACCGTTCTCCATTGCTTAATCAGGAATGCTTTTGTGACCACAATATTCCTGTTTAGTGAAGAAGCTGAGCCTGTAGCTATCCAGAAACACTTGAATTGTGCTTACACATTTGATTATTCCCCATGGGCAGCTTTATGAGTTTTTTTTTTATAAGCCGAATATCATGTATTTGTACTTCCACCCCAAAAGACAATCACTTGATATATCCAATAGTCAACCTTCCTGTAAGAGATATATGATTAAATTAATAGAATTCAATATTATATATTCACAATCTTGAAATGTTCTTTCTGCTGATATTACACATTGATAAAAACACAGCCGCGCACTAATATCCTATAAGTTTGAATATGTTTTTGTTTCTGCAACACTGGAATATCCCAATCAAGTTAATGAGGCGTTAATGTACCGGCTAGGATCTAGAGAATGCCAGACTCTGCCGCGGTCAGTGGATGTAAATAAGCTCCTGTGGGGGATGGTTCAGCTTTAAGTGTTATTAAAGGCAGAATTTTTTCTATTAAAAATAACACAAATATGGTATTGTTTATTGTGAATTTGTACTGTATGTACCTTTTTTATGGGAAGATTGTTGCTTTTATTGGTCCAGGAGCTGCATTGTACACTGGTGCTGTTGAATTGTAGCGCTGAATGTTGAACATGTTTCTATGTTTGTAACTTTGATGTGAAAAACTTCTCATAAAAGAAGTTTAAAAAATAAATAACAAACATGTTATCTAAAGATACAAATACAAGGTTTGGCGCTATTAAAATATATAAAACAAACCAATATCACTCATAAATTCATACATTTCAAAATATATTTCATATTAAATTTAGAAAAAAGTCCAAAGTGTCCAAAAGTAAGCCTGACACCACTACATGTTGATATTAGCTACTTTACTTCTTATTTCTTCCACCATAAATTTCACCAATGGTGCTTATAAAATACGCACTCACCACACATTTTGACCCCCAGTTAAGGCAGGTCAAAAAATCCTTTCCAATATGCTCTCTCAGAGTGGGTGTAGTTGCTTCTCTTTCTATCAGCTTATTCCAGTATCTCCAAAACTCAACCATAAACCAAGGATAGAATTAGATCATTGCATAGTATTTATTATCAAATGAATTCCATAAGTATTTATTTAACCACTTAAGCCCCGGAAGATTTTACCCCCTTCCTGACCAGGGCCTATTTTGCGATTCGGCACTGCGTGACTTTAACGGACAATTGCATGTCGTGCGACGCTGTACCTAAACAAATTTGACGTCCTTTTTTTCCCACAAACAGAGCTTTCTTTTGGTGGTATTTGATCACCTGTGAGATTTTTTGATCATGCGCTATAAACAAAAAAAGAGCGTCAATTTTGCAAAAATAACAATATTTTTCACATTTTTTATATGAAATTTCCCCCAAAAAATGTAAAAATCAAAATTTTTTAACATTTTAGGCCAATTTGTTTTATGCTACATATTTTGGTAAAAAAAAAAAATCACAAAAAGCGTATTTTGATTGGTTTGAGCAAAATTGCGTTTACTAACAAAGGGAAAGATTTTTGTAATTTTTGTTGTTTTTTTTTTAACGCATAATGGCGGCGATCTGCGATTTTTTTGCGGTACTGCGACATTGCGGCGGACATATCGGACCCTTGACTGACATTTTTGACACTTTTGGGGTTACCAGTGACATTACTACAGTAATCAGTGCTATACATATGCACTGTTACTGTAAAATGACACTGGCAGTGAAGGGGTTAACTTTTTTGGAGAGGGAGGGGTTAAGTGTGTCCCTAGGGGAGTGTTTCTAACTGTGACTGGCTGTGGCTTGAGGTGTAGGAACAGTGATCAACGGTCCTACATAGTAGAACCGTATGATCACTATTCTTACACAGGGAAGAATGACAGGCGGCTTTGTTTACACTAGCCGCCTGCCTTTTCCCGCTCTAACGGACGATCGGGCACACGCGCGGGGGGGTCCGTGACCGAGCGGGAGCGCGCATCCGGCGGCGCGCGCTCGCTCCACAGAGCCTCACAGACTAGTGACGTACCGATATATGTATATGTACTTGCGGCGGTTGGCAAGTGGTTAAGAAAGAAGAGCTTGTAGGATCTCCTGTGTCTGTCCTTGTGTGTGTTGTGTACCCCATTGTCACAAAGACTTGGTGCTCAACCAGTGCCTGTCCTGACTAGCCTGGCTTGCCTGTGTCTCCCTCGCTCTGTGGCTGGAACTGTAGTGATTAGAAGCCATTATTTTAATAGCGCAGAACTTTGTATTTTTATGTTTAGTTTTTTATTAGTGTTAAACCCTCAAAGGGGTAGCTGCTTACATTTATATTTACTATAATATTTATTTTTGGAAGGGAGTGTGAAATGCATAGTAAAGAAAGGTTGGTGCCACCAGAAGGGTATATTTAAAAACAAACATGTTATACTTACCTGCTTTGTGCAGTGGTTTTGCACAGAACAGCCCCAATTCTCACCCTCTCGGGTCCCCCGCAGAAACTCCCGGACCCTCCTTCCTGCCAAGTGACTCCAGAGCAAACAGCTTGCTGTGGAGGAACCCAAGCAGTCTCACTCTTGAGCCACTGCTCTGCGTGTCCATTCACTCACAGATACTTCAGGTGCTTCCTGGTTTCTTGCCTAGGCAAATTATGTCATACATCTCAGGAGTCTTCTGAAGGGGAGGGTTTTTTTAAATAAGTACACCCTCCTGTCTGCATGCCTGAGCTACGAGCAGATGGATTACTTAGAAGTAAACACTACAAGAATCATCTGTCCTTACTCAAGATGACCACGAACCAGAAATGCTAGAGGTGTTTTTTTAAGTTATTTCTTAGCAAAATAAAGCATGGAGACATGGATGGATGGGTGATTTTGATTTGAATATTAAAAATGAAATAAATAGAATTTGTTCTTTGGGGTACTCAGATGCAGTGTAGTTCCGCTTTGAGTAAAAAAAAAAAAAAGAAACGTAAAAATGTAATGAAACAGATTAAAACAAATACAAACACAAACATGCACATCTGGTATGCTTGTATAGGAAAATGACAATTGCACCACGCATATTACATATCTGCATGAGTGCTGGCAAAAATTCTAGGGCTATCATTTACTACTTTCTCAAAATTTATGAACTTTAGAGCTTTAAAGCATTACTTAGGGACAATTCTGTCATTTTGTTTTTGTCATTTCACAGGCGGGTACAGTTTTTAAGTCTTGATATGTTTGGCATCTGTTTACTCGATGCAACCTCATATTTTATAGTTTGTGAAAAATTGGGTATTATATTGTTTTTGTGTGCACTATATTTATTTGAGTGGATTTTTTTTACTGAAATATGGATTTAATAAACAGTTCCACTAATATTTTGTGACACAAAAAAAGTGCAACTAACAGTTTTTGGTATTTTTCAGACCTAAAATTTGCCTTTTAACATTTGTGCAAAAAGTTTTTAAAAAATTGCTCAGGCAGTGAAAAGGTTAAACGACAATCCTTTGTTACCCATGTGTAATCTTCTATCAAATCTTAAGCCTTGTACACACGATCAGATTATGGGACCAATTTGTGTCCATTTTTTATTGCATGCTGGTCTCAGGTTGGTTTCATATGAAAATTCTCCTATGAAAGAATTAAAGCGGTTGTAAACCCAAAACCCCCCCCCAAAAAAAAACCTGCAAGACAAAGGCATAATGAGCTAGTATGCATCGCATACTAGCTCATTATGTATTACTTACCTTAGAACGAACCCCCGACACGGACCCCCGGACATCGCTGCGGGCGCTGCCATGATCCCTCGCCGTCTCTTCCGGGTTTGGGCGGCTACGGCGCTGTGATTGGCCGGAGCTGCGATGACGTCACTCCCGCACATGCGCGCGGGAGTGATTTTCCGGCAAGCTCCCGGCAAGCAATACTGAAGGTCCCCCCGGACCTTCAGAGCGCATGCGCCGCTCGCGTGAGCGGCTGCATGCACTGCAAATATCTCCTAAACCGTGCAGGTTTAGGAGATATTAATTGTACCTACAGGTAAGCCTTATTATAGGCTTACCTGTAGGTAAAAGTGTAAAAACGCGGGATACTACCGCTTTAAACTTCAGAAGTGATGTAATGTGTTGAATTGTTTTGTATGTATTCTTTAGCTTTCGAGCATGCGTAGTCTTGCACTTTTGATTTTTTTCGGATGAAAGCTGTACTAATTAAATGAAAATCGGACGTTGTGTTCATGTACAATAAAAATGTTATATCCTGCACATTCAGTTTTTGTCGTAATCGGCTGTCGAAAGCACTATACTAACGATCCGAAAATCGGCAGATTGTTCGTCGAACTAAATTTTACTTCCGATTTTCTTATCGTGTGTAGAGGCCTGTAGGCAGCTGGAAGAAGTAAAGCAGGGTCAACAGCCTTATGTAACAGGTTTTGTAATCTCCAGCTGCCATTAAATTGTAAACGTTTGAAAAGAAAAAGAAGTAAAAAGAATGTAATTTTATAATTTGTCCTTTCGGATGAGATTTTTTTTGAAGGATCTTTAAAAAACATGCCCTTGTCCTTTTAAAGGCTCCTTAAAAAAAAAGTATCTTAGTTATGCATCTTTTGCCACAGTTTAGTTTGTATAGTAGAGTTCATTTTTTAGATCACAGTTTTTTTGCTTTGATAAAAAAAAAAAAAACGCCAAAATCAATTCTACAAATATATTACATCTAAATATACTGATGTGAAATCTCTATTTCATAAAAAAATATGCAGAAAATCATGTCCTGCAGCACCGAGAGAAAACAATTATTCTTTTGAGAGCTTGCTTTGTTTCACTTGTTCCAGTACTTTACATCCCGTGAAATTTCTGTTGCACTATGACTGCAGTTTTTATTCACTCCAGATGGCAAGGAAGATTTTAGTTTACACGGGTTTTATGTCAGTTTTCTTACCATATTTTATGCCAGTCTTTACAATTACAAAGTGAGTTTAACAGTTTTATAAAAAGACTATTTTAATGTGACCAAGTCAGCTGTATATTTTACTAATGGCCCATGTCTTTGCTTAAAGCCACAGCAGTATGTTAGCTTTCAGTGCAAAGAGACCGGTTCAGTATAGTTTGGCATTAAACTTTAGAAAAATCAAACAGTGAATTTGTTAAAACACAGTGGATGTCTCACAACTTTTTACTCTTCATAGCCCTGTTAACAATTTGAATGTAGAATTGAGGGCAACACTTTTTTTTTTCCCTTCCTTTTAGGTAGATTAAATGGAAAAGTTCCTATCGAATACTAACCGTAAATTTCCTTTCCTGATGGACTCCATGGCAGCCTACGTGTGGGTTAACCCTGCCTCCACTCCTAGGCTATAGGACCCTACCCCCATAAATTTTAGCCCCTGGGCCGTGACTGTGTTCTACAACTTAGCTGAAACTCAAGACCCGAGGATGGGAACTCCTGCTGCCATGGAGTTCCTCAGGAAAGGAAAATTACGATAAGTATTCAATAGGAAATTTTCAGTTTTCCTGAAGGGCTCCATGGCAGCCTATGTGTGAGAAATAACTAGCCGACGCCACACGGGTAGGAATGCTGAACAAAGAAATAAATTATAATTCATACTGTCAACTGGCAAAACTCTTAGGCCAAAATTGACAGAGGACAAGGACACCAGCTCCACACAAGCCATGAAGGTATTGATGAAGGACCAAGAGGCCGCTTTAAAGATGACCTCTAGCATCACGTGTTGTAAGGCCGCCCACGATGCCAAGATGCTCCTTGTTGAGTGAGCTGTCACCGCCTCCAGAGGAGCCAAGCCTTTCGCTTTTTATGCCTGTTGAATAGCCAGGACGATCCAGGCCGCTAAGGTTCTAGACGAGGCACGTCTCCCACTATTCTTGCCAGAGAAAAGAATGAAGAGATTATCCGCCAGTCTGAAGGAAGCTGTAGCCCAAAGATAGTGCTTCAGAGTTTCCCCCACATCTAGGGAGTGCTCTTCGGCTGCCTCTGAAGACCAGAAGGTAGGGAGGACTGAAGTGACCTTCAGATTTGAATTGAGCATTGGTATACGAACTATCCGATCCGGAGTTTTGGCTCCATTTCTTCCCCTGAGATGACACCCGCCCACAGGCGTCTGTCCATGTCTCTCATTAGCCGCCCCACATGGCGTTAGGTGTGGTGCTCACCAC
This sequence comes from Pelophylax lessonae, assembly GCF_965119305.1. Taxonomy (NCBI): domain Eukaryota; kingdom Metazoa; phylum Chordata; class Amphibia; order Anura; family Ranidae; genus Pelophylax; species Pelophylax lessonae. The sequence continues at coordinate 60,737,583 of NC_138778.1, read as the reverse complement.
ACCTCCTTGGGGGTACATAGGGGAGGTTTTTGCACCAGGAATTGCAGACTTATTCAGTCACCTAAGAGAATCATCCCACACCACTGGTTTCACATTTGTATGCCTTGGTAGACTTCCACTCACTCTGGTATATTTGTTTATTCCCTATGGATTTCACACTTTCCTACCCCTAGATATCTCTCACTCTTTCTTGACTCTTTTTTGCCACACTCTTTATTGGTATTACTGTTTCTTTTTCCTCTACTTCCCTGGTCTCCATCTGTTTCACTATACATCTTTGATCTTTTTATCTCTTGCTCCATACTCCTGCTTGTGCTCTACTATATGTATATTACACAGATACCTCCTTTACTCCATTACATCATATACAGTAGATGACCTTATTTCATTATTTTTACATATTCTTATATACGCATATACACATATATTTGTTACAGCAAACCGCTATGGAGCACAAGGGATACCTTCCCACATTCGCTATACCACACTCATCTCCTACATGTTCCCCCTAGGAGGCTGTCTGTGTGTTCCACTCCTTTAACTCCTGGATCAGGCCTTTGCGGCCGCTACTTGGGGGTTGCACTGGTCTCTCATCCCGGCTCAGCCGATGTGAGTACTTATCCGCCTTTAGGTCCATTTTAAAATAAAATTTTATGATTACTGCATTGTATTTTGATAATATGTTGTATTATATTTATAGACCAAATACTCATCTGCTCTTGAAGAAGTGAGTCGAATCTCATGAAATGCATTGAGCCTCAAGATGTTTATGTACCAATATGCAATTTATACTGTTATGGACCTATAAGTATACTTTTTTGTATTTTTACTGTTTGATCCTGTCTACTGTGTATTGTATGACAAAATAAAATGCAGTATTTATGGCCTACGGTACCCATCTCATCTAAAGTCCCATGGACATTTTTCTTTTCTTTTTATGTACGAATAGGGATGGAGGTGTGTTACCTATAAAGCAGTCTCAGACCCTGCTCTCTTTTTCGATCCGGGAAGAAGGTTGCCAATGATCTTGAGGCACTGAGGGGCCCTTAGAAATCTCCTTAGAGGAAAGGGCTGGGAGGATTATTTCCAGAATTGCCGCAATCTTCTCCAGGGGTAAGGAAATTGTACTCCTGATTGTGTCAAACTGAGCCCCTAGGTAATTCAAAACAAACAGGTGCTGCGCCAGAAAAATGAATAGTGAATATGTAAAAAAAAATATATATGTATAATGACAATATGTGTAAATAATAAGCAAACTCAATGACCTTAAATCATAAGTGCTTCCCAATATCACACAAAAAAATCAAAAAAGAAATAAGTGTCAATAAATCAATATGTGCATACACTCAAAATCCTGAAATGAAATGTCCATAAATAGGTGCATTCCAATCCTCAAAGTAATGGCCACCACAGAAGTGATTAATATATGATATTGTGCTTCACTCCACCGCCACCAGAGATCAAAGTCTCTCACCTTAACCACTTCCCCCTGGGTGGACGTCATATGACGTCGTAAACTTTGCGGGGGTATACCGGGATAATGCCTCTAGCTAGAGGCATCATCCCGGTACCCTTGTTTGAAGCCGACGGTCGGCTTTCCGTCGGTACCATCGATGCGGCTCGGGAGCCGCTCGATCGTTACCCGGGGTGGCGGGAGGGGACATCCCCCTCCCGCCGCCTTCCGCGGCTTTTACCGGGGCTCCCGTCCCACCGGGAGCCCCGAGCACCCAGCCGGCGCGTCCGCCGGCTGGATGGAGTCCCGATGAATGCCGGAAACGGCATCGATCGGGTCTCCGATGACGTAACCCGGAGGCGGCGTCTATGACGTCACTTCCGGGTTAGTGTGCTGCAAAACGGCGGCAAATTTGAAAAACGGCTGTATGCAAAAACGCCGTTTTCGGCGTTTTGCATACAGGGAAGTGTAGTGGAGGGGTCTAGGGTCTTTTAGACCCTCGATCCCTCCATAAAGTGTACCTGTCACTGCATATTGCTGTCACAAGGGATGTTTACATTGCTTGTGACAGCAGTAAAAGTGATCAGATTTTTTTTTTTTTAAAAAAACTGTAATAAAGTTAAAAAAATAAATAAAATAAATGGGAAAAAAAAACAAAAAAACTTAGCCGCCCCGATCACCGTTAGCTCGCGCACAAAAAAAAACGTATACGGAAGTCGAGCAGCGAATGAAATCGCTGTTCAAACCACACATGTGAGGTATCGCCGCAATTGCCAGAGCGTGTGCAATAATTTTAAAAAAAGAGCTACACTCTAACTCTAAACTGGTAACCGTTAAATAAATTTAAAGTGTCGCCTATTGAGATCTCTATTGACCGTAGTTTGTCGCCATCCCACGGGGGGGCGCAATTTTAAACCGTAACATGTTGGGTATTTACTTGGCATGACATCATCTTTCACAATATACAAAAAAAATGGGCTAACTTTACTGTTTAGTATTTTTTAAATGCAGTGAAATGTAATTTTTCCCAAAAAAATGGCGTTTTAAAGACCGCTGCGCAAATACCGCGTGACAAAAAATATTGCAATAACCTCCATTTTATTCTCCAGAGTCTTTGCTAAAAAAATATATATAATGTTTGGGGGTTCTAAGTAGTTTTCTAGGAAAAAATACTGGTTTTAACTTGTAAACAAAAAGTGTCCGAAATAGGCCTGGTGGGGAAGTGGTTAAGATTTGACCCAGAACACTGAGTCAAAAACAGCTTATTTACCCCTCTAGGGTCACAGGCAGATGTCACCAAATGGTAAGGAGGTCTCAGACGGATACACAGGGACAAGGTAACAGCGATGGTGCCGCTTTCACACAGGGCACATAGAGATCACAACATAAGCAAAGAAGCAAAAAGAAATCTAATGCTCTCCGTGTGGATAAGCTGGTAGCAGCCGTTTATTAAGATCAATATACTCCCAAACAGCCACTTTGAGTCATGCTTGCAACAATGAGATCGCACAGCTGAGAGGATACACCGAGCAGCAGGGAAGGCTCCGCCCCCTATACGCGTTACGTCTAAGTCTATTGGGCGCTGACTTTAAATGGATAAAGCTTTGCCAGTTTAGAGGAAAGGGTGGTCTTGTTGTCCCCCTTGCCCCATTCATGCATGATGATATTCTTCAGCTCTGTAAAGAACGGAAAGTTGGGGTGTCCCCGGTTCTTCCCACTTAAGAGCTTCCTTGATAGCTTTGATTTGGGCTGAGACAGAAGCATAATCAAAGCCCCCCGAGGCTTCATCCCCTTCGGAGTCACTTTCCGAGGATCTCCAGAAAGTGTAGCTCAGTTGAGAGGGGCCTGGGTCTTCCTGGGCATCTCCAACAGGAGAGCCTGTGGTAGATTGGCTCCGTGGGCCAGAAGCATCCCATTCCCTCAGGGACTCATGCACCACTTGTCTTACCAGAGACTCCATCTTCTGGTTGTCAGCCTCTCTCTCACCGGCTGTGCGAGCAAAGCACTGCCCGCATCCCCAGCAGGCTCTATAAGCCGGATGGCTATTGTTGTGGTGGGTGTGGTGTCTGGAGGAGGAATTGGAGCGTCTCATCGGATGCCTGCTCCCAGATGGAGACTCAGGGCGTCTAGACCTTGGTGATGAAGAATGATGGTGCGGCCTGGCAGGGTCTCTGTCATGAAGTGTCCCGGACCTGTGATCTGATCTAGAAGAACTTTGGGAAGAGAGAGAAAGAGAAAATTAGGAAACAGGGAGACAGAAAAGTCGCTTGGGGCGGACCAAAACCCACCTGTTGTGAAAGGGCTGGTCACAGGATGGCCAAAGACAAAAAATACATAGAGGACTGCCATGGAATGCAGAGTCTTCAGGCTCTGCCGAGAGCACAGTCCTACCAAGGGAAGCACACCACAAGAGCCAGGGGATGCCATCAGGGGCGTAACTACAGGGGTTTGCTGGGGTTGCAATTGCAACCGGGCCCCATGCTCCAGGGGGCCTGTGTGGCTCATCTGCTCCTTCCTTTTCTGAATGGACAGAGTCATAGTAAGTGACTTTGTTAAAAAAATAAAATAAAATGATAAAAAATAATACAATTAAAATACCAAAAAAAAAAAAACTACTGACACCAGGATGGCAAAGGTCACACTTGCGACCGGGCCCTGGCATTCCACCACCGTCGGGAGGCTCCACGATGGCAGGAAGGGGTCCCACTGCAAAACTTGTGAAAGGGTCCAGCGCAGACCCCTCAAAGTCAGACAAGAGGGGATCCCGACTGAGAGAACCTGAAGCCGGATATCAGCGAGATGTTTTAACCTTCTTTAGGTAGGATGACAAATGGGTCCTTAGGAGGAGGACAAAAAAAGAACCGAGTCATGGCCCAGGAGCTGAAATTTATGGGAGTAGGGTCCTATAGCCTAGGAGAGGAGGCAGGGGTTAGCCCACACGTAGGCTGCCATGGAGTCAATCGGGAAACATTTTTTTGCCACCATTGGGGAGATTTCTCTTCACTTCCTTTCCCATAAACACAAAAGGATGTGAGAAGAAATCTCTCCAATGTGACAGATATCCCTGGTAGTCACCAGAACCAGGGTCCCTATTAGAAGATGTTTCCGAATTTCAGATTTTTTTTCACTTTCACTATTGTAATGTGTTCTGCCACCAGAACAAATAAAGAGGGTGGATTGGGGACACAGACAGCAATAAAAACCTGGCAGCTGTTCAATTCCCTCTCGACTCTATCTAAAACGAAAACAAAAGTTTTTCCTTTAGCATACTTTAACTGATTTTCGCTTGTGCATTTTGGACTCGCACTCTAGTGTTTTATTTTGGCATATCTGAGTAATGGCCTCAATAGGGTTTATATGTTCGGAGGTGGGGTGGACTTCCTAATCACATGACAGCTGTGATTAGCTGTCACAATGAATCAACAGAATATTACCAATTCAGTTGTGCCTAAAGATGGCTTAATGGAAACTGGTACTGTAGTCATTACCAACTGGGAACCACTATCAGTTAAAAGCCTTGTTTTGCTCTCCTGGCTCCTCCCTGCTGCCAGGTACCCCCACAGCAAGCAGCTTGCTATGGGGGCACCCAAGCAGGCGCGGTTCCGACCCATGGCTCTGGATGTTCATTCACACTTGGAGCCACAGTTTGGCCCCCCACCCTCTCCATCTGCTGATTGGCTCACTGGCTGTTATTGACAGCAAGAGGATCCAATGGCTCCTGCTGCTGCCAAAAGCTAATCAGGAGTACAAGTCACTGGAGAGGCAAGGCTCTTGTGGACATCGCTGAATTGGAGGGGTCTGGGGGGCTCCTGCAAACAGAAGGTTTTTTTACCTTCATGCATAGTATGCATGAAGGTAAAAAACCCTGTGCCTTTACAACATATATGGCCAGCCTTCCACAGATCTTCAAAATAACGAATAGAGATCTGCTGCTCTCTGCTGTCTTTAAGTGGCTGTGCTGCTTAAAGCTCACAGAGTTTATTTATGTAATCACTTCCTCTGTGTGTCTTGGTCAGAATCCCCAGAAGGAGGAAGTGCAAAGAGAGACACAGAACTGAACCTCACGAGTTTACACATACAGGAGCTACTATTGCTGATGTATTTTCACCAAGACCAGAAGTAGAGACTACTTGTCAAGTATTCCTATGATCAAATATTTTAACTGCAGCTGCCCATAGCTTCCTGAGTGTGGATCTAAATCATTGTGACAGACTTACCTCTGTCCTATTGTTACTATCTCACATGCACAGGGCGAGATAGCTAGGTCTGTGCTTCTCTATTTGTATAGTGGTCACTTTTTGTATATTGGATAGGTGAACCTGTTTATTGCAATACAGTTTATTGCAGCTTCTGTTATTTTTGTTAACCCTGTCTCTTCTGGTCAGAGTGCTCTAGAATTTCCCGGTAGAATGTGGAAAAATGTGCATTTCATTTGGAAATCCAGGTCACAGAGTCTCGAGGAAGAGTGGAGAGGCACAGAATCCAAATTGCATGAGGCCCAGAATAAAGTTTCCACAGTCAGTGATAAATTGGGGAGCCATGCCATCTGCTGGTGTTGGTCCACTGTATTTTATCAAGTCCAAAGTCAGTGCAGCCCTCTACTAGGAAATTCTAGAGCCCTACATGCTTTCCTCTGCTGACCAGCTTTATGGAGAAGCTGATTTCATTTTCCTGCAGGACTTGGCACCTGCCCACACTGCCAAAAGTACCAATACCTAGTTTAATGATTATGGTATCACTGTGCTTGGTTAGCCAGCAAACTCACTTGACCTAAACTCCATAGAGAATCTGTGGGGTATTGTCAAGAGGAAGCAGAGACACACCAGACCCAACAATGCAAACGAGCTGAAGGCCGCTATTAAAGCAACCTGGGCTTCCATAACACCTCAGCAGTGCCTCAGGCTGATTGCCTCCATGCTAAGACACATTAAAGCAATAATTCATGCAAAAGGAGCCCCGACCAGATATTGAGTGCATACTATACTGTACATGGACATACTTTTCAGTAGGCCAACATTTCTGTATTAAAAATCCTTTTTTTTTATTTGTCTTTTGTAATATTCTAATTTTCTGAGATACTGAATTTTGGGTTTTCTCTAGCTGTAAGCCATAATGATAAAAATTAAAAGAAATAAATGTTTGAAATGTATTACTCTGTGTCTAATGCATCTAAATAAAATGTGTTTTATTTTTTGAACTGAATTGCTGAAATAAATTACCTTTTTGATGATATTCTAATTTTATGAGATGCACCTGTATGTGCACAATTCTGTCAGGACTCCTATCAGGCCCTTTGCTGATAATACCTGTTTGTACATTGGATGTATGCCCTGTTCTGGGTGGAGGCACTGGCACTGACTCTTAATCATAACAAAAGACCAAAAGCTGCCAATCAGTGGCGGCTGGTGCTCAAAATTTTTGGGGGGGGGGGGGCGCAAAAAGAAAAATGTAATAGGTATTGCTTCGCGCCAAGAACGCAGTAAAAAATTGCGTGACTTTGAAGTCATGGTACAGGCATGGCACAGGTGATGGTATAGGCATGGCATAGGTGATGGTACAGGAGATGGTATAGGCATGGCACAGATATGGTATAGGCATGGCACAGATATGGTATAGGCATGACACAGATATGGTATAGGCATGTCACAGGTCATGGTACAGGAGATGGTATATGCCCCCTTTCAATGCAGAGACCAGCGTACATGCCCCCTTTCAATGCAGAGACCAGCGTACATGCCCCCTTCAATGCAATGAACACTGTGCCGTGCCCCCTTCAATGCAATGAACACTGTGCTGTGACCCCTTCAATGCAATGAACACTGTGCTGTGCCCCCTTCAATGCAATAAACACTGTGCTGTGCCCCCTTCAATGCAATGAACAATATGCTGTGACCCCTTCAATGCAATGAACAATGTGCTGTGACCCCTTCAATGCAATAAACACTGTGCTGTGACCCCTTCAATGCAATAAACACTGTGCTGTGCCCCCTTCAATGCAATGAACAATGTGCTGTGACCCCTTCAATGCAATAAACACTGTGCTGTGACCCCTTCAATGCAACAAACACTGTGCTGTGACCCCTTCAATGCAATAAACACTGTGCTGTGACCCCTTCAATGCAATGAACACTGTGCTGTGACCCCTTCAATGCAATAAACACTGTGCTGTGCCCCCTTCAATGCAATTAACACTGTGCTGTGCCCCCTTCAATGCAATGAACACTGTGCTGTGCCCCCACAATGCAGAGTTCAGCGTGCGTGCCCCCTTCAATGCAACTGTGCTGTGCCCCCTTCAATGCAATGAAGCCCCCATCAATGCAGAGTTCAGCGTGAGAGCCCCTTTCAATGCAGAGCGCCACAGCATTGTCCCCAATCACTGCAGAGCGCCACAGCATTGTCCCCAATGATTGCAGAGTGCCACAGCATTGTACCCCAATGATTGCAGAGTGCCCACAGCATTGTACCCCAATGACTGCAGAGTGCCACAGCATTGTACCCCAATGATTGCAGAGTGCCCACAGCATAGTACCCCAATGATTGCAGAGTGCCCACAGCATTGTCCCCCAATGATTGCAGAGTGCCACAGAATTGTACCCCAATGATTGCAGAGTGTCATCAGCATTGTACCCCAATGATTGCAGAGTGCCACAGAATTGTACCCCAATGATTGCAGAGTGCCACAGAATTGTACCCCAATGATTGCAGAGTGCCAAAGCATTGTACCCCAATGATTGCAGAGTGCCCACAGCATTGTACCCCAATGATTGCAGAGTGCCACAGCAATGTAACCCAATGATTGCAGAGTGCCACAGAATTGTACCCCAATGATTGCAGAGTGCCACAGCATTGTACCCCAATGATTGCAGAGTGCCACAGCATTGTACCCCAATGATTGCAGAGTGCCCACAGCATTGTACCCCAATGATTGCAGAGTGCCACAGCATTGTACCCCAATGATTGCAAAGTGCCACAGAATTGTACCCCAATGATTGCAGAGTGCCACAGCATTGTACCCCAATGATTGCAGAGTGCCCACAGCATTGTACCCCAATGATTGCAGAGTGCCCACAGCATTGTACCCCAATGATTGCAGAGTGCCACAGAATTGTACCCCAATGATTGTAGAGTGCCATCAGCATTGTACCCCAATGATTGCAGAGTGCCACAGCATTGTACCCCAATGATTGCAGAGTGCCACAGAATTGTACCCCAATGATTGCAGAGTGCCATCAGCATTGTACCCCAATGATTGCAGAGTGCCACAGAATTGTACCCCAATGATTGCAGAGTGCCCACAGCATTGTACCCCAATGATTGCAGAGTGCCACAGAATTGTACCCCAATGATTGCAGAGTGCCATCAGCATTGTACCCCAATGATTGCAGAGTGCCACAGAATTGTACCCCAATGATTGCAGAGTGCCACAGCATTGTACCCCAATGATTGCAGAGTGCCCACAGCATTGTACCCCAATGATTGCAGAGTGCCACAGCATTGTACCCCAATGACGGCAGAGTGCCACAGCATTGTACCCCAATGATTGCAGAGTGCCCACAGCATAGTACCCCAATGATTGCAGAGTGCCCACAGCATTGTCCCCCAATGATTGCAGAGTGCCACAGAATTGTACCCCAATGATTGCAGAGTGCCATCAGCATTGTACCCCAATGATTGCAGAGTGCCACAGCATTGTACCCCAATGATTGCAGAGTGCCACAGCATTGTACCCCAATGATTGCAGAGTGCCCACAGCATTGTACCCCAATGATTGCAGAGTGCCACAGCATTGTACCCCAATGATTGCAAAGTGCCACAGAATTGTACCCCAATGATTGCAGAGTGCCACAGCATTGTACCCCAATGATTGCAGAGTACCACAGCATTGTACCCCAATGATTGCAGCAGAGTGCCCACAGCATTGTACCCCAATGATTGCAGAGTGCCCACAGCATTGTACCCCAATGATTGCAGAGTGCCACAGAATTGTACCCCAATGATTGCAGAGTGCCATCAGCATTGTACCCCAATGATTGCAGAGTGCCACAGAATTGTACCCCAATGATTGCAGAATGCCATCAGCATTGTACCCCAATGATTGCAGAGTGCCACAGAATTGTACCCCAATGATTGCAGAGTGCCCACAGCATTGTACCCCAATGATTGCAGAGTGCCACAGCATTGTACCCCAATGATTGCAGAGTGCCACAGCATTGTACCCCAATGATTGCAGAGTGCCACAGAATTGTACCCCAATGATTGCAGAGTGCCATCAGAATTGTACCCCAATGATTGCAGAGTGCCACAGAATTGTACCCCAATGATTGCAGAGTGCCACAGCATTGTACCCCAATGATTGCAGAGTGCCCACAGCATTGTACCCCAATGATTGCAGAGTGCCACAGCATTGTACCCCAATGACGGCAGAGTGCCACAGCATTGTACCCCAATGATTGCAGAGTGCCCACAGCATAGTACCCCAATGATTGCAGAGTGCCCACAGCATTGTCCCCCAATGATTGCAGAGTGCCACAGAATTGTACCCCAATGATTGCAGAGTGCCATCAGCATTGTACCCCAATGATTGCAGAGTGCCACAGCATTGTACCCCAATGATTGCAGAGTGCCACAGCATTGTACCCCAATGATTGCAGAGTGCCCACAGCATTGTACCCCAATGATTGCAGAGTGCCACAGCATTGTACCCCAATGATTGCAAAGTGCCACAGAATTGTACCCCAATGATTGCAGAGTGCCACAGCATTGTACCCCAATGATTGCAGAGTACCACAGCATTGTACCCCAATGATTGCAGCAGAGTGCCCACAGCATTGTACCCCAATGATTGCAGAGTGCCCACAGCATTGTACCCCAATGATTGCAGAGTGCCACAGAATTGTACCCCAATGATTGCAGAGTGCCATCAGCATTGTACCCCAATGATTGCAGAGTGCCACAGAATTGTACCCCAATGATTGCAGAATGCCATCAGCATTGTACCCCAATGATTGCAGAGTGCCACAGAATTGTACCCCAATGATTGCAGAGTGCCCACAGCATTGTACCCCAATGATTGCAGAGTGCCACAGCATTGTACCCCAATGATTGCAGAGTGCCACAGCATCGTACGCCAATGATTGCAGAGTGCCCACAGCATTGTCCCCCAATCAATGCAGAGACCAGCGTGCGTGCTCCCTTCAATTTAATGCACTTACCTGGCGGCGGCGGGTTCTCCCCTCCTCGATCCAGTTCGTCCTCTTCTGCGGCGGCGGCGCGGGAAGGTGAGCGGCTTCTCCCTCGTCCTCCGAGCGGCGGTGACTGACGCACGCACCGGCACCACCCCTGACGTCAGTGATCGGATGTCCTGGATGATAATTGGTCCCGGCTGGAGACTGGACCAATCACAGCCAGGACATCACGAAGGTGGGGGTGGCCAAGCGCTCTTTCCGGCGCCCAGGTTACACCCCCAGAAGGCAGCCAATCGGCGCCTTTCTGGGTCGTAAACCCCACCCCCCCTTTAGCCACCACATAGGCCGGTCAGGCCGGCTAAATGATTTTTTTTTTTTTTACTAACCTTATTGTTCTTTTTTGTAATTTTTTTTTTCTTTTTTTAAGGGGGGCGGCGCCCTGGCGCCCCCTATGCACGGGCCGCCACTGCTGCCAATGCCATCTTGGTCACTGTGTTTGGAGCGTGTAGTAAGCTTACTCTCAGCACAGAAACCTTGACCATCAATATGCATTAAGTGGGCAACAAGAAGGTAAACAAATGGGGGTTAATTTGCTTAAGGCGTATGAGCTGTTACACCTAATGAAAGACAATTTTTCTCTTAGTTCAGTAAATGAGTTGAAGCAGCGCTAACTTCAGTTATCCAATCACGTGCAGGCAAATATCAATTTTTTTTTACATGCATGTGATTGAGGAAGTGAACAAAACCCCATTCACTAAACTAAATAAAAACATTTACATTGCAAAGTGCATTTTTAAACGTAGTGTATTTTTTTTTATTATACATAAGTATGTATAAAATGAAATCTGCACTTTATGCATTCTGCATGTGGTGCTTTCCCCCTTACACAGCCAATCAGATAGATGATGAGAGGCTGTTATGTGAGCCCTTAAATATAAATGAATGATAGCAAGGGAAATTTACAGAAGGTTATTTGAATGACAGCTCTGAGTCTGCCTGGGGCTGCTGATGTCACATCCAAGATAGCGGCACCTAGCAGCAGTCTCAGGCCTGTTCAATATCATAAATTAATTAATAATAACAGGGAGATTAAATGCACGAAACAAGATAAACTGACATATATTCTTATGGGAAGATCATTGCCTATATTAATACTATGGGAACTGGGCCTCTTTAATGTAGATCTAAATCTGGTCACTAAAATATATACTCTTTAACATGGTAATGTAATTTCAAAAGTCATTTTCAATGTATTTAAATCTGTAATTTTCATTAAAATAATACCTGGTGGATCTGTCATGGAGACCCTCATTTAGGCGCTTCCTTATAAAAACTGACAATGCTCTGTTTCCATCTCCCAGTTGTCACTGTCACATGTGCTTCTAGTGGAGTCCCTAAAGCAACTTTACGAATGCTCATTGCACAGGCATGTTCCACTATTGTCACCATCACCAAGCCTGCCCTGAGCAATGACATGCAGCTGGCACTGGAGCATAGGCATGTAGACTGGAAATGGCCCCAAAGAGGCTGGAGCAAGTCATCATCAATGAGATGTGATAAAAGATGACAAAGTCCCTTTAACAACAACATTGTTTTCTAAAGGTAAACAAAGTTTGGCAAGTGGCAACTGCATACATACTAAATGGCATCAGGTTGGAGTTTAAGTATTGAGTATTTTAGGTGCATCTGTCTTTCATCAAAGTATTAGACACGTGCGGTTTGTTTTGTACCGAATAAATATTCAGACAAAGTTTTCATTATTCGGAGATTTGGATATATTCGAATATTGTAAATACAGCAGTGATATGCATCAACATGAGTCTTTAGGGAGCTGCACTTTACAAAGGATAAGGGTCATTACCCATTGGGATAGCAAGATCTAGCCACACAATCCATTCACCTTGTTAATCTGTCACCTTTTCTGAACTATTGTAACGCCGCCGAGTGCTCCGGGTCCCGTGGCTTCCCCGGAGCACTCGAGGCGTCCCGCGGGCTGTTCCCCCGCATCTACACAACTTACCCGCCGGGTCCCGTCATCCCGGCCGCTCGGTACACGCCGGGGTGCCTTCCTCCTCCCGGCGCGCGCGGCCCCGCCCCCTAGGGCGCGCACGCGCCGCTGCTTTGAAATTTAAGGGGCCAGTGCACCATTAATTGGTGCCTGGTCCAATCAGTACCAAAACATATAAAAACCCACTTCCCCTTCCTGTCCTTGCCGGATCTTGTTGCCTTTGGTGCCTTGAGAAAGCTTTTGGTGTATCGTTCCCTGCCTGTGTATCTGACCTTCTGCTGTTGCCCCTGACTACGAACCTTGCTGCCTGCCTTGACCTTTTGCTCCGTCTGACCTTGCCTTTGCCTTGTCCTTCTGTACCGCGCCTGAATCAGCTGTCTTTGAGGTTGAGCCGTTACCGGAGGATACGACCTGGTTGCTACCGCCGCAGCAAGTCCATCCCGCCTTGCGGCGGGCTCTGGTGAAAACCGGTAGTAACTTAGAACCGGTCCCCTGGTACGGTCCACGCCAATCCCTCACTGACACAGAGGATCCACCTCCAGTACAGTCACCTGCCGCCAGTCCAGACCCTGACAACTATTACAGTATAATGCAATAACATGAGTAAGTACAGAGTGAGCACAATCCCATTGGATCAGCAGTACCAGCAATGAACTCATCCTTTGGATGGACTGGAAAATTACATACATTATTTTGGTAATTTGTGTTAGTTGGGCAGATGACATCACATGTTTAAGTGATGTGTTATTAGCCTTCCATGCCTTGTCCACAAAATTGCTTGTTTTTATTATAGGCCAGGCCTGGTGGACCAAAGCAGAGTATATACGGGTGTTTGAACCAAAAAAATACAAAAAACACACATATCCTTGCATCAACACAAGCAATGTTAATTCATGGATCTCTCCTGCTGTGTCTTTGTATTCTGACAGTGGGGATTCATTCCCCCCCCCCCCCCCGGTCAGAGTATACAAGATCAGCACTTGCAGCCATTGATTAAATTCTGTGGAGGTCTGCAGGCCATTGAAACCTGGGGGCCTCCCTTGCAGGTTTCTGGAGGTTTCTTGTGCTTGTGCTGTAGTGGGATAACATTAAACAAAGTAGTGTTTATGTCGGCTGCTAGATAGAGATTATTCTCACTACTGTAAATTACATTTACCTAGGTTTCACCAAACTTTTTTTTTTACAAATTGTCAGCTGAAAGAAGATGAGCTTTTCGGAGGCAAACTGTAATGCAAACCTGATGTCTATGGTTTATGTACTTTAAGTTGCTATTGGGTACATTACATGAATAGAGTATTTTCTCTATGGAGTCTACAATGTAAAGTTTTCATATTATTGAGTTGATTCATTTTTTCTATCATGTGCTTCAAGGCTTGGTTGGGTCATTCTGTGGCCCCATTGGACTGTGGGTTATTCCTTGAGGAGAAGGAAAGCTGAATTCCCAACTGTGCACAAAAGGCTCGCCAAAACCTGGACACAAACTGACTACCCCTGTCAGAGATGATAACCTTGGGTAGCCCATATAACTGAAAGATCTCTGGAGCGTAAATGGATGCCGGTTCTTTGGATGTAGGCAACTTAAGTGGAATACAATGAGACTTCTTCGAGAACCAGTCAGCCACTATAAGATGAACTGTTTTGCCCTAGTAGTTAGCTAACTCCACAAAAAAAATCCATAGATGAGTCCAAGGCCTTTCTCCATTGAGTATGGGTTGTAGGAGGCCCACTGGAAGGTGTTGTGGTGTCTTACTCTGAGCACACAGGGAACAATGAACTATGAAGGTGGTTACATTAGCGTGGAGACTAAACCACCAGAATTGTTGAGAAATAGACCAGATGAGCTGATTCTTCCTAGGGTGACCAGCAGCCATGGTATGTCTGGAGAAAAGCAGTGCGGAGATTCTCGGGGACAAATAAGCGGTCACAAGGTTTTCAGGAGGAAAATTGATCTGAGCAGCAAGAATTCTGTCACCCAAAGGTAAAGTGAGACAAGTGCAAATAGTGGCTAGAATGCGATCTGGAGGTATCACAGGAGTAGGAACCGACTTCATCTTAGAGGAGGAGGAAAACTGTTGTGACAATGCATTAGCCCTTACATTCTTAGTACTGGGTATAGATGAAACTATGTAATTGAAGCTTGACAGAAAAATAGTCCATCTTGCCCTTCTGGAAGATAAGCGTTTAGCCTCCGATAAGAATGTTAGATTCTTATAGTCAGTTAAAATGAGGACTGGCACAGTGGTACCCTTGAGGAGATGCCTCCATTCTTTAAGATCTTAAATGATAGCTAGCAATTCTTTGTCCCCAATCTCGTAATTGCATTCTGCAGGAGACAATTTCTTAGAAAAGTAGCCACAAGAATGCATAGCGCTCTCAGAGGTAGGACATTGAGACAGAAGTGCACCTATTCCAGTCTCAGACGCATCAACCTCAAGAATGAGGGGTAACGTAGGATCAGGATGTGCCAGCACATGTGCTGAAATGAAGGCAGCCTTGAAAGACTGAAAGGCTTTAACTTAATCCAGAGACCAGTTCTGTGGGTTGCCGTCCTTCCTGGTCATATCAGTCAGGGGTTTGACCAAAGAGAAGTTATGAATAAACTTACGGTAATTGGCAAACCCAAAAAAACATTGTAGCAGGCGTAGAACTATGGGTCGAGGCCACTGTAGCACTACAGATAGTTTCTCTGGGTCCATTGAAAAACTGGCAGTAGAAATTACATAACCCGGAAATTTAACCTGTTCATGATGGAACTTGCACTTCTCCAACTTACAATACAGGTTATTATCTCTCAACCTCAGTAACACACGGGAGACATCTGTGTGGTGGCTCTCTAGGGATTATGAAAATATGAGAATATTGTGGAGATAAACCACTACACATTGCTGCAACATATCTCTGAGGGCCTCGTTGATGAATACCTGAAAAGCTGTGGGGGCGTTTCAGAGACCAAGTGGCATTACGAGGTATTCATAATGTCCGGTCCTGGTATTAAACACAGTTTTCCACTCATCACCCTCCTTGATCCTCACAAGATTGTATGCCCCTCTCAAATCAAGCTTAATGAAAACCATGGCTCCCTTGACGGGGTCAAATATTTCCATAATCAATGAAATCGGATAAGCGTTCTTAATCGTGATGCGATTGAGTCCCCTTTAATCGATACAAGGTCTCAGTTCACCACTGTTCTTCCAGCCCAAGGACTTGCAGATGTACCCTCGAGAAAGTTAATCTGCAATATAGTGCTCCATGACTTTATCCTCCGAGACAGACAAAGGGTAGTCCCAGCCATGATGGGGCATGATTTGAAGGTCAATTGCGCAATCATATGACCAGTGTCGAGGCAAACTACCGGCTTGACCTTTGTCAAAGACATCACTAACTTTGCGGTAATCCTCTGGCAAGGAGGAGAGTAAAGAGGTGCACAACCCCATATGGAAGAAAAATATATTTCCAATACATTTAGGGAAAATGTTTTAGAAATTCATTGAATATGGCCGAAATTGTAGCATTTCAAATATATTTCCAATATATTTGGGAAAAATAAATTAAAAATGTTTTTTTTTAAATATATTTTTCTTCCATGTGGGAGACCTTAACCTCTTTCTCAAAACATGTCTTACTGTATTGTGGCAACAAGGAAAGAACCTCAGCACAATGCCAATAAAAAGAGGGGTTGTGCCTCTGTAAACAAGCTTAACCAATGACCACTGGATAATGAGGTGAGAAAATGACTTGAAATTGGATTATCTCATGGTGCAGAACCCATACGGCCATGGTCAGTGGAGCAGTCTTATGAGTCACATGGGCAGGCTGTAAAGGTCCCCCATCAATAGACTCAATGGCAAGTGTAGTGGCAAAAAACTGCTGCCGAATCAAGTGGCTTAGTGACACAAAGGCAATATCTATGAACAGGGCTGCAGCCCCAGAATCGATTAGAGCCTGTGTATAGATGGATGACTCAGACCAAGAAGGATAACCAGAACTAGAGGCTTATCCTTCAGGATAACTGGGGACGAAAAAAAGACATCTAAGGTCTGTCCCCTATAGGACCTTTGGTGCAGGCCTTTCCCGGAAGGGTAGGACAAGACTTCGACACGTGGCCTGCCTGGCCACAATAAAGACACAATCTCTCCCTCCTCCTAAAGGCCCTCTCCTCCGCAGATAGAAGTGTGAAGCTCAACTGTATGGCCTCTACTTCACTGGCGGACTCAGAACCAGGGGCATGCGAGGTGAGGGAGGCAAGAGTGGGAATGCAAAGCCCAGAGCCACATGTACAGGAGACTTCTTCAAGCACTCCTTAAAGGAAGGTCTCTCTCGGAGTCTGGAGTCAATGAAAATGGCAAACATGATTAAATTCTCCAGATCCGTAGGCATGTCTCGGGCTGCTATCACGTCTTTAATGTTATCCCAGAGACCAGAGAGAAAACGCAGCCACAAGGGTCTCCTTGTTCCAATCAACCACTGCTGCCAGGGTACGGAATTAAATGGCATAATCAGCAACAGTTCTCATACTCTGTTTGATGGACATGAAGCTCTTGGCAGCAGAAGTGGAGCGAGCAGGAACATCAAATACCCTTTGAAAGGAAGCTATAAACTCAGATTAACTGAGGACAATGGGTTTTTGCATCTCCCATAGGGTGTTTGCCCAGGCCAAGGTTCAATCAGAAAGAAAGAAATAATGAAGCCTACCTTGCTTCTGTCCATGAGAAACGCCGGGGGCAGCATCTCACCTGGTTGAGAAACCCTCTGCATTGAACTGATTCACCCCTAAAATGCTGGGGAAGCAAGGCGGAACCAGACATACATCTTACAGAGGTAATATTCGAGGCGGGTGCCTGCACAGAGACCGGAGAAGCAGCAGGGACGGCCTTCAACACTGGTTGTACCGGAACAGCCACAGTGGGAGGATCCAGGTAAGCTGTACAAATCAGGAGCGTCTGTAACGCTATTGTACACTGATCCATGCAGTGGTCCTGCTTATGCAATCTGGAAAAAATATTACCACTAGGTGGATTCCCTGAATCTCCTGAATCTATGTGCTTCGCAGACAGAAAATGCATTCAAAATCACATCATTAATGTAAGAGTAAAAATAGTACAGAACAGGAACGTAGTCAAAACATAAGCCAGGGTTCAGAAGCCAAATTGGGTAATCAGACGAGCCAGTAATCAGGGAGCCAGAAATCAGTGTAGTCAGAAGCAAAAGGTCAGGATCAGGAACCAGAAGGGATGCCAGGCAAAGTCTTTAACAGGAATACAGCGGAGACACTCAGGATATCTTGACCAGGTGAAGGCAGGAAAGGAATGAACAAGGCAGCATAAATAGACAGAAGGGGCTGGCTAAAGACAGGACTGATGAGCAGATAATGATAGCCAGGCGAGCCACTGAGGAAACAATAAGTGCTGACAACTATCTGACAGCAGAGAGCTGCTGCAAGCCCAGTCCTGACAGGAACTTTATTTGAGCACTTACAGCAATTGCAACATCATTTAAATGCTAACGACGGCCAAAGCCTTACTTATAGCATACAATAATAACAATAATATCAGACTTATATAGTAATACACACCTTCTAACAATTAAGGGGCGATACAATCTTAATTAAAAACTCATTGAGTCAATAAAGAACACATGGTGATGATAAGACTGAGGCAGGAGAGTGGTAATTGATCCACACTATGAAAGCTGGGAACATTAACCATGCATATATTAAATACACACAAATACGTGATTTAAAAAAAAGATTAATGTCCACTCTGCTGTTCATTCCACATGGAACTCTAGTGTTGAGTGTATATATCCACCACACCTTACGCTTAAGCAAGATGCGATGGGTGTCACCCCCTCTAGTGGGTCTGTTCAAGACCAAAAAAAGTAAAGCAGTCAAGATTCCCTCCATGCACTATTCTAAAATGCTTAGACACATTGGATATATTTTTTGCATGTAAAACTGAGTGTGTCATTAAAATGCTCTGATATCCTAACTCGCAAGTTACAAATGGTGCAACCGATATACTGTATTTGACAACTGCTACACTCTGTTATGTAAACAACCATTTTAGAATTGTAATTGTAATGTAGGGGATGAGATTCTCAGTAGAAAAAGAGGTAACGGTTTTGCTCTTTTTATGCCTTCTGCACTGCTTGCATGCATTAAAACCACATGGTTAAGAACCCACTGCACCCAATCATGAACTAGAAGAATGAGAGTTATAGGAATGAAAGAGAGAAGGAGACAGCATAGCCCCCATGGAGGGAGCTTTCCTGCTGGAGAATATAGACCCCTGTTGTAAAATATTGAAAAGTGTCTTATCTGCATATAGGATGGGAAGGCAACGTTTAATGATTTTGACAATCTGATTTTACTGCATGGAGTAAGTGGTTACAAAGTGACTCACACTTCTTCTACCACGGAACTGTTTTTTTAGGTTTAGAAACAGATGAATCAATAATCAGAGCATCTCAATCTCTCTCCTACCTCTATTGATCCTTGTTCCCTTAAAGAGGTTGTAAACCCAAATGTTTTTTTCTTTTCAACCTGAAAGAGAAATACGTAATGAGCTAGTATGCATCGCATACTAGCTCATTATGAAATACTTACCTTAGAACGAGCCCCCGCCGTGCCGCCCGCTTACCTCTATGACGGGCGACATGTTCAGTCGCCCGTCTTCCGGGATCGCGGCATCCAGCCATCTGATTGGCCCGGAGCCGCGGTGACGTCACTGACGTGCGCGCGCGCGGGAGCCGACGGTCACGGCACGGGGCTCTGAAGGAACGGCACCAGCGGCCGTTCCTTCAGAGCACATGCGCCAGTGATGTCACTGGCTGCATGTAAGGTAAATATCTCCTAAACGGTACATGTTTAGGAGATATTTACAGTACCTATAGGTAAGCCTTATCCTAGGCTTACCTATAGGTACAACTTGCAGAGGAGGGTTTACATCCTAAAATAATGTTACACTCATGATTAAAGTCATCTTGTGAGGAACAATTCCTCCTGGCTCTCACAAATAGGGATGATCGAACTTTTGAAAATTTCGGTTCGACCAGAACACCCGAATTTCCTGAAAGTTCGGTTTGGATTCCAGAACCCCATTGAAATCAATGGGACCCGAACTTCTGGAATAAAAAAAAAAAACATTTTGAAGCCCTAAAACCCAATAAATGCCCCTAAAAAGTGCCTAGGGTTCTGGGTCATGCCCCAGGGACTATTAATCACACAAAAAAAGTTCTTAAAAATTGTCATTTTTGATAGAGAGCCAATTATTGAAAAAATTATTGGAAAAAAAAAATGAGATTTCTTTGGATTTAGTGTCTAGGGGTCTAAAAAGTGTACCTGTGAAGTCTCAGCTCTGTAGCATGTCCAGAACCAGAAAAAAAAAGCCTGTTTGTATTAGAATTAATATAGAACAGGGATATGGCTCCGCTATTTTCACACCTTGCCGGTTTTGTAGCAAGCGTTTTTTTGGGCATTTTTTGGGCGTCTTTGGAGGCAGGCATACCATCAGAACTTCTGTGTATGGGTATATATACACACACAAATGTATGTATATATACACATACACATACACATATATAGGTGTGAAAGTAGCAGAACACTATGCTTGCGCTAATGAAATAATTAACACCCATATTGCTTCTCTGCTATAACACCTATATGTGTGTATGTGTAAAAATACATATAAGTGTGTGTGTATATATACCCCTATACAGAAGTTCAGGTAAATCTGAAGGAAAAAGTCTTCAGAAAATCTTATAGTGTGTATGGCCCTTTAAGCTGCCGATACATTAACCACTTTAGCCCCGGAAGGATTTCCCCCTTAATGACCAGGCCCTATTTTGCGATTCGGCACTGCCTTACTTTAACTGACAATTGCACGGTTGTGCGACGATGTACCCAAACAAAATTTACAACCTTTTTTTTTCCACAAACAGAGCTTTATTTTGGTGGTATTTAATCACCTTTGCGGTTTTTAATTTTTGCGCTATATATACAAAAAAAGAGCGACAATTTTGAAAAAAAAAAACACAATACTTTTTACATTCTTTTATATGACATTCTCAAAAAAAAATCAAAATTTTTTAACATTGTAGGCCAATTTGTTTTCTGCTACATATTTTTGGTGAAAAAAAAATCACAATACGCGTATTTTGATTTGTTTGCGCAAAAGTTATTGCGTCTACTAACTACGGGAAAGATTTATGTCATTTTTATTGTTTTTTTTTTTTTTACTAGTAATTGCGGCGATTTGCGTTTTTTTTTGCGGCACTGCGACATTGCGGCGGACAGATCGGACCCCACATGACATTTTTGACACTTTTGGGGGTACCAGTGACATTACTACAGTAATCAGTGCTAAAAATATGCACTGTTACTGTAATAATGCCATTGGGAGGGAAGGGATTAATACTGTTGGTGATCAAGGGGATAAATGTAAGCCTAGGGGAGTGATTATAACTGTGGGGGGGTTGGGCTTGTGAGATGATCATAGAGACATGCAATCCTATATAGCAGGATCACATAGTCTCTGTGATTATCCCAGGGAGAAGGATGGACGGCTGTGTTTACATCAGCCTGACCGTCCTTCTCTGTCAGCGGGGAGAGATCGCCGGTGTCATGCAGCAATCGGAGCCGCCTGACACATGCACTGGCTTCCTGACTGACAAGTGGGGGCGGGAGCATGCCACCGGCGGCGCGCACTCACCCCCTAGCCTCCCCAGAGCGAGCGCCATACATGTACGTCGATTTGCCTGTGGGAGTCGGACAGCGGTTAAAGGATAAACTCACCTTTTCAGGCAGAATTTGACTTTTCTTAATAAATGGAAGCATTTTCCAATGCCATGTCTGGCCCAGTCACATCAATGTTCTTTTCTCCCACTTACCTTATCCGCAGTAGGTTTAAAATCTTGTCAGTTTTTTTTGTATTTTTGAAAGGATTTTCATATTCCATCACTTTCTGTAGCTTATATCAGCATTCACTTTCTGTTAGGTCATCTCCCAGAATCCTTCACTCCCCTGTTGCATCACAGAGGAGTGTGTGATAGGATATGATCCCCACTCTGGACCACACCTCCCTCATTAGAATTTCAACTTCCACCCACTTGCTATACAATCGGATTGTTCAATCTCTTTTTGATCTCCCAGCAGCTATGTAGTACAAGGGCCTGTCTGATTTGATACAAATTGAATGGATTGGTCAGTTGTGACCTCCTATTCCATAAATGTGGTAAATCTAAAGGAAATTTTACAGAGATTGTACAATCAGTTTGTGTAAGGCCATCTTTATGCAAGTACATAGGAGGGAGTGGACGGGGACACTCAGTTGTCAGGCCTTGTTCACATCTCCATGTAGCGAAAACTCACATTCCCGCATGCATTTGTTTTGGGTGTTTTGGGGCGTTTTCACTCGTTGTTCAAGTGAATGGGCTGCCCCAGAGAAGCTCCAGAAAATTTTTTTTTTGGAGTGGAGCATGGTGCGTTACTGCAGTTTTTGGTGCATTTGGCAAACCTTAGGTGCCTTTAACATGTAATGACAACACAAGCACGATGCAGCATTTATAAAAAAAGCACATTGCACAGCACGCATTTTCTGTGCAGTTTTCCATGCATTTGGAAACACACAGATGTGAATGGAGCCTGATTGTTCTTGTGTAAATGTAATTTTACTATCAGGCCCCCATTAACACCTAGTAGTGGGAGCACATGCTTTTTGGCCTGTTTTTCCAGTGATACACATAGGGCAGCCCATTTATTTTAATGGGCTGCGCTACATTGGGCAAAGTAACTCAATGGACATTTTTGCATGTTTTTTTACTGCATTTGTCACCTGTTTTTATGCGGCAAAATGTGTGTTTGCTTCTGTGTTTGGTGTGCTGTTAACAATTAATGACACTAAAAGCGCAACTAGGTAATTTTAGGTGTATAAATGTGGCCATACACTATACAATCTGATGTAAAATCTCTGTACAATCTCCTTTAGATTTACAAAAACTATATAAAAGGAGGACACTCCATCTATCCAATCACTCTGTATCCAATCCGGTGGGCCCTTGCTCTACATCAGGGGTTTCCCGTGGGCTGCATATATGCCCAGGCAATTTAGCATCCACCCTGAACCCATATGAGGGGGCGCTGGGGAAGCCAGGCAAATGTACGTATGGGGGAATGCCAGGGGTAAAAAGTGAAAACTTTGTTGATGGGTGAAGGTGTGCTTATGAGGTGAGCTGGAAAACTCCTTTTTGTGTCTTACTGGCTTGTCTGTCTGTGTCTGTGTACCAGAGAGTTTCTGAAGCGACCTAGGAAATATAGCAATGGCTGGGGTAAGGCCTTGTTCTTAAAATTGAAAGAAAACTTGTATTTTTTGCAAAAGAGAGAGATTAATGGTATATTGGTACATAGTGAATTTAACCTTTTAAGCTTTTATGAATGTATAATAAATTGATGAATAGCACTGTATAGGTATTGTGTAAGGCAACTTGAAAGTCCCATTTAGTTATAATTTTAGGGATGATAATGCCTACCCAGGCCACCCTGACAACATATACAGTATATGACAACATATACAGTATATTAAATTTTGAGGTACTTTCAAAGTACATTCATCAAGCCGTCAAAATCTTCTAGTATATGGCCATTTTTAGTTTTGGGTATATCATTTCCTATGTCCACTTGTCCTGTCCTACCTCAAATTCCAAGAAATGCTTTGAAAAGTTACCTCCTAATGTGGATGTACTTTCCTTTAAAGCGGAGTTCCGGGCACAGAAATCATTTTTCAACAAACATACCCCCGGGACAGTCAGGGCTAGTACATTCCACAATGGCTAGCCTCTGATCTGTCTCGGTTCGCACTTACCTTTTAGAAGAAAAACTTACTTATAAAATTTCTTCCACAGCGTTTCCATCTCTCTTGTGGGCAGCTGAAGCCGGCGCGGTCCTCTTCTGCGTCTTCTTCCGCGTCTTCTTCTCCCAGAATGCGCCTGCACCGCCGCCTCTCGTCGCCCGGAAGTGACGAGCGGGGCCGGTGCCGTCGCATTGATTCCTGGGAGCGATGACGTTCAGCTCCCAGGAATCAGTGCAAGTGACGGCGGAGCCGCGGCACAGAGGGAGGAAGTGAAGACTAGGTGAGTATATTCGATCTTCAATTACAAGGTGAGTAAATAAAAAAAAAAAAAACTAACTATTCAATTCCTTTTCAGGTGAAGGGGAACAAGCGGACGGGCACAAAAAAAAAAATATTGATTTTGTGCCCGGAACTCCGCTTTAAGGACAAGAAGGTATGAAACATTCTGGGGCCTAGGAATGTCCAATAGAGAAGTATTGTATTCACATGACCCATTCAGGTGAAGGTACATCAGGGCAATAAATGTACGCTCTCACACTTAGCTGAAGTTTAAGATCCCTAAAGCACATGTGTCAAACACAAGGCCAGTGGGCCGAATCTGGCCCTCCAGGTCATTTCATGTGGCCTTCACACCTCTCCTGCAGTTGCAGCACTCCCCTTGTCTCTACTACCCCCTGTCTTAGCAGTCGGCAGCAGAGAGGAGGACAGAACTCCTCCTTCAGATCCTTTTCTTCTCTGTGCAGCTGCAGCACCCCCTCATCTCCACCTCCCCTGGTCTCGGCATTCAGAAGACTCCATTCCCTGCACTTTCTGCTTCCCAGCTCTGCCCGCACCGTGATGTAAGGAAGGATAGGGGGGCCCTTGACTTCTGATGGTGGGGGGGGTCTTGGCATCTGATGTAGGGGAGGTGGTGCTCTGGACATCTAGACTTACAGTTAAAACCGGCCATTTGAGGGTGACCATAATGCTGACATGGCCCACGATCAAATTGAGTTTCACACCCCTGCCCTAAAGAGAAATTTGGAACGCATAATCACAGCCTTAGCTGGTGGAAAAACCAAGGGGGGGCTTTTGGCATCTGATGTAGGGGAGGTGGTGCACTACGTTATCTAGACTTACAGTTAAAACCAGCCATTTGAGGGTGACCATAATGCTGACACGGCCCACAATCAAATTGAGTTTCACACCCCTGCCCTAAAGAGAAATTTGGAACGCGTAATCACGGCCTTAGCTGGTGGAAAAACCAAGGAACTCAAACACAGAGATCCTTCAGATTTTGAAGGTAAACAAATAAAATGGAAAGGCAGTGTATAGGACAACAAAAGTGAAGTAGGGTTGTTCCAAGAAAGATTTATGTTCCACAGCTGACTGCCTGTTCATTATAATCTTGTCAGTGATAACATATTGCAACAGATACATTTGTAATGCTAATGTAGTTTTATCGTAAAAATGCTATTTCCAATTCGCATATTATTTCTGTTTTCACTATTTACCTTTCCTTCCTGACATCCACAACACAATATGGTTATATAAAAACCTGTATATCATTTATGAGCACACAGCTCTTTTATGGGAAGGGTTGTAATTAAGTACTTGAGGAAAAACATTACTGAAAGAGTCTGAAGTAAATGTGCATATTGATTTGTGTACTGAAGTGCAACATTTAGATCACTGTAAGCACACATCTAAAAATTCTGAATACAATTTGCATCAAGCTTTTAGTAGCAAATTATTCTAGGTTCCAATGTTTTATGTATGCAATGTAAAGATTTAGCAACCAATTCTGAAATATGGACAAGTCCTTTAATTTGAACAGGTCAGGAGGTTTATATTAAAAAAAAAAAAGAATAGCCCAATTAAAACAGAAAAAAAACGCACTTACATTCTGGTCCTGTCCTACATTAGAGATGATCTTGGGCATCTTCCATCCTCCAAACTCATCTCTATCTGAAGTTCCACTATTTTCTAATCCAACCAGCTCCCTGTCATTGCCCATATTTAGCATCAAAGCATTAGCTAGTTATTGTGTGTATTGTTAAATAGCAAATATAATATGCTATCCTCTCCAATGCTGTAAAGCACTGCATAGCCTACATAGACCCAGTGTTACATCAGCATGAGTTTGAATGGTGTCAGAAAAAGATGAAGCCTGCAGAAATCCTCAGGTAGGCACACAGTCTTTACCAAGCTTGCACATACTGAATTTTGACCACAGAAAAATGAGGCCATCGACTTTGCACAGGGATGGCTCGTTTACAAGACTGGCTGAACTCAATTTTGCAGGTACAGCTGTTTTTGTATTTGTATCACAACTGTGTATTTCTCTATTTGACAGGAGTTTAGCTTTAACTGTTAGGACAATTTTTTTTAAGCAAAAGTTTTGCTTAAAGTGGAGTTCCTCCCAAAAGTTGAAATTCTGCTTTAACCACTTAAGCCCCGGAGGATTTGGCTGCTAAAGGACCAGGGGTTTTTTTGCGATTTTTTACTGCGTGACTTTAACGGACAATTGCGCGGTCGTGCGACACTGTACCTAAACGAATTTGACGTCCTTTTTTTCCCACAAACAGAGCTTTCTTTTGGTGGTATTTGATCACCTGTGCGATTTTTTGATCACGCGCTATAAACAAAAAAAGAGCGTAAATTTTGCAAAAATAACAATATTTTTCACATTTTTTTATATGAAATTCCCCAAAAAAAAAAGTAAAAATCAAAATTTTTTAACATTTTTCGGCCAATTTGTTTTATGCTACCTATGTTTGGTAAAAAAAATCGCAAAAAGCGTATTTTGATTGGTTTGCGCAAAAGTTATCGCGTTTACTAACAAAGAGAAAGATTTTTGTCATTTTTGGTGTTTTTTTTTTTAACGCGTAATGGCGGCGATCTGCGATTTTTTTTTCGGTACTGCGACATTGCGGCAGACAGATCGGACCCTTGACTGACATTTTTGACACTTTTGGGGTTACCAGTGACATTACTGCAGTAATCAGTGCTATACATATGCACTGTTACTGCAAAAATGACACTGGCAGGGAAGGGGTTAACTTTATTGGACAGGGAGGGGTTAAGTGTGTCCTAGGGGCGTGCTTTCTACTGTGTAGGGACATTCCTATTGGTGTAAAAGCAAAGATCAACCGTTCTACATAGTAGAACGGTCAGATCTTTACTTTTACACAGGGAGAACTGACAGGCAGCTTGTTTACACAAGCTGCTCTGTCTTTCTCCCTTCACAGGAGCGATCGCAGTGTGACTGGCGGACATCGAGTCCGCCGGTCACACGCACTGACTTGCCTGTGAACGACCAGCGGCGGGCGCGCGCCTCGGCGGGCGCGCGCCCGCCCGCGATAGGCTCGCAAGTCAGTGACAGGCGAGTGACGTACCGATACGTCACTCTGCCTGGCCGGGGCTGACCGCCGCAGTATATAGTCGTGCGGCGGTCGGCAACCGGTTAAGGACTCCTCACCCCCTTGCATGCCACATTTGGCAATGCCTAGTTTTGACATATACCTAGCTCCCACTTCTGCTTGGGCCGCCTAGGTGACTCGAGTGGAAGTACTGCTCACCCCCTCCCTCCCTACAATCTTCCGGAACATGTCACAGGTCCCAGAAGATTGCCCAGCCATTGAGGAGGCACAACACAACTCACGCATGCACAGTGCACACCCGGTTGTGAAGCTGCAAGCTGTCACAGCTGGGTGCCCACACTTGTGACTTGTGTCCGTGCAGGGGAGAGGTGAGGCAGAGAACCGAGGGTTCAGACGGCTGCATCGCTTGATCAGAGGACTGGTGAATGTGTATTTGGTAAAAGTCAGCAGCTACACTTTTTGTAGCTGCTGGCTTTTAATAAACACATAAAGGACTGGAACTCCGCTTTAAGGCTTAAACCTAATAGAGGTACTCCCTGGGAAAATAGGACCCAGTAGGGTGTGTGTGTACTAAAGGCTCTGAACCTACTGTTTGCACCATTTATGGACAGAAAAAGTCCAGGTTATATTACTACTATATGTTGTAATAAGTTGGCTCTTTTTAGTTCAGACAAACATCCATAATGAATGGTTATCCTACACATATTGGTTCAGATAATGTACTTTCATACAATTTATCCAACACCAGTAAGCAAAAATAATTCTCTTATATTTACTATATGCTCTTGGATAAACGTAAAGTTATATAGTTTGTGACAAAAAGTGTAAAAGTATGTCTGCTGCATTTCTGCAAACCTCTTTAAGACAGTGTTTAATTTTTTGTGGGATTACATTAATGGACATTATGATTGTCGTACATTACTTTGCTGGACAATGTAATTGATGCTGGATTACATCATGGGAAATTAATAACATTTTTATTGTATTTATTTTTATTCTAATGTAGTGGGTTTTTTTTTTTTTTTTTTTTTTTTTTACATTTACAGCTTTAGGCATTAAATAGAAGCTCACTTTATTGTAAAGAAAGCTTCCATATTCCACACTAAGTGCCCCTCATTTTACATCCACATCTTTCCTTGGGGCAAAGACCCTTGTTTCACAACATTGGGACATGATGCCTGACAAGAGGAAAGGCTTTGTAACCCCCCTCTTTGCTAGATACCCTCAAATGCTGGAAAGCATGTGGCCTAGTCTGGTGCAGGAAAGGGTGTACCCTCTCTATTTGTTCTGTTTACTGTTATCAGGAGTGAGGGTGAAAGAAAATCACACATTTTTGGTTGTCACCAGAGCAGGAATAGAGGGGAAATCTTCCAATGGGGGCACTGGTTCTGGTGACCCTGGCAACAAAAAGAGGTTTCTGTACTTTGGAGGGATTTCTGGCATGGCAGAAAAAAGCCAAGCTCCCCTGACCCTGTCCTTGTGCCATACTCACACAGGTAGTCATTGATGGCTCTCTGCTGCATGTGCAGCCACTGCAGCATTGCCAATGTTGAGTTCCACCTGGTGGGCATGTCACAAATGAGGCAGTTGTTGGACAAGCTGAATTCCCGTTTTATGTCAGATAAGCGAGCACTAGCATTGTATGGAGGCCGGAAATGGCCACAGACTTTTCTGGCCTGCCTCAGGAGATCTTGGAAGCCCGGGTATCTGGTCAAGAAATGCTGCACCACCAGATTCAGTGCACGTGCCAAGCATGAAAAATGTGTCAAGTGTCCCTGTCGGAGGGCGGAGAGAAGGTTGGTGCCAATGTCGCATACAACCATTCCTGGCTCAAGCTGTCGAGGCATCAACCATCTCTGCCCCTTCAGAGCTGACAGAATCTCTGCCACAGTGTGACTCCTATCCCCTAGACAGACCAACTGAAGCACGGCATTGCATCTTTTAGCCTGACTGCTTGCGTAGCCCCTTGAATGCTTAGGGAGCACTGCTGCTTTAGAAGACAATTGAGCAGAAGAGGACATGGAGGAAGAAGAAGAGGAGAAGGAGGAGGTGGTGGAATAGCCAGATGTGGCAGAACCACACCAGCTTTTTGGAGGTGTAGTGGCATAACAAGCTACAACACTGAACCCTGTCCTGCATCCTTCCCAGCTGCCAGCAGAGTTACCCAGTGCGCCGTGAAGGAAATGTTACGTCCCTGTCCATGCCTGCTGGACCAAGAGTCAGCAGTAATGTGAACCTTCTTGCTGACTGCTCTGTCCAATGAGGCCAAAACACTACTGTCAGGTCACCTGTGGCCAGGTGACAACTGCACCCTGTTGGAAGCAGGGGTGCACTGCAAGGTAGTGAACCCAGTAGCTGACTGCTGCAGATGGACAGAAACGTGAGCCCAAGATTCCCCAGGGCGCAGAGTCTAAGACCCAGCAGGTGTTCACCAGAGCCTCTAGTGGTGAGGAGGGACTTGGCTGCAGCTGGGCCCAGGTCGCTGCCCCTGGGGTCCCTGGGGTCACGCTTCATACGGAGAGAGGGGAAGCAGCCACTCAGGACACAAGGTATAGTGATGGGTAAGCCAAGGTCGGGGCAACAGGCAGACGAGGGTAACCAAGGGACAGGCCAAAGGTCAGGGTTACAGGCAAACAGGAGTAGTCTCAGACAAGCCAAAGTCCATACACAGAAAGGTAGATCAAGCACATGGCAGACAGGAACACAAACTAATAAACACTGTTGAACAGCAAAGCAGACCTGCAGTGCGATGGTTAATATAGACTTTCTGGAATGGCCTGGGGTGGAGCCAAACAGAGAGGAGAGATGATAAAAGCAGCCAGAAGGAAGAGTCTGACCTCTAATGCAGACACAAGGAGAAGGTAAGCTGCCAGACACTATTGCATGTCCATGACAACTACCTTCCACATGACGGTAGAGAGCCGGAATGGCCTTACATGAAAATAAATGCCTTAATGGTTCCTGCCACTGTGGTACAGCACATTCCACAAATTCGCGACAGGGAGCAGAGTCTACTAGATGAAAAGGCAGCAATTGTAATGCTAGCAATTTGGCCAAGCCTGCATTAAGACGCTGAGCATGTGGATGGCTGGGACAGTATTTCTTGCTACGGTTCAGCAACTGGGGTAATGAAATTTGCCTGCTGCTCAAATCAAGCGGTGGTGTACTGCTAGCAAATTGGGTGCAAGTCTCTGTGGCACTCATTGCTATACCATCATCTCTCTCAATACAGGTATTTGAGAAGACATGAGGTATAGTAGGGTTACAATAAAAACATATAATAGTGTTGCGCCAGATAAAATAACTGTGAAATAGGTAGTGCAAAATAAATCAGAAAATGTCCATAAATAAATCCTTAATGATACAAGGGAGGCACTCGGCAGTGCATGCTTATCAGACTCATACCAGGAAGAGATGCAGCGTCAGGTACGCAGGCTCCGCCCCCTATACGCGTTACGTCAATGCCTTCACAGCGGTGACTTCCTTGGTAGGGGTGGAGTCTGCACTGACCTGACCGATAGATACTGAATGGCCTGATATCTAATCAATTGTCCTATATAGATAGAGGTCAATATAGGGTATATGGTCTATGGTATATACTGCACTACTGAATATACTTCACTATCTGATCTCTTAACTTTTGTAGCACTACTCCCTTGGGAGCTGCATGAAGCAGATTCCACTGGGTTACCCATAGCAACAACTTATCAATTCTTAGCGCTTTAAGTGTTTGGCTCAGTCAGGAAACAGTCCAGGGGATTTGGTTTTTGTTGTTTTTATTTTAAAACTTGGGATGGGAGAAGGGATGAGTGGGATACTCCAACTGGATGAACTATGCACAACTTGAGGACTTCTAGCTATGTTGAGTGCGGCAAGGCCGCTGCTTCACCTTGCCAATGTAGTGAAGTACTTGATAAGTGAACTGTATAATGAATTACTCTTCAGGGTCCCGCTTGGCACCCCCTTTACCCTTACTTTTCAGGTTTATACTTGACACCCCCTTTACTCTTGCTAACTGTGTGAGCTGACCTTCTGTCCTCTGACCTCACTGGAGTGGTCCCCCTTCCTGGGCAGACCCCTTGGAAAGCCCCCTTCTCACAGACACTGTTTTTCCCAAAATTACTTTGCCAGCAGCTCCGCCGTCAGCTTTCCAGGATCCTTTAGGCTCAGCTTCACACCTGGCTCACTAGGCCGACTGCCTGTGAACACTTTCCTCAGACTGCAGGAGGAGAGACAGCCCTCACCCTCCTCCTGGGACTCTGCTTCCTGCCAAAGACACCCTGTCACATGTGCCCTTGGCTTTTATGGTCAATCCCAGGATGCACCGCAGTAGTGCCCTCCCACTGGGACTGCCACAAAAGCCCATTTGCCACTGGCCAGGTTTCCTCCACTGTCCAACAGGCTCCCTTATTGGATACAGTGGGGACACTCCCTCAGACCAAGTGACTCACACCTGGACACATGTACCAGGCATAACTAACAGATCAGGCTCCCTTGATAAGCAGATGGAGCATAACAATGCTTTTAACCTAGGACATATCTAGGAGGGTGCTACACTTGTAAAAAGCACAAATCTCTCTCCCTGCCTAACTCACTGCTAGCAATGTCTCTAATTAGACTACACTGCACTGTCTGATAAACTGCAAATTACTGTCCTCTCCCTGCCTCAATCATGTTCCTCTTCCTGTCTCAATCACTTGCTATCTCGCCCACACAGTCACACTACACGCTGCGGCTGTGCAAGCAGCCTTTATTTAGTGTGGGGCGTGTACTTAGCCCCTGAGCCATGATTGGCTAAAGGCAGCCTGCCTTTGTCCAATCATGGCAGAGATGATTTGGCCAAAGCATGGAGTTCAGGGTGCATGTTTTGTCCAATCACATAATGCACTGCACGTGCCGCCATGCACAGTGCATTATGGATGCGGGCACTCAAATTTCCCGCGAAGAAGCACATTTGTTCATCATTCGACGAACGAATGAACAGCCAATGTTCGAGTCGAACTTACGTTTGACTCAAACTCGAAGCTCATCCCTAATTAACAGAATAAAACCATGAATAGAATGTGAATTTAGTAGTAGTGTACCTGACCTTTAATGTTTGCTTCTAGTTTATTCACATTGTTTTCAAGTCTTTGAACCCCTGAATCACCTTTTTGGATTTTCCTACTTGCCCGGGATCCAGATTATTTACATCAACGTCAATACTTAAGGAAAGCAATACCAAAAAGATTATCTTACCAGTTCAGTGCTATTTCTCTACTTTCCTCTTTTATCTTATTGTTGGCTGTGATGTCTTACAAGTGACCTTCATTGTTAGCTTTGACTTGTTGACTGGTTCCCAACTTACCAACTAGATCACACTTTTCCACATTTTATCTGGATCACTTATCCTGTCCCTAACTAAGGTTTTCTTTCTCCAACACTCAAACTGAATGACTCTCCTGTCTATCTGCTACTATTCAACCACTGCACATTGATATTGATATCAATTTAATGCTTTTGGGGAGTTTCTTTTATTCTCATGGATTAAAATGGATTCATGCATAGCATAACAGTAAGACTTGGACCAGAAAAACCATATCAGTGATGCCCATTTGTTTCAGTCCCAAATCCAGTTTTCAAAGTGGTTATTAATCTTGTGCCATGAATAAAGTACATTATTTTGCCAATGGCCACATCCTTTCTGTGTGCTTTTCCAAACCAGAATCTGCCCTCTTGATTGATTCACTGAACTGATTAGGCTCTAATTCTATCCCTATTAGTGGGGATTTATTGTTTTCAGACATAGCAATTCATCAACGCTATTGTAATTTATTTTATTTTATTGTTCATGCACATTCTTTTTCTTGACTGTTGTATTTTTCTGCTTTGTGATGTTGCATCGTGTACTGAAAGGATGATTTTAAGGTCAGCAAAATGCTTTGAGGGATATCAGTCAGCAGGAGGCTGTAATTGTGAATGTATAGATGCCAGTAGTTGATTTCTGTGGTTCAGACATTTACAGAAAATTGTATCCTATTTATAAATCTGCTATTTTCACTTTTCTGTTCTATATGTGCTCTGCAAAACATACTGTGTCTGTCCCTTTGGCATTTTATACTAAAAAAAAACTGTAAGTGCATTTTCTTTTTAAACAGAAGGAACAACTTAAAAAAAACCTTTTTAAGAGTGCAATTTCAGCCAAAACTTTCAGAACCTCTCTCGAGTTTTTATTGCTGTATGAAGTCTTGTCAGGGAGATTTTCCCCTACTTTCTGTTATAGTGGCAGCATTTTAACTCGGACAAAAAGTGAGTGAAAATTTCACAAGACACATGCAAAAACAAAAAAAAAAACTCTGCGGGGGGATCATCTCTTATCCTACTCCAGTAAACATAGGGGTGATTTTATTAATTAATTTATTTATTTATTCGTTCAAAATGTCTTTATTGAAAAAAGCTATAAAGTAATGTACAGTAATTCCAAAAAGAACTATTGCTTTGTGGTATAATCAGAGGTCTGGGACTCCGAGGCAAGCATAGATCCTGGGTGTGTAAAGCATAGAGGCTTTGATGCATGGTTTACAATACTGCCCAAATAAAGTGATTAATGATCCGCTGCAGTGTGCCTATATCCAATGGTAGGATCGGAAGTAGTAGAGTCCTGAAGAAGTATAGGACATATGGTAGAAGAAACATCTTGGACAGGGCTATAGGGCCTGCACAAGAAGCATTAATGGAAAGGAGTAATCTTGCAATATTTTGTAGTTTCTGACCGAGAAGAGAGATGTTAATGCGGAGAAGTAAGGAAGAGGGGGAAGTCAGCTAAATACCTAAATGGGTCATGGATGAGTTGGGGGCCCAGGAAAAGAGAGAGGAGGTAGTAATAGCTGCCTAAAGTTGTGGGGATAGGGAAACCCCTAGCATAGCTGATTTGGAGTGATTTAATTTATACATGGATACCAGACTAAATTGCTGAAAGAGATCGCAGAGTTGAGGTAGGGATTTCAAAGGGTCGGTGATCCAGATGAATATGTCATCAGCGTAGAGGCCAATCTTGATGGGGAATTGATCAACAGATTGGCTAAGTATATCTGGGTGAGCTCTAATTGCTTGTGCCAGTTGTTCAATCACCAGCACAAAAATTAGGGGGGACAAGGGGGATCCCTGTCGGGTCACATTAATGATAGGGAAGGGTGTAGATAACATGCCCGATGTAAGAACTGTTGCCTTAGGATTAGAGTAGAGACCTAAAATGGCTTGGCAAAAAGGGCAGTGGATGCCAAATTTCTGGAGGATAGAGTCTAAATACAACTAATTGACCCTATTGAATGCCTCCTCTGCATCAAGGGATATTAGCAGAGAAGGCGTTCGTTGGTGCTCCACCCAGTGGATAAGTTCTACAAACCTGCGAGTGCCATCTGAAGCCTGTCAGGCAGGGATAAAGCCCACTTGATCCGGTTGTATTCGATTAGGCATGTAGGTCACAAGGGAGGTAGCTAATACTTTTGAATAGAGATTAAGATTCATGAGGGGATTTACCAGGCTTGTGTATGGTGGTTATCACGGCTTCAAAGGATTCAGAAGAAATCTTGCCTGTTGATAAAAACCTATTAAAAGTGTTATCTAGGGGGGAACTCTTTGCTCTTTGTAATATTCTTTGATGAATCCATCTGGTCCTGAGGCTTTGTGGAAGGGGAGATCTCTAATAGCTTGGAGAATCTCTTGGTGGGAAAATGCCTGGGCTAGTGATTCAAGCTGAGATGTGGATAACACTGCTTGCTTTTTTGTCTGCCCATGCCTGAAAACAGTGGGGGAATAGTTTGCGGGAACATTTGGGTGGTTTGTGTTCTGAAAAATACGTCTCTTGAATGCACAGTATGTCTGTTTTTAATTAAATGGCTTCTCGTTATAGGAGCGAGCGCTTAAAAGGACTGTTGAGGCCCTTGGCATTCAAGGAAACAATTGTGAGTCCCTTGTCCTCGTAATGGATGAATCTGGTTGTGAGTGAGGTAACGGTACTGAGATGGATAGACAACTGTCACAAAGAGGAAAGCGGAGGGGGGGGGGACTGTTGCAAAAACAGCTATGTACACAATAAAATGTGTGGACAGATCAAGGCCTACTGTAGTAGAGAAGGCTTAATCTGGGCGCACAGCAACACAACAATACCAAGAGTACAAATTGGCTACTAAACAATCTTAGTATTAGCGTAACTACAAATAATCTATTCTTAGTAACGTCAACTTGAGAGTGTGCTTAGCACAACTAAAAAAATTGTGGACCGTAGAAGGGGTAATATGAGTGCTTCCACTCCTCCACTGATCTGTGAAAGAGAATGAATGATATCCAGCCTCAAGAATGCACTGTCCTGGCATATTCCAGGATGTAGGAGGGCAGTCCATAGTTAAGCCGGAGCACTTGAGTCGCAGGGGTTGGAGATCCTGGAGGATGGCCTCAAATTGGGGGTGGGTGGGGGTGCTTGGGAGGAGATACCCCAGTTTTTGAGTTGCATTAAGATGGTAACTGAATGGTTACGATATGTTACCAGAAGCTTTGTGGGATAGCCCCATTTTTTTCGCTCAGTACTGAGGTGACTGAAGCAAACGCTTAACATGTGATTGAGGGCAAATACATTAGCACAAAATGTAAGCACGTTGCTTCCCTGGAAGCTCAGGTCCTGAATCTAGGGAAGCAACTGGCAACACTGAGAAGACTCTCCATACAGAAGGAGAGCTGGGATCGTACCCGACAGGTGCAGGCCGGGGCCTGCACAGAGGAGGGCGGAGATACAGGGGTGCAGGCATCAGAGCAGAGTAGATGGGTGACAGTTAGGAGGGGTAGAAGGGAACAAGGCAAGGAGGCCAGTCCTGGGCTGCAGCACCCCAATAAATACGCTCCGTTGCGTGGTGTTGGGGAAACCAGTCAGGGACCAGCATTGCTGGAGCAGAGCGATGCCCCTAGCTGCCAGGGGAAGAATTCCTCCAGTGAGAGCTGGAGAAAGGGAAAGGAAAGACAGGTTCTGGTGGTAGGGGACCCAATTATTAGAAGGACAGACAGGGCAATCTGTCACAAAGACCATGAGCGCTGAACTGTCTGTTGTTTACCGGGCGCTCGGGTTTGGCACATCACGGATCGGGTGGACAGATTACTGGGTGGGGCTGCGGAAGACCCAGCTGTCATGGTACATGTGGGTACCAATGATATAGGCAGAGGAGATGGAGAGTCCTAAACAATTTCAGGGACTTAGGAGCTAAGTTGAGGACTAGGACCTCCAAGGTAGTATTTTCAGAAATACTACCTGTACCTCGAGCCACACCAGAGAGGCAGCAGGAGATTAGGGAAGTTAACAAGTGGCATAGGAGCTGGTGTAGTAAGGAGGGTTTTGGGTTCCTGGAGAACTGGGCCGACTTCTCAGCTCTTTAGTAGGGACGGATTGCACCTAAATGAGGAGGGTGCAACTGTACTGGGTGAGAGGATGGCCAACAAGTTAGAGGGGCTTTTAAACTAGGTGATGGGGGGAGGGTACAGATGTAGAATTAGCCAGCGGGGAGCAAGTTTCAGCAGGCACAAATGGGGACATTAGCGGTAGGGTGTTCAGAGTTCCTAAATCCAAGGTGGGTATGGAGAAAAATCACAAGAGCAGCCCAAAAACAACATCAAATGAGGATATGGTATGCATCCGGTCAAAATTACAAGGTTTGTATACCAATGCCAGAAGCCTGGCCAACAAGATGGGAGAGCTGGAGCTGCTGATGTAGGAGGAGGACTTAGATTTTGTGAGGATTACAGAGACTTGGTTCGACAGCTCTCATGATTGCATGGCCACCATTCAGGGGTATTCAGGGGGAGGGGTATGTCTGTATATTAAAAACAGTGTACAGGTAAATATTATGGAATGATATTATTAATGGAGCTATGGACGAGGCAGAATCCCTATGGGTAGAACTTCAAAGGGAAGGCACTATGGGGAAAGTAATATTGGGTGTATGCTATAGGCCCCCCAACCAGAGGGAGGAGGGGGAGGCGGTCTTCCTTTCACAGATTGGATTGGCAGCAAGGATGGGAAATGTCATTATAATGGGGGACTTTAATTATCCAGATATAGACTGGGTAAAAAGAACCGTGCATTCAGCTAAGGCTCGACAGTTCCTAAATGTTTTGCAGGACAATTTTATGGTTCAGATGGTGAACGCACCGACAAGGAACAATGTGGTACTTGACCTACTGATTACCAACAATACAGACCTGCTCACGGATATAGAAATACGGGGCAACTTAGGAAATAGTGACCATAGGTCAATTTGTTTCAGTAGGAAACACTGGAATAAGGACACTGAATTTCAAAAGAGCCAATTTCCCAAAACTGTGCTCTTTGCTAGAAAATATCAAATGGTATAGAACCCTGGGAACAAAGAACATGGAGGAAAAAAGGGAGTGCTTCAAGAGCATACTAAACATAGGGATTGGCCAGTGCATTCCATAGGGAAATACAAGAAATAAAAGAGCAAAACTAAACCCTGGTGGCTAAACTCCAACATAAAAATGCATATTAATACTAAAGAAAAGGCCTTCAAAAAATACAAGGCTGAGGGGTCATTGGCAGCATTCAAGCATTACAAAGAGTGTAAAAAGAAATGTAAAGGCAAAATCAAGGTGGCTAAAATAGAACACGAGAGACATATAGCAGAAGAGAATAAAAAAAAACCCCAAGAAATTCTTTAAGTATATAAATAGTATGAAAGCGAGGCCAGAACACATTGGCCCCATAAAAGACGATGAAGGAAATCTGGCCACAGAGGAC
The DNA here is from genome assembly GCF_965119305.1 of Pelophylax lessonae. Lineage (NCBI taxonomy): Eukaryota > Metazoa > Chordata > Amphibia > Anura > Ranidae > Pelophylax > Pelophylax lessonae. The sequence goes on along the minus strand of NC_138778.1, from coordinate 60,699,951 downwards.
AGAGAGAAGGCGAAAGTGTTAAATAATTTCTTCTCTTCAGTCTTCACAAAAGAATTGGGGGGTTACACTAACCAAGCTTGCAATGCTAAACTAAATAATACACCTCAGGAGTCAGGAAGTACCCCCATGGTTAACAGAGGATACACTTATAACTAAAATTAAACTAGAGAAACTTAACATAAGTAAATCACCGGGACCGGATGGCTTGCACCCGAGGGTTCTTAAAGAGCTCAGCCAGGTGATTGCCAGACCATTATGCTTGATCTTTAAGGATAGTCTACAGACGGGTATGGTGCCAGCTGATTGGAAAAAAGCCAACGTGGTACCAATCTTTAAAAAAGGGCCGAGATATATCCCGGGTAACTATAGGCCGGTCAGCCTAACATCAGTAGTCTGCAAGATTTTGGAGGGGATGTTAAGGGATTACATACAAGACTTTAGTAATGAAAACAGTATTATTGGTAGTAATCAGCATGGTTTCATGAAAAATCATTCTTGCTAGACCAATCTATTAACCTTCTACGATGAAGTGAGCTGCCATCTAGATAAAGGGAAGCCTGTGGATGTGGTGTATTTGGACTTTGCAAAGGGATTTGACACAGTTCCCCACAAACGCTTACTGTACAAACTAAGGTACGTAGGTATGGACCATAGGATGAGTACCTGGATAGAGAACTGGCTCCAGGGGAGAGTCCAGAGGGTGGTAATAAATGGGGATTACTCGGATTGGGCGGGTGTGGAAAGTGGGGTCCCCCAAGGTTCTGTCCTGGTACCAATCCTGTTTAATTTATTCATAAATGATCTAGAGGAGGGGATATCTAGCACAATCTCGGTATTTGCGGATGATACTAAACTAAGCATGCCAATATCTTCTATGCAGGATGTGGAAACCTTACAAGCGGACCTGAACAAAATAATGGGATGGGCAACTACATGGCAGATGAGGTTTAATGTTGAAAAATGTAAAGTAATGCACTTGGGCGTCAGAAACACGAAAGCAAGCTACTCACTAGGGGGGAAACCTCTGGGTGGGGGAAGGACCTGTGGGTACTAGTGGACAACAGGCTTGACAGTGGCATGCAATGCCAAGCCGCTGCAAGCAAAGCCAACAAAATACTGGCATGTATAAAAAAGGGGATTCACTCCAGAAATAAAGAGATTATTCTCCCACTCTGCAAGACTCTGGTCCATCCAAATCTGGAGTATTCCGTCCAGTTCTGGGCACCGGTCCACAGAAAAAATGTGCTGGAACTGGAGAGAGTCCAGAGAAGGGCAACAAAAATAATTAGGGGAATGGAGGACATCAGCTATGAGGAAAGACTACAAGCACTGAACTTATTCTCTCTGGAGAAGAGATGCTTGAGGGGGGATATGATATCAATGTATAAATACTGTACTGGGGATGACCCTAGCATAGGGAACAAATTTTTCAGAGAAAGGGAATACAATAAGACACATGGCCAGTCACTACAACTAGAGGAAAAACAGTTTAACCTTATAATACGTAAAGGGTTCTTCACTGTCAGAGCAGTAAGGATGTGGAATTCTCTTCGTATCAGCAGGGAGCATCAATAGTTTCAAAAAACTATTAGATGGGCACCTTAAAGACCACAACATACAGGGGTATACAATGTACGGTTAACAGCAAACACACACACACACACATCATAGGTTGAACTGGATGGACTGATATCCTTTTTCAACCTCACAAACTATGTAACATGCTTGAAATGTAGCTGCAGAAATGTCATTGTAAAGATATACCTTAGTAAAGGGTTCCGATAGGGAACGCATTGACCTCACTGCACTTATGATATCTACTTTAACATGGAAGAAGTGCACCCTTGCTAGAATATCTCTGGGGACAGAAGCATGAAGGTGTTGAGGATTGTGGATCCTATGCTTGTGGTCGATGAGCATGTCGTTTGTAGTTAATGATGAAACAAGTTTGCGGAGGAGTTGGTGCAAGTATGGTATTATTTCAGGGGGGGCTAGGGATTCAGATACCCCTCTAATCTTGAAGTTGTTCTACCACAATCTATCTTCAAGATCTTTGTCTTGTATATGAGTGATAGAGAATTTTATTTCTCATGGAGATCAGCTTTCAGGGTAAGCAGCATGGCTTTAAGCCCCGGTTCACATCAGTGCGATCACAGACATCGCATGTGATTCGGAGCGCACTGCTCTGAAAAACACATGCAATGTCTGTGCGATGCGAATTCAGCCATACCGATTGTATGGCTGAATTCGCATTGAATTCGGACACAACACGCACAGGACCCTTTTTTTGGGTTTACACCTATGCAATCAGATTCATGTCTGAACTGACAGTTCGCACTGCGACATGCGAACTGATCTGGGGGTGTCGTTAACTTTGTATTGACACCCCCAGCAATTTGCATATGGCAGTGTGAACTGCCTGCGATTTGAATATGATGCGGGAACCCGCAGTGGATTTGCAGGGTTCCCGCATTGCATATATGTGAACCAGCACTAAGTGAGTGTTTGAAGGCAGGGTTATCAGTTGTAGGATACACTGCTAGGGATGGAGAAGATGGTTGGTCTGCCATGGAACTACAGGTCCCAGCACTATGTTGCTTTTTAATAGGAGGCTGTTTGTGAGGGGATTGTGCAGGCGAGTCTGCAAGTCTCTTACCTCTGTCTCCTGGAGATGTGGTCTGTTCAGGGAAGTGATCCATGTCGTCATCCTGGTCTAGGGGAGCAGAGGGAGTTGCAGAATGCTGTTCTGTTGGCCGCTCAGATTCTCCATGCTCCCGGCCGCGCCATGTTGGTGACCCTACTGAGCACGCTTCATGTAGATGTAGCACTACTCCCATGGGTGCTGCTGGATGTGGATTTTCCTGGGTTACCCATGGCAACAATTGACAATATAGCATATTCTAGGTGCTTGGCTCAGTCAGAAAACAGTCCAGGGGTTCAGGTTTTTGTTGTTTTATTGGAGAACTGGGGTGGGAGAAGGGATGAGTGGGATACTCCAACTGAACAAACTATGCACAATTGCTGGGACTTCAGAATAAAGCTGAGTGCGGCAAGGCCACTGCTTCTCCTTGCCACTAAGTGAAGAAGAATTAGATGAACTGTACTGTACTGTGAATCGCTCTTCAGGGTCCTACTCGGCACCCCCTTTGCCCCTACTCTTCAGGGTTCTATACGGCACCCCCTTTAATCTGACAGTCTATGTGAGCTGACCCCTTAATCCTCTGACTTCACTAGAGTGGTCCCCCTTCCTGGGCAGACCCTTTGGCAAGTCCCCTGGTACTCACGGACACTCTTTTTCCGGGAAGACTCTGCCAGCAGCTCCCCTGTCAGCTGTACTGGATCCTCTGCAGCTCAGCTCCACACCTGGTTCACTAGGCTGACTGCCTAAGACCACTCTTCTAATGCAACAGAAGGAGAGACCAGCCGTCAGCCTCCTCCTGGGACTTCCTGCCAAAGACACCCTGTCACATGTCCCCCTGGCTTTTATGAGCAATCCCAGGATGCACTGCAAGAGTGCCCGCCCACTGAGACTCCCACAAAAGCCAACGTGTCACTGGCTGGGTTTCCTCTACTGTCCAACAACCTCCCTTATTGGATACAGTGGGGACACTCCCTCCGACCCAGTGAATCACACCTGGAAACATGCAACAGGCAACCTAATAGATCAGGCTTCCCTGATAAGTAGAAGGAGCATAAGATGCTTTTACCTAGCACCTACCTAGGGGGGTGCTACATAGAAATCTAGGAGCCTGCGGGGTCCCCTGGGCAGTGTTTTTTTCCTGGACATAGTCCGGGGGTTGCCCTATGTTAAACCCTCAGTTCAGGCGGGTGTCTGCCAGGTGTTGAGTAGCTGGATGTGCTCTTCTGTGTGGTGAAGGAGTGGAGCAGCGGAGTTAAGCTGCCATCTTCAGCAGCGGTCAGGCCACATCCCCCAGGGGTGGATTTATTAACGGCAAATTGACTGTGTATTTTGCAAGTGCAGTTGCACTCATTTACCCAGAGTTTAGTAAATGTTATAAAGCACTGCTTATTTCCATTATCCAATCATGTGCAAGTAAAAATATTTTTTTTAATTTTCCTTGCACCTGAGTTGATATTATTTGCAAAGTGAAGCTTTACCACACTATATTTACTAAGGAAACTGCAACTGAACTTGTAGAGTGCACAGTCTATTTGCCCATTGTAACTCAACCCCATAGTGTTTTTTTTTTGCTATAAGTGCCCCTTTTGGGGACTTCCTTACACTTACTTGGTGAAAGCCTTAGGAGTTAGATGGTGATCCACATGTGATTGCTGCTTACCTCTGGCGCTAAGGGAATCTTACAGAGGACTGACCTATTCTCTGTACTGAGCTCCCAGTAGCCATTTCAAAAGGAGCCAGTGTCTGATTGGTCACTGTGTTTTCTTGAGGTTTGAAAAACCATGTTGGATACAGTATATAGTCCCTGCTTGGTCAATCTAGTGCTCCTGCAGTGTGGGAAATGACTAAATAGGGACAGTGCTCACACTGGCTAGGGAGAGATAGGCCAAGTGCAGGGAAATGTTCCTGATGAGTAGGGACAATGTAGGGACACCCCTTAATGTTGTTTGGATTTGCAGTAGTACCCTGTTGCCAGACTATTTCTGCTTTCTTTCACCTAACAGCAACCTGTCTATGTAGAAATATTAAGTAAGCCTGCATACGTAGGTTCTGCTTAATGACCATCATCTTACGGAACTTGCAAGTGCCTTATTGTACATACAGACATTGGGGATTATTACCACATTGCTATACTGTTCATTTATTCATAAAACCATAAAAAAACATTGTCTGGCTGTTCCTTTAAATCACTGCTACTCAGTTAGCACCACCAACATACCAACATACTACTCTGCAGACTCATTGACACAGGACAGAAAGTGAGTGGGTATTTTAAAGGAAGGAGGTATAGTATAACCACCACCACTCCAGGATGGTGATGGTAGCCTTCAGAGAGGTATTTGGAATAATTTACAAAAAACCTAGTATTAAGACCAGTGTGGCCAATTGGTAATTAACAAATGGTCACCGACCATATATAGACCCAGCAGGAATTCCCACTAAGTCATGTGGTAGCGCATGGAGCCACCGCAACCAGGTTGACTAGTAGCACAGAAAGAGGGGGGAGGAACCAAAAGAGACAGTTCCTCAAAAGAGGTTGCATGAAGGGATGCTCACAACTGCAGAATTCCAAAATAGTAAACTTTATTGAAAAACTGCGCAGGCTCACACCGGTTGGGCTCAAACGGTTTGCGGCTTTTTTTTATCTTATTCAGGATATGCCATTTACAATATATTTCAACTGTGGTGCTTACCGCTTTACCGGAGTCCCATATTACATTCAAATACCTGGTCTTCACAGACTTTTCTCAATCCCTTGTAATTCCATCGGGTCTCCTCATCGCAAGTGGTTTCCTAGTAGTTGGCTTCCGGGTCCATACATGAGGCAGTCAGGCATACGCGGTGTCCGCATCCAGCTACCTCCTGGTAATGATTCCTCCGGCTACAGTCAGCCCCTCCGACACACCCGCAAATAGTGGCATCCGCCTCGGGTTGCTATATGCTGCTTGGACGGCTACGGCCAATAGGCTGTTCCCACAGGTGTGTGGCCAGCGTGTGACGTCAACGCGTTTCGCGTGCGTGACACACGCTTCTTCAGGACGTCACATGGCATTGAAATAAATTCAGCTGTGCTACTATTTGACCAAATGAAAAAATGATGTGCGAAAATTTCAAAATTCAGGAAATATATAAATGACAATAATAAGTTCATGCACATAAAAAAAGCTAGATGCCAATCTGCAAGGTCTACACTTTAGTGCATCACTTCCAATGAACATCTGTGCCCATGTGCTTCAACATGTACAGTATGCCACTCCAATCTGCAAATGCCACTCAGTGTAATGATCCAAAAATTGCCCCCACAAAAATATTCACTCACCAGAGTATTTGACCCTTAAATTCATAAACGGGTCAACATGCACTGTTTGTTACTGTTTATTGAGGCTTCTCCTTTCCACCACTTTTTCAAGAAAGGCCAAATACTCCTCTGAGATCTCTGTGTCTCAAACCAGGGAATATAGAAGTTGCAGCACAAACACAGGCATCAGTGTCCATTCACACTGGTACGACTTGTCAGACGACTTGGTCAGCCTGACAAGTCACGCACCGTCGCGTCCCATAGTGTAGTTCAGGACCGGATCTAATAGGAGCGACACAAGTCGCTCCGACTTAGAAAAAGAGTCCTGTACTACTTCGGGGCTACCTGGAATGACTTGCATAGACATTCATTTTATGAAGTCCGTGCAAGTCGCGCCGAAGTCGCACTGCACGCGACTTTACAGGTCGCCCCCTAAGTCGGAGCAACGTAGTGTGAACCGAGCCTCAGGCCCCGTTCACACTGGGGCGATCCGACTTCCCGGGGCGACCTCGGAGCGGCCGGCACGGACATCATAACATTGAAGTCTATGACGGTCGCTCCGAGTCGCCCCAAAGAAGCTCCGGACCCTTTTTCTAAGTCGGAGCGACTTGTATCGCTCCTATTAGAACGGGTCCGCAGCTTCTCTATGGAAGGCGACCTACGGCGACCTGTGAGGCGACCAGGTCACCTCACAGGTCGCCCCAGTGTGAACGGGGACTCATTGTGCAACACGTTTATTATGAAAACCCAAATGTAAATAAAAAGAAACAACAGATAAATGAAACCGCAGTCACTCACATTAATAGGTGCCCCGCTGGCACCTCTGATATCCAGCGCATATACAATACACCCCAATTTTTGGAGCGTACGTTTAGTGACATTTGCAGATTGGAGTGGCATACATGTTGAAGCACATGAGCACAGATGTTTGTTGGAAGTAAAGCACTAAAGTATGGACTTTGCACACTGGCAACTAGTTTTCTTCATGTGCATTAAAGAGGAAGTAAACCCTCCTCTGACACTTTTACCTATAGGTAAGCCTATAATAAGGCTTACCTATATGTACTGTAAATATCTCCTAAACATGTACCGTTTAGGAGATATTTACCTTACATGCAGCCAGTGATGTCACTGGCGCATGCGCTCTGAAGGAACGGCCGCTGGTGCCATTCCTTCAGAGTCCCGTGCCGTGACCGTAGGCTCCCGCGCGCGCGCGTGGGAGTGACGTCACCGCGGCTCCGGCCAATCAGATGGCCGGATGCCGCGATCCTGGAAGACGGGCGACATGTCATGTCGCCCGTCATACAGGTAAGCGGGCGGCGCGGCGGGGGCTCGTTCTAAGGTAAGTATTTCATAATGAGTTAGTATGCGATGCATACTAGCTCATTATGTGTTGGTCTTTCAGGTTGCAAAAAAAAAAGTTTCATGGGTTTACAACCTCTTTAAATGATTATTATTATTTATATATTTTCAGAATTTTGAAATATGGTCATACATTAGCGCAACTCAATTTATTTAAATTCAATTTAAGCCTATGTGCATTAGAGTGTAAGGCACATTGTGAGCAGCAGCTGGGAATTCACAAACACACAATTTATTTTTATTTTTGAGTTCCACAGCGCAGGTGTTTTTATAACAAGTTACATTCACACGGCAGTTTAGCAGCAGCCAGGGGCAACTGCAGGCAAGAATCAGTAGATTCATGCTGGCGATTGTAAATCACAATCTGTGTGCGAAACAGCTGCAGCCATCAGCAGTGGTTGTCAGATTTGTACTCTGTACAAATCAATGGCTGGCATCTCTGCTGTTTGCATGTAACCATTTATAAAAGTGGATGTGTGAAAAGAGCCTCCAAGTGACTCTTGACATAGTGTAGGGCTGATTTACCAAAACTGGAGGATGCTAAATCTGGCACAGGTCTGCATAGAAACCAATCAGCTTCTAGTTTTTTTTTTGTCAAAGTTTAACTAGTTTTGGACCGGAAGGATTTGCCCCTTAATAACCAGGCTATTGTTTGCGATTCTGCACTACCGTTTCTTTAACGGAAAATTACATGGTCGTGCGATGCTGTACCCAAATAAAATTGATATCATTTTTTCCCACAAATAGAGCTTTCTTTTGGTGGCATTTGATCACCTCTCCGATTTTTATTTTTTGTGCTATAAACAAAAAAAAAATAGAGACAATTCGGAAAAAAAAAAACAATATTTTTCACATTCTGCTATATAACACCCCCCCCCCCCCAACAAAAAAAATTAAATTAAATTTGTTAAACCTTTTAGGCCAATTTGTTTTCTGATTCATATTTTTGGTACAAAAAAATTGCAATAAGCGTAATTTGTTTGGTTTGCGCAAAAGTTATTGCGTCTACAAACTAGGGGAAAGTTTTATGTAATTTTTTTTGTTATTTTTTTTTACTAGTAATGGCGGCGATCTGCGTTTTTTAGCGGGGCTGCGGCAGACAGATCGGACTCCTAACTGACATTTTTTACACTTTTGGGACACCAGTGACAATACTACAGTAATCAGTGCTAAAAATATGCACTGTTACTGTAAAAATGACACTGGCAGGGAAGGGGTTAACACAGTGGGAGATCAAGGGGTTAAATGTAAGCCTAGGGGAGTGTTTCTAACTGGGGGGGATGGGCTTTTGAAATAAACATAGAGACCTGTGATCCTCTATAGAAGGATCACAGGCGCTCTGTGATCATTCCAGAGAGAAGAATGGTCAGCTGTGTTTACAACAGCTGCCCGTCCTTCTATCTCAGTGGCGAACGATTGCGGTTGGCAATTGGAGCCGCCAGCCCCATGCATCTGCATCCCCACTGCCGAGCCCTCTAGCAGCAGGCGCGTGACCGACATAGGGCTACATCGGTTCGCGCAGAAGTGGTTAATTGAACAAGCTGAATTTAGAATGTTATTGGCTACTATGCACAGCTGCACCAGATTTTGCACTCTCCAGTTTTAGTAAATTAACCCCTGTGTCACTAGGGTTGGCATTTCTACAAAGTTTTGGACACAGGCTGCATTTAGAGCCGGTTCACATTAGCGCGACTTGTCCATTGACCGCTACAGGACCCATTCTAATAGGAGCGACACAAGTCGCTCCGACTTAGAAAAAGGGTCCTGTACTATTTGGGGGGGGGGCGACCTCGGAGCGACTTGCATAGACTTCCATTATGTGAAGTCCCTGCAAGTCGCTCCGAAGTCACGGTGCAATGTAATGCACAAGTCGCCCCCGAAGTAGTAAGGAGTCATGTCGCCCCAGTGTGAACCGGCTCTTAGCCGTCTCTGAATGCCGCAAACTATTGGCTTCTAAACTACTGTGTAAATGTAGCCTTAACCACTTCAATACAGGGTGCTTTCGCCCCCTTCCTGCCCAAGCCAATTTTCAACTTTCAGTGCTGTCAGACTTAAAATGACAATTGCGTGGTCATGCAATGCTGTACCCCAATTAAACTTTTAGAATTTTTGTCACACATATAGAGATTTCTTTTGGTGGTATTTATTCACCGCTGGGTTTTTTATTTCTTACAAAAAAAAGAAAAAAGACCGAAAATTTTGAAAAAATAAAAAAAAGTTTTTATTAGTTTCTGTCAGTAAATAAGTAATTTTTCTCCTTCACTGATATACGCTAATGAGGCGGCACTGATGGGCACTGATGAGGTAGCACTTATGGGCACTGATGAGGTTGCACTGAAGGACACTGATGAGGTTGCACTGATGAGGAGGCACTAATATGCCGCACTGATAGGTCTCACTGATATGCGGCCCTGATGAGCACTAATAGGTAGCACCGATAGGCAGCACTGGTGGACAGCACTGATGGGCACTGATGGGCGGCACTGATGGGCACCGAAGGGCGGCACTGAGGGGCAGTGCTGATGGGCAGCACAGATGAGCAGGTATTGATGGGCACTGACTGGCATCACTAATTGCCACTGATTGAGGTCCCTGGTGGGCACTGATTGGGGTAACTAATGGGCACTGATTGGTGTCACTGATGGGCATTGATTGGTGTCACTGATGGGCATTGATTGATGTCTCTGATGTGCACTGTTTTTGAAAACGCCCACGGGGTGGGGCGAAACGCGGCGACGTAATTCCGGCCTTCACAGCAAACGTAAGACGTAATTTCCAGTGTAGTGGAACACAAGCGGAAGTGCGCTGAAACGCACGCCGCTCGGTATATAGCGAGGAGGACAGTAGGATCGCTCTGGGTCTGGGTTTCTTTCTGTTTATATGCCTGCATCTGAGGAAAGGTCATCTTAAAGGGGCCCCAGTACTTATCCACTTGCTAAGCTATTCCAGACCCCTGGGTCATAAGGTTTCAAGGGGTCCACGCATTCTGGTAAGTGGACACACTTGTGGGGAAGAGGGCACCTTTGGATTCACAAGAACCACTTGAATTCACTTGGAAGTATTTTGGATCACGTGTAATCACACCATTGTTTGCACTGGATATTTTGGATTTTCTTCACTGGACACTTGCTTAGATTATCATATATATATATTTTTTTTTCACTGGACACTTGTTTAAATATAATATTATATATTTTTTCACTTATCACTTGTCGAATAATTGAACATAGTTCATATTTATTACTGGGATTGGACATTACATGTTAATATTTCTATTTTTTTCTCATAATATTTTATGATTATCATTTGGATTACATATATTTGTGTCACTATATTTAGATTTACACTGTTTCAGCGCTTTGTTATTGGGGTATTTATGTTTTTCACTTGATGATGAGCAGCAGCCTATTATTTAGATTTATATTTGTTTTTCGCCTATGCGCAGGGTGGACTTTTTAAGTCATTTATCACATTATTGATGGGCACTGACTGGCACCACTAATTGGCACTGATTGAGGTCACCAGTGGGCACTGATTGGGGTAACTAATGGGCACTGATTGGTGTCACTGATGGGCATTGATTGGTGTCACTGATGGGCATTGATTGGTGTCACTGATGGGCACTGTTTTTGCTTTACTGTAATCAGGGCACTGGTGATCAGTGCCCTGATTACTTGCGCTATAAACACAAAAAGGCCGACAGTTTTGAAAAAGAAAAAAAACAAAATTTTTAACTTTTTTGCCATAAAACACATCCAATAAAAAAATGTAAAAAATCTAATCTCCTAATCAACTTAGGCCAATATGTATTCTGCTACATATTTTTGGTGAAAAAAAAAAATCCCAATAAGCGTATATTGATTGGTTTGCACAAACGTTATTGTGTCTACAAACTATGCGATAGATTTATGTAATTTTTTTTTTTTTTACTACTAATGGTGACGATTTTTATCAGGACTGCGACATTGCGGCAGACAAATCTGACACTTTTTGGGGACCAGTGACACTAATACTGAGATCAGTTCTAATAAAATGCACTGTCACTGTACTAATGACACTGGCAGGGAAGGGGTAACATCAGGGACGATCAAAGGTTTAAATGTGTTCCCTGGGATTGCTTTCTAACTGTGGGGAGATGCTTTGACTGGGGGAAGACAGAGATCCGTGTTTCTGCTTAGCAGGAACACAAGATCTTCATCTTCCCCTCTCACAGAATATGGAGAAAATGGGGTTTTTATAACCCTTCATTTTCTTTATGGGATGGTAGCAGGGGTATAACAGCTTAGATTTACTATGGGTCAAGTTATATTTTTCCTCAGGCCCATTTATTTAGTGTAGAGCCAGTCAGGCTGAACTTTTGACCTGGGTCACCTCAGTTTTGAATTTCCCGCCCAGAGCTCTAGGTCTCTGGGCAGTTTTCCCTGTAGTTTCCCGCTCTGTGAGCAATATCTCCAGGCAGATTAGCGCATGGAGCTCGGCTCCCGCCTGAATCTTCCCGCTCCTTGAGGGATAACCAGCCCCAACCAGTCCCAGTTTGGGCTATTTAAAGGTGACCGCGGGGCTCCGGGTCACTTCATCTCGTCAGGAGCTGGCTAGCTGTTCTCTCCGCAAGTCCGCAAGTCCTTCTGTCATTCATCGGGCTGTTCTCTATCACCTAGACCCTTTTTCATCCGTCTGTTTTTCTTTTCATCAAGACCAGCTATCTTTGTTCTATCCCTTCCTATTATGAGTTTACTTAGGAAGATTATAGAGCGGGCGGGTGAAGCCGGAGGAGACGCTTGGCTGCGACAGTGTCTGGAGTTACCTGTACAAGCTGGAGCGGCAGCGGGGGAAGCCGGGACTGAAGAGCAGAGCAGGCTGAATCCCTCGGTCGGGTTGATCGGACCTTCTCCGGCAGCAGAGAGGCGCTATGATGGCTTGGCACGTCCGGCGGATATGGCGGATATGGCGGAAGAAGGCGGACCCAGTTCGGGCATGCGCAGTACCGTTACATCTTTAACGTCCGGTACGGAAGCCATTCCGACCAAAAGAAGAAGGACGCCCCGGAAGAACTTTCCTTCCCCCACAATCCGGAGCGGTTCCGGTTCATCACATCGCGGATCTTCAAGCAAAAAGCCGAGCGGAAGGAAGGAAGACAGCGCATCCCGTACTGCTTCACGGCGACCGAGCGGAGGATCGGAGTCCAGCGCAGCGAGAGGTGTAAGAAGGAGACAGCAATCCCCTGGGCGCAGGGGCATGGAGTCGGAACCGGAGGCTGCTGATTCCTCAGAAGCCATTCATACTGCCAGCAGAGAAGCCCTGTCGGAGGTCACCAACATTCAACCTGGAGCGTCGGTTCTGCCTGTATGGGGTGAGTTCTCAGCTCCAGCATTTGCAGGAATGTTATCTATTATGTCTCAAATGTGTGCCGAATTTAAGTTAGTCTCTGATCATTTAAAAAGTGTCACTGCCAACCCTAATGCTGGTAAGGTTTGGTCAGCGCCATCTAGTGGCGTTTTATCGGATAGCCAGCAGGTAGAAACCAATCCTTTTTTGGTAGCTCAATCCCAAAACCTTCCTGAGACAAGTTTAAGGGAACCTCTAGTGTGTGAACTTTCACCCCTTGGTTACCACTTATCTGAGGCAGTAAAAGAAAAGATTTGGCTGGGGGTTTATGTAGACATGTTGTCTCTACTTCCCTCAGCTAAAGAATTTGTATCCAAGCCGGAAAAGAAAAATGATGAGGAGGAAAGGAGACGTCCAATCACGAAATCTTTTAACAATTGGCTTCAGGCCTTTTTAATTTATTCTAGTGTCATGTGCGAAAAATATCCAAACAAGAGTGTTGGTTTGTTCCAACATATAGAGGTAATATTGGAGGCTTATAAGAATTTCGGTGGGGCTGCATGGTTCAGCTACGACATTGCTTTCAGACAAAAGCTGGCAGTGCAGCCGTCACTGAAATGGGGGGTAAAAGACGTTGGCTTGTGGTTGGATTTATTCTTGCCTCAGTGGTCCTTTCCCCCAAAACAATCTGTTAATCCACAACAAACCCAGCCCATTAGAAAAGGCTTGTGTTTCAATTTTAACGAGTCTCAATGTAAGTGGCCAGGCTCGTGCAAATTCAGACATGAATGCGCATTCTGTTCAGGCACACACCCGCTGTTTAAATGCTTTAAAAGGATGGGTAGCACACAACAACAAGGGATTTTTCAAAAGGGCCCCCACTCCAGTGAGGCTCCCAAACATGCTCCCCTGGCTACTCAGATACCCAGACAGGGAGAAAGCACAACTATTAATTAATGGCTTTAATCTTGGTTTCTTTTTACCGCCTTTTCAAGAACTTAAAATCTGTTCTTGGTTTACAGGAAATAGTAGCAAAAAAAATTGAGGGTGAATTAAGAGAAGGCAGGTTTGAAGGCCCATTTAAGGAGCCACCGTTCAAAAATTTTAGGGTTTTCCCGTTGGGCATTGTGCAAAAAAAGGAGCCTAACACCTACAGGCTGATTCATCACCTGTCCTACCCAAGAGATGACTCTCTTAATGACGACATAGACAACAACCTAGCATCCGTGCAATACGCCACATTTGAGGATGCTTTGGAGAGACTTCGTTGGGCAGGTCAGGGGGCGCTGTTAGCAAAAGCAGACATAAAATCAGCTTTCCGCTTTTTACCTATTCACCCTCACTCTTTCAATTCCCTGGGATTTTGTTTTAGAGACTGTTTTTATTTTGACAAATGCCTCCCCATGGGCTGCTCTTTATCTTGTTTTTATTTTGAGGCTTTTTCCACATTCTTGGAGTGGGTGGTAATCCAGATTTCAGGTTCTCATCTTGTTGTACACTACTTAGATGACTTCCTTTTTGTGGGTTCCGCCTCTTCCAATACATGTGCCTTGTCGCTCGATGTTTTTATGCAAGTATGTGATTATTTTGGGGTCCCCTTAGCCCGGGAAAAAAACGTTTTTCCCTCCAGTTGTATAGTTTTTCTAGGAATCGTCATAGATACAGATCGGATGGAATTCAGACTGCCAGAAGAAAAAATTGAAAAGCTACGGAAATCTTTGCTGTGGGTGATTCGGCGTAAGAAGGTTTGTCTGAAAGAACTACAATCTTTATTAGGTTTACTGGCATTCGCTTCCAGAGTTATTCCCATGGGTAAAATTTTTTCTAGGAGAATCTATGCAGCTATTTCAGGGCTTAAATCCCCATCTTCACACGTTAGAATTACTGAGGAGATGAAAGAATATTTTTTTAGTTTGGTTGCAATTTCTTCTTCACTTTAATGGGTCAACAGTCTGGCAGGAAAAGTTTGTTTTAGATAAAGATTTCATGCTTTACACAGATGCTGCAGGTTCCAAAGGTTTTGCTGCAATTTGGCAAAAGCACTGGTGCGCTTCCATGTGGTGTGACAGATGGAAGGCGCTAGGATTCACCCGCAACATCGTCCTTTTGGAGCTGTTTCCCATAGTGGTGGCTCTGGAATTGTGGGGCCATCATTTTAGGAACAGACGAATAATGGTGCGGACTGACAATAAGGGTGTCCTTTTCGCCATAAATTGCTTATCGTCTAAGTCACCTCCGGTCACCATTATGCTCCGGTATCTGGTAGCAAAGTGTTTTTTCTTTAACATTTGGCTGAAAGCCTCTTTTGTACCCGGAAAGGACAACGATTTAGCTGATTGTCTGTCTCGTTTCCAGATGGAACGATTTTTTCATCTGCTACCAGAGGCAGACACAGCCGGACACCTCTGCCCAGATCATCTATGGAGTTTGATTTGACGGCTATTTATGAACATATTGGTCAATCTTTAGCCCCTTCAACATTGGCTGGGTATCGATCGGCCTGGTTGCTGTGGCTACAGCACCTGAAATCTTTAGGGCTTCCTGACGATTCCTTTTCAGAAATATTGGTTTTGTCTTTTTTAAATTCTCTTTTTAGAAAACAATTCTCCTGGTCTCACGTGAACAAACTTCTGGCAGGGGTGTCCTTTTTCAGCAAAATGCAAAATCATCCTGGATGTTTTTCTTTCTTTTCGGTACATCAGGCAATGAAAGGTTATAAAAAGAAACATTTCAGGCTTGATGATAGGAAACCAATTTCGTTAGAATTATTAGTCACTTTGTGTTCGGTGCTAGATAGGGTGTGTTTTTCAAAATACGAGGCCCATCTATTTAGAGCCGCTTTTTCGGACATGTTTTTCGGCGCCCTCAGAATTTCGGAGTTAGTTCCAGATAAGCGGTTGGGATTTTCTGGTTTAAAGATTCAAGATCTGAAATTTTTTTCCTCTAGAGTAAATATTTTTTTAGCTCACTCCAAAACTGATCAATTGGGGGTTGGTAAACAAATAATATTGCATGAGTTCGGAAATGCAGCAGTCTGTCCAGTTTTCTTATTAAAATCTTTTGTTTCTGTGAGACCAGCATTGAGTGAGGTTTTATTCATTCATGAGTCGGGCAGACCTCTTTCTCGTTATCAATTTTCATGTGTTTTAAAAATGTTTTTGAGGTCCTTAGGGTTAAGTGTTGACAAAGTATCTACTCACTCTTTTCGGATCGGGGCTGCCACGGAAGCAGCCAGATTAGGTTTAAGTGATGAATCTGTTAAAAAGATTGGGAGGTGGACTTCGGATAGTTTTAAATCCTATATCCGCCCTAACGCTTTCATTTGATTACAGGCAACAAGATCTCCGTATGGATCCTCGGACACTCTTACATTCACTGGGCTCATCAACGAGCAAAGAAGAGGGTGTACACAGAGAATCTAGGATTGGACAGGACCAAATTCCAGGTTTTGTTGTTCAGTAAGAGGGGTATGGTTTGGGCGGAGCTCATACCGTCATTTTGCAGCTTAGTTGAGAAGTTTTCAGCTCCTGAGATACTAATTGTTCATTTAGGGGGTAATGACCTGGGTAAACTCAAAACTTTAGATTTGCTTTTTAAGATTAGAGACGACTTAGCATTCATTCAAGCTAGGTTTCCGAAAATCCGTTTGGTTTTTTCTGAGGTTATCCCGCGGCTGGTATTTTTTAAATACCGGGGCTTGAAGCCTTTGGAAAAAATGAGGAAACGTTTAAATAGGGGATTAGCGAAACTTTTAACAGAATTAGGAGTCATTTCTTTTAGGCATTCGGAGCTGGAAGGTGGTTTGGTGGGGTTTTATTGGAAAGACGGGGTTCACCTGTCTGAAATCGGTTTGGACATTTTAAACAACAATTTGAGTGTTTGTATTGAGCGGGCCGCGTGCTGGGTTGGTGGTGACAGGCGCAAGGGTGCTGCCTGTCGGGTGGAAAATGTTGATTCTTTTAACAAAAAAATATAATTTTGAAATAAAATTAATCTTAATGTTGTTTATTGTCAGCCCGAGCCGTCTGGCTGGGCTGGTTCTGGACGTTTTAAGTGATTTAAATAAAGTTGAAAGTATTTTATGATGTTAATCTTAAAAGTCAATAATAAAAACAGCCGCGGCCTTTGTCCAAACCTTTTTCTGTCTGGTGTTTATTTATTTATTTATGGTATGTTTTGTTATTGCTAAAAGGTTATTTAGTTAATAAAAGGACATCCTGCTTCCCATTCCCATATGGAGAAAATGGGGTTTTTATAACCCTTCATTTTCTTTATGGGATGGTAGCAGGGGTATAACAGCTTAGATTTACTATAAGTCAAGTTATATTTTTCCTCAGGCCCATTTATTTAGTGTAGAGCCAGTCAGGCTGAACTTTTGACCTGGGTCACCTCAGTTTTGAATTTCCCGCCCAGAGCTCTAGGTCTCTGGGCAGTTTTCCCTGTAGTTTCCCGCTCTGTGAGCAATATCTCCAGGCAGATTAGCGCGTGGAGCTCGGCTCCTGCCTGAATCTTCCCGCTCCTTGAGGGATAACCAGCCCCAACCAGTCCCAGTTTGGGCTATTTAAAGGTGACCGCGGGGCTCCGGGTCACTTCATCTCGTCAGGAGCTGGCTAGCTGTTCTCTCCCTCCCCCCTCCCCAAAAAAAATAAATAAATAATATAATTTGTTTGTCGCGGCCAGTTTAAATTATTTGACTTATGCTGTCGCCTTAGCTAAAAGTGCTTCGGTGGATGTCTATGTTTTTACCGTTGGTCATTAAAGAGGAAGTAAAGTCCAAAAAAAAATCCGAGAAAAAAAAAGCCCTGTAAAGAGAAAGGCATAATGAGCTAGTATGCATCGCATACTAGCTCATTATGTAGTACTTACCTTAAAACGAAGCCCCCGCCATGCCGCCACCTCAGCGACAGGACGGCGACATGTCCTGCCGTCCCGCTTCCGGGTTCGCGTCCTCCGGCCATCTGATTGGCCGGAGGCGCGATTACATCACTCCTGCGCATGCGCGCGGGAGCCGCCGTTCACGCCACTGAGCTCTGAAGGAACGGCACGGGTGGCCGTTCCCTCAGAGCGCCTGCGCCGATGACGTCATCGGCAGTTTGCGCTGTAAATATCTCCTAAACGGTGCAAGTTTGGGAGATATTTATGACACCTATAGGTAAGCCTTAATATAGGCTTACCTATAGATAAAAGTTATACAAGAGGGTTTACAACCTCTTTAAGTTGTTGGAAAATGTTGATTCTTTTAACAAAAAAATATAATTTTGAAATAAAATTAATCTTAATGTTGTTTATTGTCAGCCCGAGCCGTCTGGCTGGGCTGGTTCTGGACGTTTTAAGTGATTTAAATAAAGTTGAAAGTATTTTATGATGTTAATCTTAAAAGTCAATAATAAAAACAGCCGCGGCCTTTGTCCAAACCTTTTTCTGTCTGGTGTTTATTTATTTATTTATGGTATGTTTTGATATTGCTAAAAGGTTATTTAGTTAATAAAAGGACATCCTGCTTCCCATTCCCATAGCCGTCTGCCTTGTTTACGTAGGCAGACTGCCATTCTGAGTGAAGAGACAAGAACTCACTGCTCAAGGTGGTGTAATTGCCTGATGACTCACACCGGTGCATGCCCCGGCTCGCCTCTGTGGAAACTTGATAAAGGAAAAGGAATTGGCAGCACTCCAGGTTGAGTCAAAATCCAGATGTATTGACTGGACATCCAAATATGACGATTGTCATATTTGGATGTCCAGTCAATAAATCTGGATTTTGACTCAACTGGAGTGCTGCCAATTCCTTTTCCTTTATCAAGACTGCCATTCTGCCTCTCTCACGAATGATCGCAGGGTGCTGGCAAACATCAGGATTGCCAGACTCACTGATTGGCTCCTGCTGTGTCCAATCACAGCAGAAACAGGCCGGCAGCGGCGCGTGCGCCCCAGACTTAGTACATGATATGACGTACAGTTATGTCATTTTGCGCAGGAGGGCCGCCCTGCCGCAGTATATCTGCGCAGGGCTGTCCAGAACTGGTTAATAGGGTCATGTTGGTGTGGTTTTTACAGAGTTAATACAGGAGGAGGTAAATATGGTGGGGATGAGGCAATATATAGCCAGGTGGTGAGAAGGCGATATATATATCCACCATGGAGCATTTTTAAAAGAGGGGTGCCAAGGTCTACAAATAATGTAAAATGAACCAAAAAGTGATTGGCACAACGCAGCGCTCCCTTGTTTTATTTTTCTTTTCGCAGTTATTTTTTTCTGGTATACAGTCCAGGATTTACAAAGTTTTCATTCTGGATGTGTTTTTAAATTCCCAGCACAGACCATGGTGAGCGTGTCCTGGTGTTTGTTTAGCAGAATAAAAAGAAAACTTTTTTTTAAATGTTATTTTTTGCTCTGACAATAAATAAATAAATGAATAATGTACAAAATTGCTATGCATACCCTATAAGTACAACTTTGCCTTCTTCAACCGGAAAATTTTTAGATTCCTGCCATAATTATGTGATGGTAATGATGACATGTCTAAAAACACAATAAGGGAGATTTATCAAGCACATTCCTGACAGAATCGGGCACATAATTAGTATAAATTCTAGCTGCTTCTGATTTAGCAAAGAATTTCTGACAGTACTATGTGTGTCAGTGCCCCCCGTGAAGGAACCAGTGGGGAACCAAACCTTTATCAGTCAAAAACAGTAGTGGGCCAGCATATTGGAGTGCTCACAGTAAAATTAATGTGTGCAACCAAGATAATTGTATATTACTAGGCTGCAGTAAGAAAATCTATTATTCCTGCATTGTTTCAGGAACTCAGATATGCAATCTCTTTGTTAATCAAAGTAAAGAAAAACAATTATGATTACTGTTGTTTTTGTTTTATATACTGTCCCTGTTGTGCCTTAAAGTGTAACTAAATCTGAAAACAAAAATGTAATATATTGCAGCCTACCAGTCCTTAGATGTAGTCCTTAGATGTGGTGGCTGCATTCGTTTTCTTTGTTCGATCTTTTTTCCTATATATTTTACCTGATGATCGTGCCAGCAGTAAATTTCCTGTCCTAGGGTGACAATGCTCACTCCAGGGGAGTAACTACAGGGGTTGCAATTGCAACCGGGCCCCATGCTCCAGGGGGTCTGTGCGGCACTCCTGTACACCTGAAAAGGAGGGGCGGCAGGGGCAGCATGTAGAGAAATCACTGTCCTCCTTTTTCCTCCTGTAGCTGCAGGAGGAAAATGGAGGAGATTGGTTCCTCTGTATGCTGCCCCCGCCATGCCTCCTATCCAGTTCCCTTGTGTTCTGCTGTCTATGGGCCCCTGTGTGCTCCCCTATTTTTCTATGTAATTTTTTGTAATTTTTTGATGTTATAGTTTTTTGAAGTGCCTTCAAAGTACCACCCATAGGGGAACTTCTTTTTGATTTGTTCCAAATATTTAGGGATGTGGCACTCATTAAGGAAGTATGCCAAGAGCACAATCTCTGTATGCTGTCTCTGGGCCCCTGTGTGCTCCCCTGGTCACCCCCCCACTGGGCTCCCTTCCCTCTCCTGCCGACCGTTGCAGGGGATGTGTCGCAATAGAGAAGGGGTTGGTAAATATGTAAGTATGTATGTTCCTTTTCTGAATGGACAGAGTCATAGTCAGTGTCATAGTCATAGTCAGTGATATTGTAAAAAAATAAAATAAAATGATAAAAATATTACAATTAAAATACCAAAAAATAAAAACTACTGACACCAGTGGGTGCACTTCCAGGATCGCAAAGGTCATATTTGCGACCGGGCCTTGGTATTCCACCACCGTGGGGAAGCCCCAAGATGGCAGGAAGGGGGCCCACTGCAGAACTTGTGAAAGGGTCCCGCTGCAGGACCGTCAACTAGAGTAAAGGGCTCCAGGATCAGTGGGAAGAGCCCCTGGCTTGAAGGGAAGAACCCCGGCAAGGGTCCAGGGGGCCCTTCGTGGTTTCTTGCAAAGGGGCCCTAAAGGTTCTAGTTACACCTCTGGCTCACTCTCTGTATTGTATCTATGAAAGAGCATCATCATCAACCTAGGACAGAACTACAGAATGCCTCCCACTGTCCTCATTTCCATAACATTTGGTGGAGATTTTCTGTAAGCTACAAAAGTGAACAGGGCAGGCCCGATAACACTGCTTCGGATTCTAATGCACAATAAGTTATGAGCTCTCTGCATTACTGTCAAGATTAACAGGTATTTTGCATTTGCACTATTTTTCAATATATGGAACATGGGGAAATATGAATGTATTGGAGCACTGGGGAGATGTACTGAATATATATACATATATAATTTATCTTATGGACAGCACAGAGGCTTAGAGGTTGGTTTACTAAAGGCAAATGGACTGTGCAATTTGCAAAGTGCAGTTGCACCCTGCAAGTGCAGTTGCTCCAGAGCTTAGAAAACAAGATAAAGCTTCACTTTGCAAAGAATACCCAATCACATGCAAGGAACATTTGAAAAACAGCATTTTTGTCTGTACACGATTGGATGATGGAAGTCAGCAGAGCTTCCCCTCATTTACTAAGCTCTGGAGAAACTGCTCTAGCAGAGTGCTACTGCACTTTGCAAACTGCACAGTCTATTTGCCTTTAGTAAATCAACCCCCTTAGTGTTTAACACTTATGCCTTGCAGCACTGGGTTCCTCTGTATGAATGCCAGCCCAGACACTATCTGCATTAAAGTTACTAAATCAACAACAGTAAAATCGGTCTGCGTATGCAGTAAAGCATGCCTATTATACTTGCTGTGGAACCTAAGGGTTTATTCCTCCACATTGTGTAAAAAAGGCTGTTTGATCCTGTAGTCTCTGATCCTCCCCTTCTTTTACTGTCCTCAATCATCTGCTGATAGTACAGAGCCTTTGAGGCACTCTGCACATGCTCAGTTTGGGTGTATTGCTAGAGAATTTTCTTTTTTGGGAGGGTGTATGTGATCAGCATAGGGCCAATCAACACTGTCTAGACAGAGGATCAGGGGTCATGTAGCCTCATAGGACAGTCATAGAAGAATGAAAACTCCTCCTACAAGCTTTAACCAGTGCTTAGCTGGACACTAATAGAAGTCATAAGAAAGCTATATACTGCTAATTAGAGATGGCCTTGCAGTTCGCCCAGCAGTCGGTTTGCGGCGAACTTTGCTCGTTTGAACCGAACCGCCATATTCTTTTACATTGTGAAGAACTTTGACCCATGACACATCCATCAGGTGGTACAGGACAGCCAATTGAGACATTTCAGCACATGGACATACCCCCTACCTTATAAATAGACCTGATCTGGCTGCCATTTTACATTCTGTCTTTTGTCAGTGTAGGGAGAGGTTGCTGTGTGGAGCAGGGACAGATTGTTAGTGTCACAAATCGCTAGCTAATAGGTCCACAAATGTCCTTTTAAGGACTGGTATATGTGTACTATTGTTTGGTGTGCAGTATATAGGATTGTAATACATGTATAATATACTTTCTAATATAGAAAGCATATTATAGTGGATTTGTATTGTGCAGCATTGTGACTGGTGAGGGGTTCTGCAGCGATACTACAACTACAACATCACAATAGTGTATTTGGGTACTGCAGAAATTTTGCCTGTTTTGCTGCATTCCCTCTGTTACACACAGTGACAAACGTTACTGGAAAAAAAGTATTATACCTGGTGTGATAGACCAGTGGCTCCCCCAAAACGACAGATTGAAGCGGGGTGTTATATATCTTCTTCCACATATACTGCGCTTCTCTAGAGACTTTTGTCACTGGGTTATTTAAAAAATGACAGGCAGAGGAAGAGGCAGGCCCTTTTGGGCTAATTTTTGGAGCCTGTAATGGCCGACACTTATTTATCCTGTGAATGCCGAATGTACCTCCAGCCACAGAATACAAAGTTCTTTGTTGTCAGGTGAACACCTGTGGGCTAATTTTTGAGGCCTGAAATGGCCGACACTTACTTCTGTATCCTGTGAATGCCTAATGTACCTCCAGCCACAGAATACAAAGTTCTTTGTTGTCAGGTGAATGCCTGTGGGCTAATTTTGGGGCCTGTAATGGCCAACTCTTACTTCTGTTACCTGTGAATGCCTAATGTATCTCCAGCCACAGAATACAAAGTTCTTTGCTGTCAGGTGAGCGCCTGTTGGCTAATTTTGGGGCCTGTACTGGCCGACACTTACTTCTTTATCCTGTGAATGCCTAATTTTTCAGACTGGAATTGAAAATCAATGGGTCTGTAAACGTTCCGCTAAATTGTGGAACGAATGCGGACCCATTTTACAGACGTGTGAATGGACCCTATATGTATTTGACATGTATTTACTGGCTGCTGTCAGTTCTGGCTGATTTAGGCCGAGCTATTACACTAAAACCAAGCAATATTACAAAAAACAAAATACACGTTATAACTGTATAAACAATTTATATAACTTATAAAAAAATAAAAACATTTTTTATGGCAACGTTTCCAATAGCAGGATCATCTCCTGTACCCCCTTCGTTGCCTCTCCTCCATGGCCTTCATGCGCTCCTGAATTGATGAAATTTTGCAGATAAAAAAAGAATGCTTGTCGATCACAGATTCGCTTAATACTTCTGGTATTTCAGTGTCCATGTTGTGGGACTATGTGTGCACAGCTAGTAAGTACCGTATTTTTCGCCGTATAAGACGCACCGGCATATAAGACGCACCCAATTTTAAAGGAGAAAAATCTAGAAAAAAAAGATTCTGAACCAAATACTGCAGTAAAATATTTTATATCAACAGGTGAGGGTATAGACATGGCACAGGTGAGGGTATAGGCATGGCACAGGTGGTGCTTTAGGCATGACACAGGTGGTGCTTTAGGCATGGCACAGGTGGTGGTACAGGCATGGCACAGGTGGTGCTTTAGGCATGGCACAGGTGGTGCTTTAGGCATGGCACAGGTGGTGGTACAGGCATGGCACAGGTGGTGCTTTAGGTATGGCACAGGTGGTGCTTTAGGCATGGCACAGGTGGTGGTACAGGCATGGCACAGGTGGTGCTTTAGGCACGGCACAGGTGGTGGTACAGGCATGGCACAGGTGGTGCTTTAGGCATGGCACAGGTGGTGCTTTAGGCATGGCACATGTGGTGGTACAGGCATGGCACAGGTCGGCTTCAATCACTTACCTGCTCTCCTGGGCTGCCTGCGAGACGTCCACGGCGCTGCTCCTCTCGTCCTCTTCTTCTGACGGCGGCGGGATTCCTGGAACCGTCCACGGCACTGCTCCTCTCGTCCTCTTCTGTCTTCTTTGACGGCGGCTCTCTCGGTCCGGCGGGAAGGAGATCGGGCGGTGGCGGTGTGTGACTGACGCACGCACCGGCACCACCCCCATTGCGACGTCAGGACTCAGCAGGCAAAATGTGTATTTGCCGTATAAGACGCACCAACTTTTCCCCCCCAGTTTTGGGGAAGAAAAAGTGCATCTTATACGGCGAAAAAATACGGTATTTTGTGGCTGCAAATATGACCTGGAGGTTTTTCATGTTCACCTGCCATTAAAATTAATGGGACGCGGCGCGAACCTGCGGTTCACGAACATTTGAGCGAGTTCGCGCGATTGATAACCGTTCCATCAGATGTTCGTCAATCACTACTGCTGATGAGAAAATCTATTTAGCAGTTTATATTTACTAAAATAATTGCATTTACATGTTCTGTGTACTGTGGGAGACCAGATATAGTGAATGCAGGGTCCTGGGTTTAGTAACACTTTAAGTCTCCCTGTGCTTGTGTGGGGGTCCTACAGGTATTCTGATTGGTATCCTGGTACATTTATTGACTTCTGCTTCAGTTGGCCCTAGTATGTATGTATGAATGAATGAATGCAATGTGTGATAGGGACCTTAGATTGTAGACTTTAGATGTGCTGGAACTGGAAAGAGTCCAAAGAAGGGCAACTAAGCTAATAAGGGGATTGGAGGACCTAAATTATGAGAAGTGACAAGCGCTCGATTTATTCTCCCTGGAGAAGAGATGTCTGAGAGGGGACATGATAGCGATTTACAAATACCTCAACGGTGATCTCAGCATAGAAAAAAAAATAACTATTCAGTCGCAAGGAGTGCAAGAGAACACGAGACCATTCAATGCCATTTGAGGAGAAGCAATTTAACCTCAAGCTACGCAAAGGGTTTTTTACAGCAAGGGCAATAAGATTGTGGAACTCGCTTCCACAAATGGTAGTAACTGCGGGGAATATGACTACTTTTAAAAGACTCTTGGACATACATTTCCAAGATCAAAACATTGAGGGGTATGGGAAATGAATATGTCCACACACACCTACACAGGTTGAACTGGATGGACTATCGTCTTTATTCAACCTCAACTGCTATGTAACTACAGTATGTAACAGTAAGCCCCTTGAGGGCAGAGACTGATTGGAATGCACAGCATGTAAAGCTCTGGGTAAAATGTTCAGCATTGCATCAATACATACCAATACAGTTAGGTTAGAAATTCATTGAGAGCTACTATAATGCTGCATTCACATCTGAGCGACATGGAAATATGGACAGAAATGCAAGTTTCTGCCCACATTTCTGGAAATGCAAGGAAAACACTGTAAAATGTGTGTCATGCGTGTGATGCCATTGTTCCTTAATGACACTCCAAATGCAGGTAGCAGTTGCTTGTTTTGTCACATGCCTTCCATGCGAAAAATGTGCAAAAAATTTGCTAAAACGCTCTTGACTCAAAAATGAGTACTTGAGCTTCTTTGTCGCACTTGTCACAAAACAGGCAGTGTATTCAAAACAATAGGCTCTCAAGCAAAAAACGCACACTGCAAAATGCGACATGTTGCTACACTCAGCTGAAAAAAATATCTTTTGGTTTGTCTCTTCTATGTACATTACAAAAGTTTTTAAATACATGTACAATTACTAATACTGTATCTGGTATTGAAAGCTGAACATCACCCATGTCGTGTATTATTTGTTTTAATATATTTTAATATATTTATTTAAAAATATATAGGTTTTTAATAAATGTAGGTTTCATTACATTTCAGACCACTGAGAAAAAATGACTATTATTTTCACAGTTGCTTTTAATGCACATTTTATCGAATGTCATATATTATGTGTGTGGTTTTTTTTTGTTGGTTTTACAGTGTAATTTCTATTTTTACCTGTCCTTCTTACAGTAAATTGGAATTCTGACTTTCAAGCGACAGTGATAAAATCTATTATTCTTGCAGTGTTCTCAGACATACAGTCACATATAAAGTATAATTTAAATTGTAAATTATATTTTACTTGGGGCTTCCATACCCTACCCAACATTTAGAATTAATATTATATATAGAACACCTATGAGACATTCCGCGGCCACAAATTGGCAATCCTTCTGCTTTGTTTATGGTTATGTAGCCTTTGTCTTCTCTGGGTGGTTGAGGATGACCTTGGTTTGCTGAATAAACTTTTTTTAGAGACTGTTGAGGGCACAGAATTCCCCCCAAAAAACCTAAATAGTTTAACTTCTAATGGCAGGTAATATAGATGTTGGCTCTTTAAAAGCAATCAACCATATTGTTGTTGGTAAAGGTCTACAGTGCTTCCTCTTTTTCTAGGTAAATTCTAGGCCCTTGATCTCAAGTGAGCAATCACACACACCATTAGTGATGGGGTGAACACCCCCCTGTTCGGTTCGCACCAGAACAACTGATTTTTTTTTTTTGCGATTCGGCATTGCATTACTTTAGTGCGGCGCTGTACCCAAATAAAATTGATGTCCGTTTTTTCCCGCAAATTGAGCTTTTTGGTGGTATTTGATCACCTGTGCGATTTTTTGTTTTTTGCGCTATATTAACAAAAATTAAATTTTTATTGTTTTTTTTTTCACAAGTAATGGTGGCGATCTGCGATTTTTTGCAGGACTGCGACATTGCGGCGGACAGATCGGACCCCTGACTGATATTTTTTACACTTTTGGGGGACCAGTGATATTACTACAGTAATCAGTGCTAAAAATATGCACTGTTACTGTAATAATGACACTGGCAGGGAAGGGGTTAACATTGTGGGTGATCAATGCTTTCCCGCTGATGAGCGGGGGTGGGAGCGCACCGCCGGCGGCGCGCGCTGGCCCCCTAACTCCCTGCTTGCGACTGACGTATACCTACGTCAGTTCGCGCAGGAGCGGCTGCCTGCCTTTGGTCAATCATGGCTCTGACAGGACACTGTGCTGTTATTGGCCAAAGCATACAGGTCATGTGCATGCTTTGGCCAGTCATCAGTAATTTATTCACTGCACCAGAGCAGTGCATTGTGGAACACTCATCGGCAGGCGAACTTCTGGCCGAACGCCCCATTTGTACATGTGTTCAGCGAACACGCGAACAGCTAATGTTTGAGTCGAACTTACGTTCGACTCGAACATCAAGCCCATCCCTACACACCATAGTTGCTGAACAAGAAGATCTTCTCGAAATGTTCAATCTAGCAGCTACTAGCCTGCTCTTCTCTGGATACTCTTCAGAGGAATCAGCTCAGGCATGTTTAGACGTGAGTCTGAACCAATGTTGCCAACCATCAGTATTTTTACTGGCAGAGAGTAAAAACCTGGCATTTTTCTCCTTCCAGTAAATGTCAGTGACAGGAAAACGTTGCCAGCAAAGAAAATGGCTGTGACGCTCGGAATATGTGCAGTTCCAGTCCGGAGTCGGCTAAGACCATCCGAGTGCTTCCTACAGTGTGTTTGGGTGGCACCGGTGGGGGGGGAGAGGGTTGGCAGAGGCAGTGCCTGAGTGCATCTTGTGATGTTACGATGCAAGGGAGACAAGTGGAGTGGCCGGAGCCTCGCGTGTGGGTCTGCAAGACACAAAATTTGGTTGGTAATGCCCTGCGAAGTGCCTCCATCCCTATTATACATACAATTGCAGAGTTTTACCCATTGGGACTTTAGATGAAGCGCTTCATCTAAAGTCCCAAAGGGCAAAACTCTGCAAGAGTCTGCAAGACAGGACCAAGGCAAGCCAGGAGCAGGACTGTCAGTGCTTTTTGGACTAAAGTAGACTGAAGGGACCACTTGGCATGTAGAGAGACTGTCACTGTGACTCAGGAGGTGTTTTCATCATCTGTGCTGCTACACATTGCTGTCAGTGTCACTTTAATGTGAGTGTGCTGCCCGTTTTAATTTTTTGCTCTCCCGAGTCCTATCCCTGAGCTACTTACTATATTGAAAATAAAATAAGAAATATGTTTTTTGCTCTAATATCTACCCTAAATCCCATCGCTAATTGCATATTGCACTTATTTATAACCTAAATACTCAAAAATAACTTGTAACTTTTGGAAATGTCAGTAAAAACTTGGCTGTGCCAGAAAGTTTTGGGTGTCGTGTCAGTAAGTTTCAATCTAGTAGGTTGCCAACACTGGTCTGAACCCACCTGAGCTATCCCATTAGGAAGCTCTCAATTTCAGCAGAGGCATTCCCCTCCCCGTAGCTGCACATAAGCAGGGGCATATTCAAAAACATCTGAGCTATCCTGCTGGGAAGCTGTCAATGCCGACATCCAATCATAGACCGCAGAGGCAATCCTCGCCCCGCAGCCTCAGCTAAGCAGGAAGAGCCTTCAAACACACCTGAGATAATCACTGCTCTTCAGCACGGAAGACTTCTCCACACTTCTCAAGCTGGCCAATACTAGTAGATATTCAAATGAACGTTCATATGAACATTCTCAGTACATATGATGACATGAAAAGATGTCGTTCAGGGGTACTTCATAATTTGTTTGCGTTGTACTTCAATTTTGTAATTAATAGACTTTCTCCAACGAAAACCACATAAACTGTTTGAAGTTCATTCTTTGAGAAAATGTTATATCCTGCTGCTTGATATGCACTACCTATCTAAATATCTTTACCGGGTGGCTGTATCTATTCAAGACCCAATCTGTATACCTACACTTTTGGCATAACCTTTGGGTACAACATATGAATATACAATCATTTTAACTATCTGTATGCAAATAACATAAATACACAACCATTATGCTCCAATCTAGATGTCAGCCAGGTATATACCACTCCTTGGCGGTTACACGTCCAAGTTCAGTTCTACCCTTCAAGGTATCAAGCTCTGATAAATCCATGATTTCCTCTTCGTTAATTACAAAAGTTTGCTGAGATATGTGTCTTGGTTCACAATAATCGTACAGGTATGTACGGAATAAACCTTGTTACATATACATTCATCTGTTATATGAGACTCCCTGATATATATGATGTGTTTAATATAACATCTCCACTTTTACAGTGTGGACCAGCACATGTAACCTTATGGTGGGCCTCTGTGTTCGCATTTTCTCGTTGCGTCCACTTGGGCCCCGGCTCTGGCCATGTGTGGACTCCCAGTCAGCCATTGTAATAGCCACCACAGATATTAATAAAATAAGTCTTTATGGAGTTCTTAGTTTTATGTAATTGCATGTGTTGTAAACCTTTGTATCTATGATATGGTTCTTAAACTCATTTGTTTATTATACAGAGTTTATTCATACAGAAGCTCCAGATGAAGCTTTGAAAAAGGCGAAACATGTTGAGCAATTGAACTTATACACAAATACAACATCAGTTGACCCAGCTGGACGGTTATTGTTCCCTCTGCAATCCGTCGGCAGGACTCTCCTGGTGCCATAACATCTTCATTCCTTTAAGGATTTGTATAATATTTTCCTAACTTTGTATGAAATTGAACATTCAAGAACTGCTGTATAATCTGTACATGACTGTGAGCTTGTTCGCAAGCCACATTTTTATACATAGATATGTAATATGTCCGTTTCTCTTTTTTCTTTTTGTTTTTATGTGAATTTAAATAAACAACATTTTAATTACTTTGAGTGCCAACAAAATCCTTGCTTCCCAACCTTCCATGTTCTTCTATCCTGCTCCGACAAATTTCTCATCACTGCAGCTGAAAGCTAATATCGCTTTGACCCCTCTAACTGTTAGAAAAATGAATAGTTCTTGAAACTAAAAATTTCTAATGAAATTCTACTCGTGTATGGTCATCTGGGGTGTCCCCACTCTGGATTGTGGAGAAACACCTTTGGACAGCAGCATTGTCTGGAAAAGGGTAATGTTTTTTTTTTTTTTTCAGCTTTTTCTCAGCTTTATTGAGAATGGCAGAGGTTATTAAAACATTGCACGAAAGGTACATGGTGCACTTCGAACAAAAGGTACAGCCGCATGTGGTCTCAGAATACAATGCTTTCCAGTACAAAGTGAACATAGTAAAAAGAAAAGCAATAAAGCCATTCCATATATAACTCATAACAAAACATAAGAAAACAATTAAACCAAACCAAACATAACTTGCTGCTATCGTCTCAGCTGCCATAAGCTCACCGCCACTTATAGAAGCAAGCGATTTGAAACAAGTTGGGGAGGAGCCACCGCAGGGGAAGCTAACCAGCAACCCCAGATGCTCTCAAAATTCAATGGTGTTCTCCTGTGATAGTAAGTGTGCTTTTCACGTGTAAGAATAGAATTGACAGAGTGGATCCACTGTGCACTAGTGGGGGGCTGGAGGACATCCACAATCTAGCAATAAGCTTTTAAGCTAAATACAAAAGTCTGCGCAGAGCCACATAAATATGCGGATGGTAAAGTGTTTCGTCCAATCCTCCCAGCAAACACACCAGCGGATCCAGTGGAAGCTGAACCTGATAAACTTGATTGATAGTGGACACCACGGTTTGCCAGTAGCGTACTAATTTGGCACATTTCCATGAACAAATCACCTGTATGCAAGTTGCACTTGGGGCATAGGGGCGAGGGACGTCTACCCCATGCGTGAAGTTGTCTCGGAGTCCTGTAAATGCGGTGCAACACAAACAGGTGAGATAGTTTATGACTAGCGGATACAGAGACCAGGGGGCCCACCTCAAGTATTTGTTCCCATCGATCACCGTCAATGGGACCAAGATCCCTTTCCCACTTCGCCCTGCAGGGGAGCAGGGAAGGGTCTTGCAGGGAGGATAACAGAGTATTGAACATTCTAGAAATAATGCCTTTTTTCTCCCTATCCCTAAAGATGGATTCCAGAAATGGAGATTCAATCAACCTCAATGGGGTATGTCGGCCCTGACTCCGAAGTGCATGAGATAAACGCATATATTGAAGTGTACAATTTCCAAGCTGCGGGAATTCTGCCAGCAACTGAGCCAGAGGCTTAATAGCTTGACCGCACAGCTGGGAAAGATATTTAACCCCAGTTCGGTCCCACCCCGGGAAGGTACCCAGCCTAGCCATTTCTCCATAGAAACGGTTATTCCACAGAGGAGTGCGAGAAAAGAAGCCAGAGAGAGCCAGATTTTGTTTTACCACCTTCCATAGTCGGACAAAAAGTTGTGAAGTAGGGCAATGGGGAGGTAGCCCAGGAAACCCCATCTCCATCTGAGAGAAGGAGGTATATCCTGAGTCAGGCAGCGCCAGCAGATCCCGGGAAGGGTCCACACAAGAAGGGAGATCCCATCCCGTGAAGTGCTGCAGCTGCGATGCGAAAATGTACATCCGGGTATGGGGAAGAGCCAACCCACCCCTATCTTTAGGGCATTGCAGGGTTTCAAGTTTTAAACAAGCCATACCACCCCTCCAGATAAGTGCCCGAAACTGGGAATCTATTTTGTCAAACCAGTAGGCAGGTATCCCGACCGGGGAGTTGTGTAATATATAAAGTAACTGAGGTGCCCAGGTCATTTTAATTAGATTTACCCGACCCGTAACAGTAAGGGTGAGCCTACTCCAACTAACACATTTAGCACGAAATCGAAGAAGAAGGGGTTTAAGATTTAAGGAAATGTAATCCTTAGGGTTAGCAGAGACCATGGAAAAGGGTAGTGTTTGACTAGCACACTGATGGAAAACCTTGGCACCCCAGATGTTTTGGAACTATATTTCCCATGATCCTCAACTACACTGCAGAGTGTATGAGCATCATGGGAAACATACTTCCAAAACATCTGGGGTGCCAAGGTTCGCCATCACTGAACTACCAGATTTAGTTGGACGTGTCAAACAAATTAAAGCCAAACTCCCGCTAACACTTTTTTAGACAGTTGCAGCAACAGTTTTTCTTTCCTTTTGAGATAAAGGCTTTATATAAATGAATAAAAGTGGACCATTGTAAGCACCCCTGTCAGTAACAATAACTTTTGGGTTGCTTTTGGGTTTATTTTTGCTTTATGGAAGGGTCCCTACAGTTGCCAGATAGCATTTAATTTAGAATTAAATGTTCCCTTTAATCTTTCAAGTATACTTTAGTCCTGCTACATTAGGCAGGCTTTCTGCATGAAAACCTTTTACAAATCGCTTAATTTTCTCATGATTCTTCACTCATTGCTGTTTTTTCACATGCAAATCTGGGAAAAATTAGTTATACTGCAGACTCGTTTACCATTCATTTGAAGAGTTTACTGGGCTGAAAAGAACATTAGAGGATATCTAAATCTAAAAAAACAACATTTTAAAATATTGCAGCTTACCAGTCATTATTCATTGTGGTGGCTGCATTAGTTTCCAATTTTAAGATTTTTTTTTTTTTTTGACCCTTTGAAGACCATAATTTTTTTTTTTTTTCAAGCTCTCTGATGGAGCCTTTAGCATGCAGATAGTGTAAACCAGCTCTTACTGATTTTTAGAATTATAAAGTTTAATAAAAAGTGGAGATTCAAATCCAATATTTCATTTACTTGACTTAAAGCGGTAGTATACTGCTTTTTTCCACTTTTAACTACAGGTAAGCCTATAATAAGGCTTACCTGTAGGTACAATTAATATCTCCTAAACCAACACGGTTTAGGAGATATTTGCACTGCATGCAGCCGCTCACGCGAGCGGCGCATGTGCTGTGAAGGTCCGGCGGACCTTCAGCTTTCCTTGCCGGGAGCTTGCCGGAAAATGACTCCCACGCGCATGCGCGGGAGTGACGTAATCGCGGCTCCGGCCAATCACAGAGCCGCCGAACCCGGAAGAGACGCAGAGGGATCATGTCAGCTCCCACAGTGATGTCCGGGGCTCCGTGTCGGGGCTTCGTTCTAAGGTAAGTAATTCATAATGAGCTAGTATGCGATAGTGCTGCCATCCATATTTAAAATATGTAAAATATTAAATAATGCCATAAAAAAAACGTTTATTGACAACTTTTTTTTTGTATAAATATATGGGCAGAAGCCCACCACAGTTATTAAAAGACTTTGCACTATATTTATATTATAGGTGTTTTTATACACACAAATATCTATATATATATTGCACATTTACATCAGTCCCTGCCCTCAAGAAGTTTACAATCAAAGTTCCCTAGCTCACATTCACACATACATATACTAGGGCCAGCTTACCTACCACTACATCTTTGAAGTATCCACAGTCCCAGGTAAACATGCAAACTCCAAGCAGATAGTGCCATGGTTGGGAGTTAAACCATTGACCCTTGTGCTGCCTGGCAGAAGTGCAAATCACTAAAGCCTGGTACACACGGGCTGAACATCGGCCAATATTGCTCAACAGAAACCGGTCAACATTCGGCCCGTGTGTACGGCTGCCTGTCTGACCCAAGCTGGCCGAATGTCTGGATTTTGTCCAAGGGGCATGCCAGAAAAACATCTTCCAATCCACATCCAATCAGTGCTCTCAGCCCCCCTGTCAGAACACAATAGCTCAGCAGGGAGTTTGCTGTACTAACATCATATAGTTAGTACAGAGAGCTCCTCATTTTTTTTTTTTCATTCACAACGCTGCGTTGAATGAGAAAAAACTGATAGTATGTACCAGGCTTTAGCCACTGTGAGAT
The DNA here is from genome assembly GCF_965119305.1 of Pelophylax lessonae. Taxonomy (NCBI): domain Eukaryota; kingdom Metazoa; phylum Chordata; class Amphibia; order Anura; family Ranidae; genus Pelophylax; species Pelophylax lessonae. The sequence continues at coordinate 60,666,490 of NC_138778.1, read as the reverse complement.
ACAGCCACCAGATCCCATCAGCTAACATATCTTAAAATGCATTTGAACAATCTCAAGTTGTGCGCAGTTCAGTGTTGATGACTTTCGGACCGAGTAATCGGGTACTTTGCAATACTCTACATAAATAAAAATGACATAATAAACATATATACAATGTCAAAAACATATTTTCACACATATAGGAAAAGTATGTTTTTGTTACATTATCTTCTTGTATTTGCAAAACTTGCAAATAGGGCAGGAACTTTCGATGTCCGAGAAAGAAGAAATAATGTCATCCCAATAGCCTGCAGCTCTGCACAAACACTCAAAGACTTGAGATGGTCTGCAGACACAGTTAAAAGAGTTGATGGCTCTAATTGTGATACCTCTCTTTTTTTTACTGTGTTTGCAGGCTGGCTTGCCTGTCAAAATGTAACCGAGATTACAACCCTTCTTTGCTCTAACTAAAACGAATTATACAATGCTCAAAAAAATTAAAGGAACCCTTTGAAAACACATCAGATCTCATATCATGCTGGATATCTATACTGATATGGACTGGGTAATGTGTTAGGAATGAAAGGATGCCACATTGTTTGAGGAAAATGAAAACTGTCAACCTGCAAAGGGCTGAATTCAAAGACACCCCAAAAATCAAAGTGAAAAAATGATGCAGCAGGCTAGTCCATTTTGCTGAAATTTCATTGCAGCAACTCAAAATGGTACATTGTATGGCCCCCACGTGCTTGTATGCATGCCTGACAATGTCAGGGCATACCGCTAATGAGATGACAGATGGTGTCCAGGGGTGTTTCCTCCCAGATCTGGACCAGGGCTTGAGCTCCTGAACAGATTGAGGTGCAACCTGGCGGCGTCAGATGGACCAAAATATAATGTTCCAGAGGTGTTCTATTGGATTTAGGTCAGGCGAAGGGCAGTGGCATCTTAAGAGCATTATAGGCCCCCGGGCAATGCAGTGCACTGGGGCCTTGCCTAAAAATGGAAATTATCGATAAGGCGATATTTATTGGTAGATGTACGTTGGTCCCGCGCAGGAAGCTAGGGGGCAAGCGTGCGCTGCCGGCGGCGCGCTCCTGCCCCCACTTGGCAGCGGGGAAGCCGATGCGCGGGTAAGGCGGCTCCGATCAGGGTGGAGAGCACTGTGGGGACAGGGAAAACCAGGGGGGTGGAGAGCACAGGGGGAAGGGGGGAACTGGAAATCACTGAGGGGGGAGCCAGGGAGCACAGGGGGGTGGAGCACACTGGGGGAGCCAGATATCATAGGGGGGAAGCTGAAGAACACCGGGGGGCTAAATAGCACCCGGAGGGCTAAAGAGCATGGGGGGGGCTGAAGAGCGCTGGGGGGGACAAGAGCACTGGGGGTGTTTAGAGCACTGGGGGGTGTTAAGAGCACATGGGGGGTGTTAAGAGCACAGGGGGGGTGTTAAGAGCACAGGGGGAGTGTTAAGAGCACATGGGGGTGTTAAGAGCACATGGGGGTGTTCAGAGCACAGGGGGGTGTTAAGAGAACAGGGGGGGTGTTAAGAGCACAGGGGGGGTGTTAAGAGCACATAGGGGGTGTTAAGAGCACAGGAGGGGGGGTGTTAGTTAAGAGCATGGGGGGGGGGGTGTTAAGAGCACTGGGGGGTGTTAAGAGCACATGGGGGGTGTTAAGAGCACAGGGGGGGTGTTAAGAGCACAGGGAGGGGTGTTAAGAGCACGGGGGGGTGTTAAGAGCACTGGGGGTTGGAAAGCACTAGGGGGCCAGCAAGTTGTATATGAGGGGGATGGGACAGCTGCATATACTGAATGTATGCAGGAGGGAGAGGAGAATCAGCCATTCAACGGCTGCAGGAGAAATACTGAAAGATGGATTCCTCTATATGCAGCTTTCCCATCCCCTCTCCTATCCAGTTACACACACACACACACAAGGCAGCTCACCTTCCCACCGGCCGCCGCCCCCGCGTGCAGCATGGCTTGAAGGAGCTGCCACTGCAGCTGCAACTGTCCGAAATATCTCACTACCAGGGGGACCCGAGCCACACTTCTGAGCACAGTCTCATTACTTTCCCACAGCAGCCGCACACAGAGCATGAATGGAGGAGGTGGGTGGAGCCATTCTAGGCACGGAGGAGGATGAGGAGGATCCTCCCCCGCTGTGCATGCCGGGTCCTATCTTCCAGACGTCACTGGTTGCTAGATGCCAATCGGCTGGCCATCCTAGCAACCAGTGTAGCACAGAGCCTGAAGCTACAGTAGCTGGCGCCCTGCGTGGGGCTCCTTGGCAAGTGGGGCCCCCGGGCAACTGCCGGGCGTGCCCGTTCGGAAAGACGGCCCTGGCGAAGGGGGGGTGCCATTGAATAGTTGCAATTCCTTCATCCTCCGGGAACTGGCTGCATACTCTTGCCACATGAGGCCGGGCATTGTCGTGCATCAGGAGGAACCCAGGACCCACTGCATCAGCGTAGTCTCTGACAATGGGTCCAAGGATTTCATCCTGATACCTAATGGCAGTCAGGGTGTCACTGCCTAGCCTGTAGAAGTCTGTGTGTCCCTCCATGGATATGCCTCCCCAGACCATCACTGACCTACCACCAAATCGGTCAAGCTAAATGATGTCACAGGCAGCATAACGTTCTCTACAGCTTCTGCAAACCCTTTCACTTCTATCACAGGTACTCCGGGTAAACCTGCTTTCATCTGTGAAAAGCACAGGGTGCCAGTGGCAGACCTGCAAATGCCAGTCGAGCTCCACAATACCAGGCAGTGAGCACAGGGCCCACTAGAGGATGTTGGGCCCTCAGGCCACCCTCATGTAGTCTGTTTCTGATTGTTTTGTCAGAGACATTCACACCAGTGGCCCGCTGGAGGTAATTTTGTAGGGCTCTGGCAGTGCTCATCCTGTTCCTCCTTGCACAAAGGACAGATACCAGTCCTGCTCATGGAGTAAGGACCTTCTACAACCCTGTCCAGCTCTCCTAGAGTAACTGCCTGTCTCCTGGAATCTCCTCTATGCTCTTGAGACTGTGTTGGGAGACACAGCAAACCTTCTGGCAATGGCACGTATTGATGTGCCATCCTGGAGTTCGACTGTCTGTGCAACCTCTATAGGGTCCAGGTATCGCTTCATGCTACCAGTAGTGACACTGACCCTAGCCAAATGCAAAACTAGTGAAAAAAAGTCAGAAAAGAGAGTAGGGAAAACAAATGTCAGTGGCCTCCCACTGTAATATCATTCCTGTTTTGGAGGTAGTCTCATTGTTGCCCATCTAGTGCACCTGTTGTTAATATAATTACCACCAAAGCAGCTGAAACTAATGAACAACCCCCTCTGCTTCTTAACTGACCAGATCAATATCTCAGGAGTTTACTTGACTTGATGCTATACTCTGATTAAAACGTGTTCCTTTCGTTTTTTTTGAGCAGTCTATACACATTATGTTACCAAAAGTATTGGGACACCTGCCTTTACACACACATGAACTTTAAGGGCATCCCGGTCTTAGTCCATAGGGTTCAATATTGTGTTGGCCCACCCTTTGCAGCTATAACAGCTTCAACTTTTCTGGGAAGGCTGTCCACAAGGTTTAGGAGTGTCTATGGGAATGGTAGACCATTCTTCCAGAAGTGAATTTGTGAGGTCAGGCACTGATGTTGTAGAGAAGGTCTGGCTCACAGTCTCTGTTCTAATTCATCCCAAAGGGGTGTTCTATCGGGTTGAGATCAGGAATCTGTGCAGGCCAGTCAAGTTCCTCCCCCCAAACTCGCTCATCCATATTTTTATGGACCTTGCTTTGTACGCAGGTCCAAATCATTTGGTAAGGGGGGATTAGGGTGTGGGGTTGTATTTTAGGGCTTGGTCTTGGCTCTTTAATTCCAGTGAAGGAAACTGTTAAGGCTTCAGCATACCTAGACATTTTGGACAATTTCATGCTCCCAACTTTTTAGGAACAGTTTGGGGATGGTCTCTTCCTGTTCCAACATGACTACACACCAGTGAACAAAGCAAGGTCCATAAAGGCATTGATGAGCATGTCTGGGGTGGAGTAACTTGACTGGCCTGCACAGAGTCCTAACCTCAACCCGATAGAACACCTTTGAGATGAATTAGAGCAAAGTATCTTCTGGAAGAATGGTCAAACATTCCCATAGACACACTCCTAAACCTTGTGGGCAGCCTTCCCAGAAGAGTTGAAGCTGTTATAGCTGCAAAGGGTAGGCCAACTCAATATTGAACCCTACGGACTAAGACTGGGATGCCATTAAAGTTCATGTGCGTGTAAAGGCAGGCGTCCCAATACTTTTGACAATATAGTGTATGTATTGGGCTGCGTTGGACGACATTGCACATCTCAGTCCCAACAAATAACAGGGCAATTTGCTTTATGCTCTTTTAGTTCAGTTCACGTCAATACACAGTGGTGATGTGTATGGAAAAAAAGTAGGACATGCTGCTTTTTTTACGCAGCACAGCGTGTTGTAACGTACTACATCAGACTGCAATGCTCTGGTGTGCATAGAAATAAATACTATTTCATTTTGTGGCATTTCAATAAAGATAAAAAAGGAAACAATGTGATTTGTTGTAACAATACATTGCACTGCTCCTTCACAGCGCACACCAATGGGCGTGCATTATACAGAACACAATGCTTCCCTGCTGGTGTAAATGTGTCCTCAAATATTTACATATTCTTACTGAGCAGTTAAAAAAACCTTTTATAAACTCTCACTAACTTCCTTTGCTGTAGTCACTGTGGCATATTTTATCTTCAATGTTTGCAGAAGAAACTTTCTAGTTTACCTCTTTAACTTTCTTTTGGTAGGATAGCTTTGCCATGGCAGCCTTCCGGCCCTCTAATTTCTATTGTAAACACAGAGAAGGTGGAAGAAGGGGAGAGAGGGAAAAGTCCAGATTTGGACTGCACACCTTTCTTTTTGAACTTTGAGAATTCATTTCTTAAAGTGTTACTAAACCCAGAACCTGCATTCACTATATCTGGTCTCCCACAGTACACAGAACATGGGAATGCAATTGTTTTAGTAAATATAAACTGCTAAATACTTTTTTTTTTAATCAGCAGTATATAGCAATCTTGTGATTTCTATCAGTGTCGGGCTTTTTTTTGGGCATTTTTTTGGGGTCTTTGGAGGCAGGCAAAACATCTGAACTTCTGTATAGGGGTATATATACACACACACTTATATGTATTTATATACATACACACATATAGGTATGATAGCAGAGAAGCCATATGGGTGTTAATTATTTCATTAGCGCAAGCATAGTGTTCTGCTACTTTCACACCTATATATGTGTATGTGTGTGTATATATATACATACATGTGTGTGTGTATATATACCCCTACACAGAAGTTCTGATGTTATGCCTGCCTCCAATAACCCCCAAAAAATGCCCAAAAAAACGCTTGCTACAAAACCGGCAAGGTGTGAAAATAGCGGAGCCATATCCCTGTTCTATAAGTGTTCTAAGAGAAACGATCTTTTCTATATAGCGGTCACCCTGACATGGAAGGGTTTGGTCACCCTGCCATAGCAGTCAGAGTCAGTTAACCCTACACTACACTACAGTCACCCTGGCACTTAACACTTTCCCTACAGAAACTAGATTTTTGAATCTAACTAAAGTGGAAAATAGCACCCTAACTACACTAGATATCCCTTTCCTCACACTAATAATTGCTAAATGACACTTTGAGAGCAGAAGTAACAGAACTGCTTCCACTCTCTTCCACAGCCCTGTATTACAATGCTAGGAATTTGGCGGGGCTATCTTATATACTGGGGGGCGTATTCATTAATGATTGGCCTCTGGACCCCCCTAGTCACTCCAATCACATTCCTAGCATTCTCCTGCCCCCTCAATTGGCTTTTACTGATGGTTCTGGTCCAATCACGGGCTTTTAAAGCCTATTTCCTGTCCCATTGCATTTTGGTCGGTTCTGGTTGCCGAATTCCGAACTTTTTCCGCAAAAGTTCGGAATTCGGCCGAACCTCGAACAGTCAATGTTCGGGTCGAACCGATGGTCGACCCGAACCGTTCGATCATCCCTAGTGGAGAGGAGTTGCCTCCTAGATCAATCTGAAGCTTTATGGATACTGAATGAATCTCAAGGTCTGTTATCCCGTACCGCTGTCTGAGTACCTGTCTTTTTGTAATCGGAGTCTGCCAAATTGACTGTTCGCTAAGGGTGTCCTGAGCCCTACCCCTCTCTCCCTCAGTTTATTCTTGTCCTGTTGAGAAGAAATAGAACTCCTTTGTTACTTCAGCATAAAAGTGACTGGCGCCCATCATTTCTTTTACCTGCATCACTACCCACCATCGCTTCTCGGCCTTTTGGCTAAGATCAAGTGTAGTATCTGTTCTTATCAGTGTTGGAATGGAACCGGAAGGTTAGTATCGGTGGTGGCCGAAGTTAACCGGGGCGCTCTGGGCGTAACTGGAGGACCGGAGTAGGCCAAACCAGAGAAAGCCGGATGGTTCCAATGCCTTCCTGATTTGAATGGGTCCGACCCTATCAGTTTGAAGGGAGCAAGAAAGCTGGGAAAAGACGGTTAGTATTGCTCCTGGATGTAATTGGTGAGGAATTGGGATGGCGGTGGGAGGGCCTTTCCTCCTGGGTTGAATCTGGCCTTGCAAAAGGCTTGTCCCCAGTTGAAGGCAGGCTCTCTCTAAGCTGTCCACGCTCCAAACCTCCTGGTAGTTAAGGGCTACACTCGGTCTGGCCATTGGGCCGGGGTAGAAAAAGCCTGTAGTGTATGTGCCCCTGGGGTGGCAGCCCAGGGGTGCCTTAATTCTCACTGGTGAGTGGCAGCTCGCCTTGAGTTTTTTGGCACCATGGTCACTGCACCTACACACTTTTTTAAGCACCTGCCTCTTGGGCAAGGCCTTTTGGCTTTGACCAGAGGAATTTTTATTCCGGCTGGAAGGCCTGCCCTTGTATTTTCACAAGGGCACTAATTCACTTCTCCACTTCCCCTTCCCCACCTTTTTGTTTGTGTGTGCTTTTATCTTTGTAGTTTGACACTTTCTATCACCTTTTTTTCACTGCACGACTTGTAGGGTGTGGGTCCTCGGGCCCTGCCTTGAGTCTTGGGAGAGGGTGGATATGGCCTTTTGGCTTAGTTCGCCCTCTCTCATGGGGTCTCCCTTCGGGGGAGCCCCACTTAGTACTCGGTGGGGGCTGTTTCGGCAGTCCCCCTGAAGAACGGGGTCGGTCTGGTTTCGGCCAGACAGACCATGAGTACCTTAAATCCCTGTCAGGAGTCTTGCGCCCCGGGGGATCGAGGTTCGGGTCCTACCTCTTCGGAGGGAAGACCATTTGTGTTCGCACACCCTGTGCACTTTTTGTGTTCCTCACGTTTGTGTGTGTGCACTTTTTTATGCACCGGGTGAAGTCTTTTGAGTGTGTTTCACACGCTACGGGCTTTAAAAAAAAAAAAAAAAAAAACTACCCACCATGCCTGACAATCCACACCCACAGGAGGTATGTAGGCCCTCTCTTCAGGGGTCCCCTACATGGATATTTTCTCCTCCTTTCTTCAGCTCCTGCCTGATGGCAGATCCCCAGACCTGAGGGTCTTCTACCAGGCCACACGACAGCAACCTCAGCACTCCATCTTCCACCTGACTCCCCTGCTTCTCAGGCTTCCCCATATTTAAGGGCTGACCCAGCCACTCTGCCAGTACCTTCTGCCTGGGGATTGGCAAGATCCCCTCAAGTATGCAGATCAGGACATCCTACCCTCCACCCACTAACTTCCATAAGCTTCTCCAAGCTTCTAGAACCAAGGGGAGGTACCAATAACCTGCGCTGCAGTGCCCTCCAATGTTACCTGGAGTAACCCGACCCAATTACAGACTCACACAGCTACCATAAATCAACAAAATAAATTTACCTACACTAGTTGCACACTAGAGGGTGCTACACTTACAAAAAGACATCCCCTAGGCCAGTGATGGCAAACCTTGGCACCCCAGATGTTTTGGAACTACATTTCCCATGAGGCTCATGCACTCTACAGTTCCAAAACATCTGGGGTGTCAAGGTTTGCCATCACTGCCCTAGGCTGATTTCTGAACCAGAGTGAATGGATTGTTGCTGTGTGCTTGGCTGCCTTTGCACTGTTTTGGGAAAGAAATAGCCTTACCAACAGCTCCTATAGAGTAGCAATACATTGAGTACAGGATATGTTCTTACTCTTGATTTCTGAACAGAGGGGTAGGAAAGAAAAGGAAATATGAGTATTTCCTGCTGGCAAAGCAGTGTATTAAAATGAACCCGTTGCTTTGTTCTACACAATAAAAGCACAAGTTGGCTTTAAGAAAAAAAAATCCTTTACCAAAAAATCCAGTAACTGTTTCATTTGAATAAATAAGTTAAGAACTGGATTTGGTTCAGCATTTAGAAAACTCCTTTCTTAAAATGAAGAATTATTAGCCTGAATTCAGGACTTGTTTATGGTGCCACCCAAAGCCCATGTCTTATTTGCTTTGTATTCCTGCACCCCAATGCGCTTCTGTCTCCCAATGTGTAGCTGCAATTAAATTTTAAATGGCTTTGAGACAAGGGGGGGAGGGCGAGCTTGCTCCCTATGTTGCAGTTCAGTTCCCTAGCAGTTATTCTATGTGAATAATTTATTTCCCATAATGTATTTGTATTGTGGTGTTTGTTAAAATGAGAAATCACATCGTACCTTGTGGCACTTTAAAAATATGCATGCAAAAATTATACATACAATATGAAGGCAGCAGGAACCAGACTATGCACCATAATGACAGCTGACAGTCTATGAATAGTAATACTTGGAAGGCGAAGTCGGAAAAAGTGTAACAATGGATAGTTCCTCTTGCAAACCTTAATATTGAACATGCACAAGAAGAATCAATGGAGCTAAGCATTCAGACAGGGAACGATCTCCCTGGGGACATACAGATAACACAAGTGCTCACATTCAGAGCTGATTCATTAATGCAGGATTTATGTTCTGTAGGACTTAGAATGGATGCAATAAGCCCTGACAAAACCATCTTATTGCAAGTTTTTTGGGGATTGTTTTTCCTGGAAAGAAGTTCATATACCTGCAGGAAACAAGTTGGTTTAATAAATTTGTACAGATTTCAAACAAATTGTTTATTTTTTGGTTTAAGATTTTTTTTTTGTAAATGATTTACCTGCGCTGAATAAGCTTAATCATAGAATCCTTTAAAAAAAAAAAGTGCAAAGAAGATGTCCCGGTAATGCATTTTATACATAGTTACATAGTTACATAGTAGTTGAGGTTAAATAAAGCCAATAGTCCATCCAATTCAACCTGTGTAGGCACACATGGCCGTAATCATCTCTCATACCCCTTAATGTTCTGATCCTTGAGATGTACGTCCAAGAGTCTTTTGAAAGTAGCCATACTTCCCACAGAAGCTACCTCTTGTGGTAGAGAATTCCACAATCTTGTAGCCCTAACAGTAAAGAACCCCCTGCGTTGCCTGAGGTTAAAACGCTTCTCCTTTAATCGCATTGTATGTCCTCGAGTCCTCATGCAATCCTTGCGACTGAATAGCTTTTTTTCTAAGCTGAGATCACCATTGAGGTATTTATAAATTGCTATCATGTCCCCTCTCAGGTGTCTCTTCTCCAGGGAGAATAAATTAATCAATTGTAGACACTCTTCATAATTAAGGTCCTCCAATCCCCTAATTAGTTTACTTGCCCTTCTCTGGACTCTCTCCAGCTCCAACACATCCCTCCTGAGGACTGGCGACCAGAACTGGACAGAATACTCCAGATGTGATCGGACCAGAGTTTTATAAAGTGGTAGGATTATAGTTTTATCTCTGGTATACATCCCTTTCTTTATGCATGCTAATATTCTGCCGTCTTTGGCAGCATCCGCTTGACATTGCATGCTATTGCTTAGTCTATCCTCTACCAAGACTCCCAGATCTTTCTCCATGTTGATTCCCCCAAAGGTTCCCCCCTAAAGTGTATTGTGCTTTTATGTTTTTAGTCCCCAAGTCCAAAACCTTACACTTCTCCACATTAAACCTCATTTGCCATGTCATTGCCCACTCTGTTATTTTGTTCAGGTCATTCTGTGGGATATCTGCCTCATGCTGTGCAGTTATTGCCCTGCCCAATTTTGTGTCATCTGCAAAAACTGATATAGAACTAATGATCCCGACCTCAATGTTGTTTATGAATAAATTTAACTAGGTTGGTCCCAGGACTGAGCCTTGGGGGACCCCACTTACCACCCCAGACCAGTCTGAGTATGTGCTATTTATTACCACCCTTTGGACACGCCCTTTTAGCCAGTTCCCTATCCAAGAGCAAACCTTGTGGTCGATGCCTGCAGACCTTATTTTATAAATTAAGCGCTTGTGGGGAACTGTATCTAACGCCTTAGCGAAATCCAGGTACATCACATCCATTGGTCTCCCCCTATCTAGCTCACAGCTCACCTCCTCGTAGAATGTTAAGAGATTGGTTTGACAAGAACGCCCATTTGTAAACCCGTGCTGATTACTGCTGATGATGTTGTTGTCTTTAACCTTCCTAGCGGTATTCCCGAGTGTGACTCGGGGTAAGATTTTAGTGCCAAAAGCGGTAACCCCGAGTCACACTCGGGGTAGCGCTAAGAAGATCGCTGGATGCTGGAGGAGGTTTTACTTACCTTTTCTCCGGGATCCAGCGAAGACTGCGAGCGGTGTGCGGCGGCGGAGCTCTCTCCCGATCGTCTGCGAGCCCCGGCTTCCGTCTCCGGCGACGTGACGTCCGCCGGGGGGGTGGAACCGGCGGCAAATTCGAATGTAAAATGCACCAAACACACTGATATCGTTCAAAATAAAATAAAATCACATTACATTGCCCCCCAGTGCCCTTTCCTGCAGTTTTACTGTACTTTTTATGTAAATATATGTATATATATATACATATATATACAGTATATATATATATATATATATACGTATATATATACACATATACATATATATATATATATATATATACACACACACAGACACATATTATATATATATATATACATATATATGTATATATATATATGTATATATGTATATATGTATATATATATATATATATATATACACGTAATTCTTGTGAATGAGCAGCCCAAACCAACTGTATACATTATTTATATATATATATATATATATATATATATATATATATACGTATATATATATATATATATATATATATATATAATATATATATAATATATGTATACATACATATATATATATATATATATAATATGTATAATAAATGTATACAGTTGGTTTGGGCTGCTCATTCACAAGAATTACATGCTTTCAGCACCTAAAATAATGGTACCGCTTTCAGCACCTAAAATCCAAAAGAATCATACCGCCAGGGAGGTTAACAAACTCTACGATATAGTCCCTTATCATCCCCTCCAGAAGTTTACCTACTATCGATGTCAGACTGACCGGCCTATAATTTCCTGGGATTGCTTCTGCCCTTTTTTTAATATCGGTATCACGTTAGCTTTCCTCCAATCCTCTGGTGCATTTCCTGTCATAATACTGTCAGCAAAGATCAGGAACAGTGGTCTAGATATAGTTTTACTAAGTTCTTTGAGTACTCTCGGATGTACGCCATCTGGGCCTGGTGATTTATTTGTGTTAATTTTATACAGCCTTTCCCTGATTTCACCATCTGTTAGCCATAGCGGCAAGTCCTGTGAATTACTGCTAACCTTACAGTCATGGTCAGTGTACCCCTCCTTTTCCTGTGTAATGACTGAGGAGAAAAAAGCATTAAGCACAGTTGCCTTTTCAGTGTCCTCTGTAACCATCCTCCCCTCATCGTTAATTATGTGTGCAACATGCTCTGCCCTTGTTTTTTTGCTGTTGATATATTTAAAGAATTTCTTAGGGTTCTTTTTACTATCCTCCGCTATTTGTCTCTTGAAGTTGATTTTAGCCATTTTGATTTCGTATTTACTTTTCTTATTTGCCTCCTTGTATTGCTGGAAAGCCGATACTGTGCCCTCTGATTTATATTTCTTGAAGGCCATTTTTTTTCCCCTAATAAGTTTTTAACATTATGGTTTAGCCAGCCAGGTTTGGCTTTGTCTCTTCTAAATTTATTTCCCATAGGAATTCACTGCGAGATGCATTTGTTTAATATGTTCCTAAAGCATTCCCATTTTTCCTCCGTGGTCAGTGTTCCAAGGGTTTGGTCCCAGTTTACCCTTTCCATCATTGAGCACAATTTGGGAAAGTTTGCCCTTCTGAAGTGTAGGGTTCTTATGTTCCCCTCTTGCCTTGTTATATTGTTATTTATGCTAAATATGATCAGTGGCGGCCCGCCCATAGAGGGCACAGGGGCGCCGCCCCCCCAAACGAGGCAGAAAAAAAAAGATTAAATAAAAAAAGTCAAGTTTTCACCCACTAGGGCGCCGGACTGTGCGGTGTGCTGGGTATGGGGAGGGTGGGGTTTTTGACCCCACCTCGCCCGGCAGAGGCGCCGATTCTGGGGGTGTGTCGGGCGCAGAGCAATGCACCCTGACACACCCCACTTTAACAATGTCCGGGCTGTGATTGGTCCAGAGTCCAGCCTGGACCAATCACAGGAGAACATCGGACCTGGTGACGTGACGCCTGGGGGCGGTGCCCTGCCCCGGCGTCACGTTCACCTTCAGTTCCCGCCCGCCGGAGAAGAGGAGAGCCGCCGCCGTGCGTGAGGAAGAAGATGATCGCGTCACCACACCACACCTCACCGCATCCCGCCGCCGCCCCGGGCCAACTCAGAGCAGCACGCCATCCATGATGAGGTAAGTGACTGCTTTGAAGGGGGAACGCATGCTCATCTCTGCATTGGGGACATGTACACTGGTCACTGGCTGCATTGGAGGCACGCACGCTCATCTCTGCATTGGGGACATGTACACTGTGTCACTGGCTGCATTGGAAGCACGCACGCTGATCTCTGCATTGGGGACATTTACACTGGTCACTGGCTGCATTGGAGGCATGCACGCTGATCTCTGCATTGGGGACATTTACACTGTCTCACTGGCTGTATTGGAGGCACGCACACTCATCTCTGCATTGGGGAAATGTACACTGGTCACTGACTGCATTGGAGGCACGCACGCTGATCTCTGCATTGGGGACATGTATACTGGTCACTGCATTGGAGGCACGCATGCTAATCTCTGCATTGGGGACATGTACACTGTGTCACTGGCTGCATTGGAGGCACACAAGCTGATCTCTGCATTGGGGACATTTACACTGTCTCACTGGCTGTATTGGAGGCACGCACACTCATCTCTGCATTGGGGACATGTACGCTGGTCAATGGCTGCATTGGGGGCACGCACGCTGATCTCTGCATTGGGGACATGTACACTGTGTCACTGGCTGCATTGGAGGCACGCACGCTCATCTCTGCATTGGGGACATGTACGCTGTGTCACTGGCTGCATTGGAGGCACGCACGCTCATCTCTGCATTGGGGACATGTACGCTGTGTCACTGGCTGCATTGGAAGCATGCACGCTGATCTCTGCATTGGGGACATGTGCACTGGTCACTGGCTGCATTGGAGGCACGCACGCTGATCTCTGCATTGGGGACATGTACACTGTGTCACTGGCTGCATTGGAGGCACACACACTGATCTCTGCATTGGGGACATGTACACTGTGTCACTGGCTGCATTGGGGGCATGCACGCTCATCTCTGCATTGGGGACATGTACACTGTGTCACTGGCTGCATTGGAGGCACGCACGCTGATCTCTGCATTGGGGACATTTACACTGTGTCACTGGCTGCATTGGGGGCACGCACGCTCATCTCTGCATTGGGGACATGTACACTGTGTCACTGGCTGCATTGGAGGCATGCACGCTGATCTCTGCATTGGGGACATGTACACTGTGTCACTGGCTGCATTGGGGGCACGCATACTCATCTCTGCATTGGGGACATGTACACTGTGTCACTGGCTGCATTGGAGGCACGCACACTGATCTCTGCATTGGGGACATGTACGCTGGTCACTGCATTGGAGACACGCACACTGATCTCTGCATTGGGGACATGTACACTGTGTCACTGGCTGCATTGGAGACACGCACGCTGATCTCTTCATTGGGGACATGTATACTGTGTCACTGGCTGCATTGGAGGCACGCACGCTGATCTCTGCATTGGGGACATGTACACTGGTCACTATCTGCATTGGAAGCACGCATGCCGATCTCTGCATTGGGGACATGTACACTGGTCACTGGCTGCATTGGAAGCACGCACGCTGATCTCTGCATTGCGGACATGTACACTGTGTCACTGGCTGCATTGGAGGCACGCACGCTGATCTCTGCATTGGGGACATGTACACTGGTCACTGGCTGCATTGGAGGCACGCACGCTGATCTCTGCATTGGGGACATGTACGCTGATCACTGGCTGCATTGGAGGCACGCACGCTGATCTCTGTATTGGGGACATGTACGCTGGTCACTGCATTGGGGACATGTATGCTGGTCACTGCATTGAAAGGGGGCATGTATACTGGTCACTTCATTGAAGGGGGCATGTACTGTGGGGTTTGTGCTATGGGGCCTGTACTGTGGGGTTTGTGCTAGGGGGCCTGTACTGTGGGGTTTGTGCTAGGGGGTCTGTACTGTGGGATTAGTGCTAGGGGGCATGTACTGTGGGGTTTGTGCTAGGGGGTCTGTACTGTGGGGTTTGTGCCACTCTCAGTCAGTGTATCCCATAATAGGGTGTCTCTCACAGTATATCCCATAATAGGGCCCCTGCTCCCTATTATGTGATATACTAGTACTGACGGACCCCTTAATATGTGATATATTTGGAGAATTTGTTCACGCAAGCAAAATACAGGGGACAAAATGGGTGGAGTCTTTAAGGGGTGGGGCTTCTGAGAAATGGGAGGGGTCAAATGGAAGGGCGGGGTCTTGCGCCCCCCCCCCCCCATTTTAAAACTTCACCAGCCGCCGCTGAATGTGATCATCCTGTCATCGCTAGAGCCCAGATAGTCCTGGACTCCTACCTCCGAGATTAGGTCTGGTTCATTAGTGATCAATAGATCCATCACTGCATTTTCTCTAGTAGGAGAATCCACCAACTGAGAAATGTAGTTGTCCTACATAGTTACCAATATACAGTAAGTATTTATGTGCCATTCCTGTGGGATCTTCATGGAATCCTTAAAAAAAAGTGCAAAGAAGATGTCCCGGTAAGGCATTTTATACATAGTTACCAATATACAGTAAGTATTTATGTATTTATATACCTGTGGGATCTTCATGGTAGCTGGAAATCACTGCTTCTCCAGTGATCTCCACTAGCTTCTGGGTCCCGTGCCAAGGCCAAGCAGCTGCCCTGCTACATTGTGAACCCCGGAGGTTGGCCATTCAGCACAGGGCAATTCAAGGATAGGTTTGCATTTTCTCAATGAATGCAAAACATTCTCTGGTTGGATGAGGTGGAGAGCTTGATATTACCAACCTCTCCATCTCCTCCACTCAGAGAAGGCTTTGCATTCATTGAAAACATGCAAAGTGGTCTCTGAATGGTGCCTATGCCAAGTGGGCAAACTTCTGTGTTCACAATGTAGCAGGACGGCCGCTTGGCATGGACTCCAAATCAAGTGGAGATCGCTGGAGAAGCAGTGTCTATTACAGTGATTTCCAACTTCTAGAGCAGGGGTGTCAAACTAAATGTCATTGCAAACTGCTTCAGCATTTTGTTTGCCCTCAAGAGGCCAGTCATATCTGTGAGACTAGATATCCAGAGCACCCCACCTCCCTTACATCAGGTGTCAAGAGCCTCCCAACCATCAGAAGTCAAGATTTCTGACCCTCCCTTACATCACAGTGCACCTCCCTTACCTTGTGCTGCTGCCAGGAAGAAGCTAGGGGTGAAGCTGGGAAGCAGAAAAGTCTGGAGGAGGACCAGAGGAGAGCTGGAGTCAGCTGCTGGAGTCTGCTAAATGCTGAGACCAGGGGAGGCAGAGACAAGGGTGTGCTGTGGCTGCACAGAGAGGCACAGGATCCATAGGAGGAGTTCTGTCCTCCTCTCAGCTGTTGACATCCGAGATGGGAGGGCTGCATATGGGGGGTACAACACCTGCAAGAGAGGCACAAGGGCGACATAAAATGGCCTGGAAGGTCAGATTTGGCCCATGGGCCTTCTGTTTGACACATGCGTTCTAGAAGGACCCACAGATATGGTATATGTATAGTTACATTGATTAAAGCTGGACATTGATTCACGCTGGATGTAAAAAATTCCATACCTGATATTTTTCTTTAAACACTGAAACATTATTTTTTTTGCTATTCCCATATCTCTACATGTGCACCTCTGCTTGGTTAATGCAGTTCACTATGCAAAAGGGAAAAACATATGCCATGTGCAGTTAATAAGGTTTTTTTTTTTTTTTTTTTAATAATTTATTTGTTTTTTGGTACATTCCTGAGATCAGTAGGCAATACCATGCTGGGACTGGAACCTTAGTTAGCAGTGCACATTAAAGGTCACTGATTTTTTAAGCCACTGGGAGTACATGGAAATCACTGGGAGTTGCAAGATTTATGGCTTACATATGGCCATTGACTCTTTCTGTTACAGTGCTGATTGACACAGTGCTGTCTTATAACTCTCAAATTTCTGAGATGGGAAGAAGGATCACTATGTAGCATATAGTATGTAGACAAACAAAATACTCTTGCTACATTTCCAATGATGTGGACCACAAAGGTTAAAGTGACATTTAACAATATCCTTATTCTCCAAAAATAATCCATAGACATCCACTACTTAATGGCCCATTGGCCCTGTAATCTATTTTTCATATAATTTATTTCTTACTGTGTCTTTCTGCCTCCTTATAAAGTCTTCTGTGAGCTCCCAGACCTCTTTTACCCCCTCACTTCCTTTTTTTAGGAATAAGCAGCGCACATCAGTTGCAGCCATGTGCACTGCTCATAATCCATCTTGGGAGCCATCAAGAGAGGGTGGCTATGTTACTACATAGATTGGGATCATGGAGAGTGACATGAAAGTGAGATCATAGCAGCAATAAAAAGGAATTTGGAGATCTGGAGGAGGCTGAGAGCAATAGGAGGGATTTTTTAAATTTAGAATTAATACTGTTGCAAAAAGCAAAAAATAATACTGCGCAGGTGATATTAACCTAAGTGAAATAAAGCTACTTGCAATATCACATCAGAACCAATTGTGCAAAAACATACATAATTAAAATTGCAGTGCTAAATAAATGAAGTTCAAAGTAAATCATTAAAAAATAATCCATATAGTACTTGAACACTAAAGTGTATGGTGACAGATGAAAAGAAAGTCCATTAAAGAAATATCCAAAGAAATGTTTAGATGAATATCAACCTGGTGCATCTCCCACCTTGATAAAAAAAAAGGATGTGAGCTTACCAGATCTCTAGACTCCACGTTATAGGACTCTAGACAAGCGTTTAAATAATGATCCAGCACTCAACACGAATCCCTCAGTGATTACACTGGAAAGGAAGGTAACATTGCTGGCCAAACAAACCCCTGGTGTCCCTCAGAAATGACCAATAAAGGAAGAAAAAGGGGTCCACATAGTGTAAAACTGTAAGAGTCGGTTCACACTATGGCGACACGACTCTGTACTACTTCGGGGGCGACTTGTGAAGTCCAGTGCACCGCGACTTCGGCGCGACTTGCACGGACTTCATATAATGAATGTCTATGCAAGTCGCTCCGAGGTCGCCCCGAAGTAGTACAGGACCCTTTTTCTTGTGTCGCTCCTATTAGAATGGGTCTTGTAGCAGTCAATGGACTGCGAGGGACCGCGAATTGTCAGGCTGACAAGTCGCCTGACAAGTCGCGCTGGTGTGAATCGAGTCTTAAACACTTTTATTTTGAGAAAGGGTTACTAAACACTTACAGCAATCCAGTAAATAGTCAGCAGTAAAATGGTAATTCCCAGGATAAAAATGACTTGTATACAAGCTCAATTGGCGTGGTTAGTTCAGACATAGACTACGTCCTACATGTTTGGTCATATGTGACATCTTCAGAGGCATTGTTTTTTTTTTCTTAGCCTACAGCACCTGGTATTCCCAGGTTGTCTCCCATCCAGGTACTAACTAGGCCCGACCCTGTTAGCCTCTGAGATCACGCACATCCAGGGTGATGTCGTCGTAGATAATCAGGAAACAAGAAACAAAAAACAATGAACACTAACCACCTGCTCAAGTTAAATGAATAAACATGAAAATCAAATTGTGTAATAAAAAAAACTCTAAAATTATTAAGAATTATTAATAAAAGCATTTATGTTCCAATCTACATTCATAACATGAGGGACAAATTACTTTAATTCATAGAGCCATTTGACCTCTACTTGGGACTCGCCACTTCTGCTGGATCCTCCCCTCCAAGGTGATAAGTATTTATCTATTGCCACAAAAGAGGTTCCCCCAAGTGTCCTCACTATGCCAAAGAGAGAAGTGTTTCGGCACTTTATGTTCTTTCCTATCGTAATTTTTTTTAATGTTATTAATATGCTCTTTTGTTCATATTGAGAACGTTCTTGTTGTCCTACCCACATACTGCTTCCCACATGGACAAGTGATGAGATAAACCCCATTCTTAATAATGCATGCGATGAAGTGTTTGATAGGATAAGTCCCGCCAGTTACAGTGGAAGAGAAAGTGCAACTCTTTTGTTTACCATCCTTATTGATCTTACAGACAGCACACTTCTTACAAGGGTAATAAGCCAGAAGGTTGCGAAAAACAGATATTACTTAGAGCGGATCCAATATATTGGGGGCTAAACTGTTCTTTAAGGGAGGTAACCTCCTGAAAACAACACCTGTTTTTTCGGTTAGTATAGGGCTCAATACTCTGTCAATCTTCAAGATGGACCAGTTTTTCTTAACCACTGGGCCATAGCCGAATGCTGGCTACAGCGTAGTCCAGAGGCGTCCTCCCAGAATCACGCTTCCCACACGCCGACTGGGCCATAGCCGAATGATGGCTACAGCGTAGTCCAGGGACGTCCTCCCAGACTCGCGCTTCCCACATGCCCCCTAGGGCGTGTACCCAGAAGCATCTGTGATCGCCGGGTTCTCAGGACCCGGTGCATCGCGGATCAGGGTAAAGGGCCAATGACAGCCATCTTTACCACAGAGCGATCACTTTTCAACAAACCAGCGCATGTCCAGTTCAGCTTTCTCTTCACTCGCGGTCAGTACAGCCTGTGAGGAGAGGGGGAGCCGGAGCTGGATGTATAGTGCCCACAGCGCTGATCTGTGCTCATTCATGCCTGATCCACGCCCATCTGTGCCTCATACATGCCCACCTGTGCCTCATACATGCCCATCTGTACCTCATACATGCCCACCCATGCCTGATCCATGCCCATCTGTGCCTGATCCATGCCCATCCGTGCCTGATCCATGCCCAACTGTGCCTGATCCATGCCCATTTTTCCCTGATACATGCCCATCCATGCCTCATGTATGCCCATCTGTGCCTGATCGATTCCCATCTTTGCCTGATACATGCCAATCTGTGCCTGCTACTATACATCCATGCCTGATCCATGCCCATCTGTACCTGACACATGCCCATCAGTGCCTCATACATGCCCATACATGCCCATCCGTGCCTGATCCATGCCCATCTGTGCCTGATCCATGCCCCATCTGTGCCTCATCCCTGTCCATCCATGCCTCATCTGTGCCCATCCATGCCTCATTCGTGCTGATCTATACCTCATCCGTGCTCCATCTGCCTAATCTGTGCCTGATCCATGCCCATCCGTGCCTCATACATGCCACATCAGTGCTCATCCGTGCCTCACCCATGCCACATCCCTGCCCATCCTTGCCTCATCCATGCCTATCCATGCTCATCCATGCCTTATCTGTGCTAATCCATACCTCATTCATGCCTCATCTATGCCACATCTGTGCCCATCCATGCCTCATCCATGCTACATCGGTGCTCTTTCCTGCCTCATCTATGCCACATCAGTGCTCATCCTGATTGTGCTCCCTGCATGTTGGGCCTCTGTCTATGGCCAGGCTGTGTAAAAGTCTCACATATGTGGTATTGCCATACTCAGGAGGAGTAGCAGAATGTATATTGGGGTGTAATTTTTGCTATGCACATGCTATGTTAGAAACATCTTATAAATGAACAACTTTGTGTAGAAAATATTCCAAAAACTTGTGGAAAAAAATGACATGCTCAAAAGACTCATTATGCCTCATAGAATATACATTGGGCTATTTGCTTTCCAAAATGGGGTCATTTTGTGGGTGATTCCATTGTCGTGGGGCTCCAGGGTCTTCAAAATTTAAATAGATAGTCAAGAAATGATATGGGTAATTTATGTCCCTGCATGTTGGGCCTCTGTATGTAGCCAGGCTGTGAAAAAGCCTCACACATGTGGTATTGACATACTCAGGAGGAGTAACAGAATGTGTTTTGGGGTGTAGTTGCAAGTAAACATATGCTATGCAGGAGAAATAACCTGTTAATGTGACAATTTTGTGAAAATAAAAAAAAAATCTTAATTTTGCAAAGAATTGTGGAAACAAAAATTACAACTTCAAAAATCTCACTATGCTTCTTACTAAGTGCCTTGGAATGTCTACTTTTGGGGGGGGGGGGGTGTATTTGTACTTTCCTGGCTTGTTAGGCTGGCCATACACTATACAATTTTCTTATTCAATTTCCTTTAGATTTACCTTAAACTACGTAGTGCAAGGGCCTGCCTGACTGCATACAAATTGAAAGTGTTTAGGTTTGACCCTATATTACATGGTTTTGGTAAATCTAAAGGAAAGTTGAACAAGAAAATTGTATAGTGTATGGCCAGCCTTAGTGTCTCAAGAAATGTCTTGAAATCTGTACATCAGGTGTGATCAATTTTCAGTGATTTCAGTGATTGGCACCATGGCTTGTAGACTCTATGACTTTCACAAAGACCAAATAATATACAATGATTTTGGTTATTTTTTCCAAAGATAGTTAAAAGTATATTTTTTGGCCAAAATTTATGAAGAAAAATTACTAATTTGCAAAATTTTATAACGGAAACAAAGAAAAATAAATTTTTTTAAAAAGGTTTTCCATTTTTTTTCATGTCTAGCGCAAAAAATAAAAAACCCAGTGGTGATTAAATACCAGAAAAATAAAGCTCTACTTGTGTGAAAAAAAAGAACAATTCATATGGGTACAGTGTTGCATGACTGAGTAACTGTCATTTAAAATGAGAGAGCGCTGAAAGTTGAAAATTGGCCCGGTTAGGAAGGGGGTGAAAGTGCCCAGTGGGCAAGTGGTTAAAGATCTTTTTTAGTTGATAATTCTGCCCAGAAAAAGTAATAAAAGACCATTTGAAATCTTGGTTTGCATTGGACTTAGTCTTATTTAACAACTTCAATACAGGGCACTTTCACACCCTTCCTGCCCAGGCCAATTTTCAGCTTTTAGCGCTGTAGCATTTTGAATGACAATTGCGCGGTCATGCAACACTTTACCTAAACCAAATTTATGTCATTTTTCCCCACAAATAGAGCTTTCTTTTGGTGGTATTTGATCACCGCAAGGTTTTTTTCTTTTTTGCTAAACAAATAAAAAAAGACCAAAATGTTTGAAAAAGAAAATGTTTTTTTGTTTATGTTATACAATTTTGTAAATAAATACATTTTTCCCACACTGATGAGCACTGATGAGGCAGCACTGACAGGCATTGATGATGAGGCACTGATGATGAGGCACTAATATGCAGCACTGATGGGCACTGATAGGCGGCACTGATATGCAGCACTGATGGGCACCGATATGTGGCACTGATAGGTAGCACTGATATGCAGCATTGATGGGCACTCATAGGTGGCACTACTGGGTACTGATAGGCGGCATGATGGGCACTGATAGGCAGCACTGATGGGCACTAATAGGCAGCACTGATGGGCATTGATAGGCGGCACTGATGGGCAATGACTTGCACTGGTGGGCGACGCTAATAGATGGCAATGATGGGCACTGGTGGGCGGCACTGATAGATGGCAATGATGGGCAGCACTGATAAGGAGGGAACTGACAGGCTCCCTGAGTACTGATTGGCATCCCTGGTGGCATAGGTGGGCATCCCTGGTGGTATGGGTGGGCATCCCTGGTGGCCATGGGTGGGCAATCCCTGGTGGCTCTAGTGGCATCCCCCAAGGGTCTGCACTGGTAATGAATGCTCTGATTACCAGCACAGACCCCCCCCCCCTGTCAGAAGAGCTGCCGATTGTCTCTCCTCTACTCGCGTCTGTAAGACGTGAACTAAGGAAATCCGATCAGCGTTACTTCCTATTTACTATGTGACCAGCTGTGATTGGACACAGCTGGTCAAATGGTAAAGAGCCTACGTCATAGGCTCTTTACTGGGATCGGAGAAGCGGTGTGTAAGAGTGACACACCGCGCCACTGATCGCCGCTCTGCGGCCTATCCTGCTGGACGTCATGTGATGCCCAATCAGAATAGAGCAACCACTTTGCAGCCGTCATTTTGTTATATGATGGGCGGGAAGAGGTTAATAACAGAGAATCTCTATCAAGACTACTAACCCGATCCATTTCATTACCCAAAATAGCCGCATTGTAACCTTTTTCTATAAATCTGTTCCTTAGATAGGGCACCTGTATTTCATAGTCGCTAACTGTTGTGCAATTACGCCTAAGTCTGAAAAATTGTCCCCAATGATGTCACATATGACGAAACATGTAGGACGTAGTCTATGTCTGAACTAACTACGCCAACTGAACTTGTTTTTAAGTCGTTTTTATCCTGGGAACTACCATTTTACTGCTCATTATTCACTGGATTGCTGTAAGTGTTTAGTAATCTTTTCTCAAAATAAAAGTGTTTTACGGTTTTACACTATGTGGACCCTCTTTTTATTCCTTATTGGTCACTTCTGAGGAACACTAGGAGTTTGTTTGGCCAGCCATGTTACCTTCCTTTCTGGTCTAATCCCTGAGGGATTTGCTTTGAGTGATGGATCATTATTTAAACTCTTGCCTAGACTCCTATAACGTGGAGTCTAGAGATCTGGTAAGCTCACATCCTGTTTATTATCACGGTGGGAGGTGCACCAGGGGGATATTCATCTAAATAATCACATTTCTCTGAATATTACCTCAATGGACTTTCTTTTCATCTGTCACTATACGCTTTAGTGGTCAAGCATTATATGGACTATTTTCTAATGATTTACTTTGAACTTCATTTATTTAGCTGTTCAATTTTTATTTTGTAGAATTTATTCTGGAATTGTTTTTTTTTTTTTTTTAAACCAGGGTTTGATGTCACTTCACTAATACACAAGAACATGATTTTTTTTAAACCCACATGTTTTTTTTTTTTTCTCAACACTACTTCCAGTAGGAGTGTCAGATTCCTTGTCTCCTACAGTGCTTAGTGGTATAATCCACCAACCCAAACATTTATACTGTGTCCTGGTAGTGGGCCAGTGGGAGGAACCAGAGCACAGAGTGAGGGACCAGGAGATCAACACCTCCAGAATTGTCATGTTCTTCAGGATCTTCTGATGGTAACTTTTCCTAAATACTGCAGAGCTCAGCAGTGCAGGCAGCAGAAGAGGTAAGTATTCAATGTCTTTTTTTTTTTTTGTAAATCTTTTTATTAAATTTTATAACCAACAAAACATACAAAAAAAATCAAAAGAACAATCACATTATCGACATGATCAAAGAATCTACTCTCTAATAAGAAGAAAAGAAGAAGAAGAGAGAGGAAAGGAAAAAAAAAGAGGGGAAAATTTTCTCACGATTTCTCAACAAACCAGCATAGGCTGGTCCATTTAAATAATATTCACTACTACAGAAGACTATTCTCGTCTGTGTCCTGAGATATTGACACGTCACCATTATGGATATGGATATAAAGCCTAAATATAGACAAAGGCTAAATTAAAGAAGAGAATGATGATGCTGATCGGGTCTGCAGGGTATTTATTTTTAATTTACCCAAAGTTTGTGCTAGTTCTGCCCTTAAATACCAGTCCGCATATCTGAAGGGCTTCATAGAGTGTTGGACATCCACATCCGTAAGTTAATGCTCTATAAAAGATTGCCATTTATCGAGAAACCTTTTTGTGGAGATATAATGTTGTAGAACTGTGCCCATACGTTCCTTATACAATAAAGACCTCAGCTCCATTTTAAGAGCAGATAGAGTAGGAGGACTAGGTTGAATCCAAGATTTTAAGATAATCCTCTTGGCTGCCAAGAAACACAGATGTGTCCACGAGGGGACAGTTACCAATGGGCTCGCCTGAGCAAGAGGATCCGACAAATTGATTCCAAATAGCATAAGGTGTGGCGACTTCCGTAGACGAGTGTTCATTACTGTATTGGCATAATGGACCACCCTGTCCCAAAATGGAATCATTCTGGGGCAGAGACAAAATCTGCGGGCCAATGTGGGCTTTATTGACATACAAAGAGGGCATACTGCTTTAGTTCTATTATCCCTAGTGAAGAGGGCTGGAATATAGGCTTTATGGATAAGTTTAAATTGAGTCTCTCTCCATAGCTCATTCACAGTGAGTGTATTCTTTGCAGGGATCCCTTTACCGTACAGTTTTCGTTTAGTGACAGGGGGTTTAAAGGGATATTAAATCCTCATTTTTAAGCACTTTCAGCAGTTGATTTAATCACTTATGGAGTATGTACAGGTAGTGTAGGCAGGTGGTATCTCTTCTATGTTTTCCTCCTCATTGGGCATCAAGCAAGCATCACATAAGAGGCCTACCCCAGGGTGGGTTCTTCTGGTCTACAATAGGTACCTTAACAGGGTCCTTTGCCTTTGTGCTTAGTGTATTACTGTAGTTTAATTAACTCCCCCATCCCATATTGATGGACACTGCCACTGTCACGGTGGCATTTAGGAAGCACAAGCAGAGCCAATGCCCTCTCCATCTGTTCAGGCTATCACTGCTACCTCACTCCCAGTAAAAGTTTGGGGTCCCACTGTTCACCTAGTGTAGACGTCATTCATGCAATTCACTTAACTCTTTCTCTCCTGTACCTGTGTACAGATTGAGGGCCCCAGCGGTGCAGATCTGCTCTCGATACTATGAGAGATGGATCGTGACCGAAGGACTGCCGACAATATCTCCTTCGTTACAAACGGCTATCTTACCTGCCACATGTACACACTTAATGACAGGCTGATTGTGAAACCTTTGTTACCCTTGGTAACTGCTTGCTTAGATTCCCTCTGTGTTTAACACTTAGGAAGCTGTCTTCGTACCTCAGTATGCGTTATCTGACCCACTATGTAGACTATGTGTGTGTCGGTTACTTGCATGACACCCCTTTAGTAACTTCAAACCAGGCGAATAAAAGTTTCAAAGCTTTACTGAAAAAATGAACATGATGACAAACATGTTTCTAACACTCCTATGGACTCATCCTCATTAATTGAATGAGTCCATAGTGAGTTAAACTCTGATTTTGGCAATTCTCTGGTCCTGCAGGCTCTAAAAGCACCATAGCAGTGTTCCAACCGCATTCCTGGGCTCCATTCAACTCCAGCTGTTCCTTTAATCTTTTCTTTATTTCAGGCTCTCTAGGATGCAGACCCCCTGTTCCTTTTATATCACAAAGCCCACCAAACAGAAAACCTGGGGATACCATTAACTGTTAGCTTCCCAAATCGCGTAGTGTAAATGGGCAGCCGTAACCTCTACCTGTCTACAAGTATGCAGCTTCTTTAGCCTTTAATTCTTGCCTATGTGCCAGATTAAGCTGGTGCCATAACCACTGCACCATGTTTCCTGTTTCAGGGTGGTTCCTTTCTCTTGCAGCATTCAATGGAACCACCCCTGCATGCCAGGACTAGAGTTGCGTCTTCCTACACTATGTACATGAATAGAAACACACACCCCTGTAGCCTAGAATGACAAGGCACTCACCTGCTGTTTTCTCCTCTTCCCTTCTCCGTTCTCAAAGGTAACAGACTATCTGGAGACTGCATTGTTCATTGTTATAGGAGAAGTATAGTCAATGCTTTTTTGGCTGTATTTCTGTTATGGATCAAAGGAGTGCAGTTAGTTCTAAACCTCGCTGTTGGCTGACATCATGGAGCCAGTCCAGACTATATGGCCTGGACCAGCAGCAGGCCGCTGAGAGCCTGTGCCAGCTGTTACCACCCCCTCCACAGCCCAGCCTGATTGCTGGAGGGACAGAGCAGAGAGTCGATGGCTGACAGTCACCGGCTCTCTGCAGCTTAAAGACCCAATAGCTGAGTGATCAGCAGTGTTTGATCAGCAGTGTTTGAGCCGGCAGGAGACAGATGCAACATTAGACTAATGCTGCATCCACCTAGGTGAGTAGTCTTCTGTTTTAGGCTTTCTTTCTTATGTTTTCATCTGGTGATCTGGTCAGCAAGTCTATTGTTTATTTTTTCAAAAAGAGCAAGCTTTCTTGCAAATGTATCAGTTGACAGGGATGAAACAAACCATTTAACACTGGCAGGGGAGCTTAAAATGATGAGCTTTTATTTATTCATGTAAAACCTTTATCCATAAAAGGAAAACACTGTTTGCTGTAACTGCTTATAAAATATTAGCTGAAGTTTGGCTTCAATGTGTTAAATCTGCTAGTATATTTAACACTCCCCTCTCCCCAGACTGACAATACTGCTGTCCCCTGTGCTCATTCATCCAGAGTGTAGGCACTCTAGTACAGGAGGTGTGTTACTGATCTTATCACCAGGTGAAAACAGAGGGGAAAAGGTTAAAAAAGGAAATGAATGCAGCCAACACATCTAATGATTGTAAGCTGTGATATATTACATTTTTGTTTCTGGGTTTAATACCGCTTTAAGTTTTTCCTGGAGATGGGATTTACAGCTATCACAGTGAGTCATGAGACTAAGGGCCTAATTCAGTATAAGTTTGGAGTAGAGCTGCTCACTTCTCCAGAATTAACTCCAGCCTAAACTCATTGCATCCTAATTAGGTAAGTGGCTGGAGTTAAACCTTCAACTAGGTGCTTTAGTGAATTCGGAGTTGGTGTTAACTTAGGCTGAATTTGAGTTTGGAGTTAACCAAATTCCCGTTGTGTTTTTCATAAAAGGAAATTTGTCTATTCTGAATCACTACTACACAGCAATGTCATCTATTATGGTTTATTTTAATTTTAAGGTATAGTTATGTATCTTATGTGTTTTAACCTGTAGATTTACTAATAGCAGACTACACAGCTGTCTAATTAGCAGTCTTCATTCTTTATTCATCTGAAACTTTCAGGCATATCTGATTATATTCAGCACTTTGGTGTAGTGGGCTAAGCTCATAGCCAAAGATTGCTAGGTCATGAGTTCAAGGCCCAGCCATGATAACACCCTGTGTGCTCACAGTTGTGTGTCATTATTTTTCTTGGCCACATAGTAATACATTGGCTACATCACCTAAAATTGCATGTCAATGGCCATGTATATTCAAGAAACAGATATGCATATGTGCAGGGTGCAATTATGCATTTGCCAAGTTTCAGTATTTATTTACAGCTGTCTAAAATTTAAGGAGGTGATGGCACACTTGGGATTTTAACTCATGCTCTCATTGTTTATAGCCAGCAACACTAACCACTAAACCATTGAGCTGAGCATGATTACCCCTGGAATATTTATTCCCATGTTTCAATAGTTAACCACTTCCATACAGGGCAGTTACACCCCTTCCTGCCCAGGCCAATTTTCAGCTTTTTATACTGTTGCATTTTGAATGACAATTGCGCGGTCATGCAACCCTGTACCTAACACAAATGTATGGCACTATTTACATAAAAAAATAGTGCTTTCTTTTGGTGGTATTTGATCACTGCAAGGTTTTTTTTTTTATTGGCAAAAAGAAGACCTAAATCAGTGTTTCTCAACTCCGGTCCTCAGGGCACACTAACAGGCCAGGTTTGCAAGAAAACTGAAATACATCACAGGTGATATAATTTGCTGCTCAGTGATTGCAGTATTCTAGTCTGCATCGCCCCAAGGTAATACTTAAAACCTGGCCTGTTAGTGTGCCCTGAGGACCGGAGTTGAAAAACACTGACCTAAATGTTTGACCCCTAAAAAAATGTGTTTTTGTTTATGTAATAAAATTTGGTAAATCAATATGTTTTTTGTTGCACTGACGAGCATTGATGAGGCTGTGCTGGCAGGCACTGATGAGACACTAATATGCAGCACTGATAGACACTGATAGGCGGCACTGATATGCAGCATTGATGGGCATTGATAGGTGGCACTGATGGGAAATGATTGGCACTGGTGGGCAGCACTGATAGATGGTAATGATGGGCAGCACTGATGAGGAGGGCACTAACAGGTTCCCTGAGCACCGATTGGCATCAATGGTTGCATGGGCGGGCATCCCTGGTGGCTCTAGTGGCATCCCCCAAGGGTCTGCACTGGTAATCAATGCTCTGATTACAAGCACAGACCCCCCCCCCCCACACACACACACACACTTACTTTGCATATGAATGCCATTTCTTCACAGCTGAAAGTGGCCTTCACCAGGATTAGCCAGTTGATTGTGACCACTTGCTGGAATGTGTGCAAGCCAATTCGGTGTCATGTCTGGTCCAGGGCGAACACCAATGTGCCATTTGCAATTTATTGTAAAGAGATTTTGCTTTATTTTAAAAATGGCGCACACAGACAACTAAAATGTATTGGAAATGTTTTACCTAGGCCAGTGATGGTAACCCTTAACTCCCCCCCCAATATGTTTTTGCCCTACATTTCCCATAATGCTTATGTACTCTGCAGTGTAGGTGAGCATCATGGGAAATGTTACAAAACACCTGTGTTGCCAAGGTTCATCATCACTGACCTAGGCCAACTAAAAAGGTGAGTGAGCGCTGTAGCAATCTTTTATTTAGTAATCATTTTTTAGTGATTTTTTATTAAATGTTTTGGTTACATTTCTCCACAGAGGCTGAATGGAAATTGTGTATTATTCCTTAATTTATATATATATTTTTAGCTAAATATATACATACACACTTTAATTATTTCTTACAATTTAGCCCCCCCCCCCCCACACACACACCCCCACACCTCCCCCCCACAAACCTCCACTCCCCACACACACACACACCTCCACCCCCCCCCCACACACACACACACCTCCACCCCCCCCCACACACCTCCACCTCCCCCCCCACACACACCTCCACCCCCCCCACACACACACACCTCCACCCCCCCCCACACACACACACACCTCCACCCCCCCACACACACACACACACCTCCACCCCCCCCACACACACACACACCTCCACCCCCCCCACACACACACACCTCCACCCCCCCCCCACACACACACACACACACACCTCCACCCCCCCCCCCACACACACACCTCCACCCCCCCCCCCCACACACACACCTCCACCCCCCCCCCACACACACACACACACCTCCACCCCCCCCCCCCCCACACACACACACACACCTCCCCCCCATACACACTTCGCTGGAGTAAAGGGAGAAACCCTACCCATGTTCATACTGTACTGCCATTGCACACACAAAAATACAAGAAATGGATTACATTCAATAGACACAAAAGATATCTGAATTACTGAATTACATCCAGACAAATATGAAGAAAAGAAAAGAAAAAAACAGGAGCTGTGTACAAATGAATAAGCTTTATTGAACATGTGTAAATCATCAGTAATCACTCAAGCAGGCATGTGAAATGCCCCCCCCCCCCCCCAAAACCCCCAAATCAAGTAATTTTTATTCAAATTACAGTGCAAAGATACAACATATGATGGGTAGATAGAGCTTACAATATCCAAAAGTCAAGCAAAATAAGTTGTAGACCTTAGTATTAAGCATAAAACATACCCAACATACTTTTATGTTTATTGTTTGCATGAGCCTGCCATTCTATTTAAATACCATCAAATCAGTAGAACATACAGCTACACAGAGGCATGAAAATAAAAAAAAAACACATGTATAGCTATAGTACATAAAGACACACTTTGCAAAAACTATACAAAACATTTAGAGCATGAAAAGTATTCATCCAACAAAATACACTTACTGCAATATGGGTCAGTAGGCATGCCAGCAAACCCCCCCTCACCCCCAAAAGCAAATTCGGACATAAAGACATGTGGCCCTGCTGCCAGAAGCCAAATGAGCTGCTCTTATACATTCCTTTATATAACCTTGGTTAAACTACACCCACCCAGTATAGGAAACGCCCAGCAAAGTAATTAATTGGGTCTGTTGGTTCCTAAACCAAAATCACCAGTTCACTAATGAATGAGTGTTTGGCTGGCCATCCAAGATCCAAGTCAACACACATAAGAAATGCTTTCAATAATCTCAGCATGAGCACAAAGTGGCTTTTTCATTTAGACTAAGGCTGGCCATACACCATACAATTTTCTTATTCAATTTCCTTTAGATTTACCTTCAACTATGTAGTGCAAGGGCCTGCCTGATTGCATACAAATTGAAAGTGTTCAGGTTTGAACTTATATTATATGGTTTTGGTAAATCTAAAGGAAAGTTGAACAAGAAAATTGTATAGTGTATGGCCAGCCTAAGGCTGGCCATACATGATCCAATTTTCTTACAATTTTTTGTCCAATTTTCTTGAAATTTACCTTCAAGTATGTAGTACAAAGGCCTGCCTAATTAGATACAAGTGAATGTGTTTAGCTTTGACCTCACATTATGTGGTTTGTGGTAGATCTACCAGAAAATTGTACAACAAAAGTTGAACATGTATGGCCAGCCTAATGGGCCATACACACTATAAGATTTTCTGAAGATTTTTTCCTTTAGTACTCACCGGAGA